>NC_133658.1:754261204-754583704 GCF_037893015.1 Macrotis lagotis
ATGATGTATAAAAAGAATAGAATTGAATTTACTTCCTAATTATTTTCTTGATATTTATAATTTACCCTTATTTCATTTCTGTTGTTTGGAATATTTTGAATGTCAAATAAACTGTCTGCCTGTCTTTGATTTATACCCCAAATACTTTTTGATAGCAAATGTTGTTGTTGTTTTCTGTACTGATAATGATGATTAGGCTCAGGTTCTAAGGATATGTTATTTTGGGGGTTGTAGTTCAAACCTCTGCTTTTTGTAATATAATATTTCTTTGTCTCCTAGAGTTTCTCTCAAACACAAAATAATCCTGTTACTCAAATTAATCTTTACTTCATGAAGGTGTTTCTCAGATTTTTTTTGAACTTTGTGGGTCATTATTGAAATTGTGATTAACTAATTCAAATTTTAGATTTTTTTCCCTTGACTTTCTTGTTAGAAATCTGTGAATTCTTTTAATTGATGCTCTATTATCTATGTTCAAAAGTTCAGAACAATTTCATATTTTTCCTGCATTGGGATATTTAGATATATCAATCTTTTCTATTCTATTTATGAATATCTATTCTTAAATCCTTGAATTCTCTTTTCAAGATCACTCACTTTGGATGGTGTATAATTCATAAATTCATACATTTTAACCATATTGCCTTCAACTTTTCTTCTGACAAATTGTCCTCCACTTCGGTATTTTGGTGTGACAAATACATTAATGTTTTACTCAGAGAAACTAGAACGATTTGCTGTATGATATTCAATTTCTCCCACTCTTTTAATGTTTGTGTATGTGTGTGTATGTGTGCGTGTATATGTGTGTTGTGTGTGTGTGTCTGTGTGTGTGTGTTTGTTTAACACTGAGAATTCTAGTTTCTGGCCTAAATGCATTACAATTTTTTTTTATTTGAGTTTCTCAACTGAACTATTGTGGAATTTCTTTCCAATGTTTCATGATCTCAGGGAGATCAAGTCATTTTCCCTTTAACTAATAATATTGGTTAATTTTCCTTCATGTAATAATATTTGTTCAAAGTACTTCAGGTTTTCTTAGGTTTCACTCATTTTTTTATTGTTAAATTCTATTGGTTTACTTGAGGGCTAGGGTTTTGCTAAATTTTTCAGTCTCTGTCTGTGTCTCTCCTCTCTCTCTCTCTCTCTCTCTCTCTCTCTCTCTCTCTCTCTCTCTCTCTCTCTCCCCCTCTCTCTTTCCTTTATGTCTCCCCTCCCTCCCTCCCCTGGGTCTTTCAGTTTTTTCTTTTATAAGCTTTTTATTTTGCCCTTGAAAATCTTTCTGACTCTGTCACATTCCAGTTTCATTGATTCCCACACCTCAAGCTAGGGTGTCCTCAGCATCCTTCTTTTGAGGGTGTATATTTTGAGAAGTGGGACTTTAATCAGGCTTAAATGTCTTCACTGAATAACATCTGGAGAAAGAAAATTGTCCTCAACTGAGATGCCAACCTGAGAGATGATACCTGTCCCTCTCAAATCTATCACTTTGAGCATTGTGCATACTCTCTACTATTCCCTAAGTCTTCCACAATCCCTACTCTTCTCATTTTCTGGCTCCCTCTCATAGCTTTATAAAATCAGTATCTTTATCATTTTGCAGGATTTTTTTTTCTTAGAGGCTGTGTAGGTGAACCCTGATAGTGAAGTTTACTTGTGCTGATAATCCTGCAGGGGAGTAGGTTGAGGGCTGAGGATGTTGAATGGAATCTCTAAGTAGTAAAGTTTCCAATATCAAATTATATAGTTTTTAATGCTTTATAGGTCAAGATGTGTGCAGTGTTGAGAGTAGATTAGCATCTCTAGTCTGAAGGCTTGCAAAACCCTTCTAAGGCTGCCCATCTACCTTTGGTATCCATTCATTATACAAATCTAACCTGTGGCTCCAAGAAGCTATAGCAAATACAGCAGCCACAGCCCATTAAAACCATCTTGGCAGACAGGCTAAACCAGTTTGAGTGAGAAAGGGGCATACTGACCTCCACTTGTAAAGATTTACCTTGGTGGAATGGGAGGAGGGGAAAGATTTATTCCAGTACTATGAAGGCTGCTGAAGTAGATATTATAGAGCACTTAGAGCTTGTTCAGAAATTAAAACAACAAGGTCAACCACTGCATCCCAGACCATCAGCAGTCATCTTGACTTTTTATTTGCCACTGGATTTCAATGACTGGAAGAGAATGAGAGCCTGGGACTTTGAGAAAATCTGCCTCACCTAAATCAAATTCATCACATTGTGATATCATTGATCCTCTTAAAAAAAAGTACAATCAACAAGTGACCCTGTCATCTTAGCCTGTTGTATTGGTTATAATTACCCAATACTGAAGTATGTTTCCTTCTTTTAAGGTTTGAGAGTTAAAGAATATTGCAGAAAACTATTTGGTTAACTTGCTGATCATGTGATTCTTGATTATACCTCTTTTTATTCTAATGACAGCTTTTTCTAAGGTACTCTAAAACCCTTATTTGTAATGTGTTATGCCTGTTCCAACCTCCCATATTCATTTTCATTCCTTTCTATGTGATATTCATTTTTCATTCTTCACTGCAGTGTCCATGACTCATAGCCATTCAAATATTATTAGAATATAAGAATTAAAAATACTGCTTGATATTTCAAGGAGAATTTGGAGATCATGCTATATTCAAGTCCCACCTCCTCCATGAAGAGAAGACTTGATTATTTTAATAGAAATAGCTTAGGGTAGTGGGAAGAGATTTAGGATTGAAATCTAAAGATGAAAATTTAATTTTCAACTCCATCACTTAATCTGTGACCATGATCCCTCTGAGTCTGTGAAAAGAAAAAAAAAAGAATACCATTCCTAATTACCTCATAAGTTAATTGTTAGTAAAGCTTTTTCCTACACTTTACTCACTTTGAACTACTAGTACATTTAATGTCTATACTATTTATTTTGGCAAATAATAATTTACTATTCTGCACTCTTAGTTAGCTTTTCATGCTTGTATTTCTTATGTCACCAACCCACTTGAGAGCTCTGTAAAAGGATGGAGGTTGGACTACATCATCTCAAGGGTTCTTTTAGACACTAATATTCTGTGATTCCATGATTGAGGAGGTTGTTGTCATTCTGTCGTTCTGTCATGTCTAACTTTATGTATCATTGTAGACTCATGCATAGCGAGTTTTTTGGCAAAGATTCAAGGTTACTTCTCCATGATGTCCTCTTTTTATACATGAAGAACTGTGGCAAGAGCACACAACCCAAGATCACACAGCTTAGGAAGTGTCAGAGACTGGACTTGAACTCAGGTTTTTCTGGTTTCAGGTCTGTCTCCATTGTGCCATCTCACTTCCCTGGATTTCTTAGTATCATACAATAAGCATTTTTTAAGCAACTAGTTCATGCAGAACTTCAAAGGCAAAAATAAAAAGTCTCTAACCTCAAGGAACTTACTTTTGGAAGGAAGAAGATGAAAAATGCATAACCAAGTAATACAAAATATATTGAAATTAGTTTCAGGAAGGAAAGGAGTGCTAATAATTATGGCAGTCAGCAAAGTCCTCATCTAAAAGATGACACACAAGTTTTGCTTTGGAAGAAGATGGAGAAGAAGCTGGCATGCACTCCAGATATTAGGAACTACTTGTACAGAGGCATAAAGATAGGATGTATGTAGGATATATGGAACAGCTAGTAAATAAGTTTGATTGAGACAAAGAATGCATGTCAGAAACCAATGGAAAAACACTAGAAAGGTAGATGGGAGCCTACAAGTACAGATTAAAGTGGAAGGTTTTTAATTGTCAAGATGAAAATTATGTATTTGAACCAGAAGCAAAGAGGAATCACTGAAGATATTTGAATATGGTAGGTACATGATCAATTCTGTTATTTGGGCATTTTAATTTGATCACTTTTTGAAGGATACATTGGAGAGAGGAGAGACTAGAAACAGACCAATTAGAAGGCTATCAAAATAGTCCAGATGAAAAAATGATAGCAAAATAAAGCAATGGTGAGAAATCCAAATATAAAGTAGGACTACTAAACTGTACATATATATATATATATATATACATATATATATATTTGGCAGAAAACTGAATTAGAGAATTACATATTAATATCATTTATTATTATATATTTATTCATTTTATTAAATATTTCTCAATGACACCTTAAACTGGTTCAGATTCAAGAAAGAGTATTGTAGTAGTTCTACAGCAATATGTTAGACACCTCTGGCCTAAACTATTGTTGAAGCTATTGGAATAGAGAGAAAGGGATGGAAACATGGGATGTTGTGGCAGTGGAAAAACTTGACAACTGATTGAATATAAGGATTGAAGAGAAAGTGGAGAATCCAGGTTACAAACCAAGACAATTGGAAAAATTATGGTACTAATAGCAGAAATGGATGTTCAAAGTGGAGTTAAATTTTTACTAATTTAAAACTTTTATACTCTACTCCTCAATCCCTAATTTTCAGTCTCCTCAACCCAAGCCTTCTAATGTCCACTCTCAAGTTATCCACTTCTTCCACTCTTCTCTTTGATATGCTTTCTTCACAGACAACAAATTTTCTTTCATTTTAAATCTTTTGCTTTCATACTCCTTTGGCTCTCTTTCCAGCATTGACTCCATGCTGACTAATTCCCCTGACTCAGAGTTGGATGGAAGAGTTGGAATATTCCTTGCTCCCCCATTATTATTTTCAGGCTCTGCTATACCAACATTCTACAATCTACCCCACCTTTCAGTTCTACTCAGTCAAATTTGATTGGTCTACCCAATAAAAACTCAGATAACTGATTTTTTACTGACCTACAGGACCCTCTCCTTTTCTCATTAAGTTCCATGTCTGGCCAACAGTCTTTCTCTCTTTATCAACTGCTACTCACTATTAGAAAACATCAATGAACATATTGATATACCCTCAAATGATCTCACCTCTCAGTTTCTCAACTGACTTTATTTTTATGTAAATAATATTTTATTTTTTCCATTACATGTAAAGACAATTTTTAGCATTCATTTTTTTTTTAAATTTTGACTTGAAAATTTTCTCTCTCCCTCCCTGGAAGAGTGAACAATTTGATATAGATTTTACATTTTCAGTCATACAAAACATACTAATATATTAGTCATGTTGTGAAAGAAAACACAGAAACAAAGGAGAAAAAACACATACATTTAGAGAAAGTAAAAAATAATGTACTTTGATCTGTATTCAGACTCCATCAATTTTTTCTCTGACTGTGGATAGAATTTTTCATCATAAGTCCTTTGGAACTGTCATGGATCATTGTATTGCTGTGAAGAGCTAAGTCTATCATAGTTGAATATCATATAATGCTGCTGTTCATGTCTTTCCAGCTTTTTCCTAAAATCAGCCTGCTCATCATTTCTTATACCACTGGATTATTCCATTAGATATATGTATCAAAAATTGCTCAGCCACTCCCTAACTGATGGGTATCCCCTTGATTTCCAGTTCTTTGCCACCACAAAAAGAGCTGCAATAAATATTTTTGTCCTAATAGGTCCTTTTCCTTTTTTATCTCTTTGGGTTGCAAATCTAGTGGATTTATTACTAAACAAAAGGTATACACAGTTTGATTTTCCTTTGCTAATAGTTCCAAATTGCACTCTAGAATAATTGGATGAGTTCACAAGTCTAGTGACAGTGTTTTACTACCCCAATTTTCCCACATCCTTTTCAACATCTTTCATTTTTTTTTTCTTTCATATAAGTCAATGTGATAGATGTATGGTGGTACTTTGAAGTTTTTTTTTTAAATTTCATTTCTCTAATCAATAGTGATTTAACATATACATATAAATACACATACATATATATACATATCTATATAAATATAATGATTAAAGATAGTTTTGAATTCTCCATCTGAAAACTGTCCATATCCTTTGACCATTTGTTCAATTGGGAAATGACTTGTATTTTTATGGATAGGAATCAGTTCTCTATATATTTGAGAAATGAGGCCTTTATCAGAGATACTTGCTATAAAAATTGCTTCCCAGATTTCTGTTTTCTTTCTAATCTTGGTTGCATTGGTTTTGTTTCTAAAAAAAAAAAAGACTTAGGATTTACGAAAAAAACAAGATTTGGGGTAGCTAGGTTGCACAGTGGATAGAACACCAGTCCTGGAGTCAGGACCTCAGACACTTAATAATTATCTAGCTGTGTGACCTTGGGCAAGTCACTTAACCCCATTACCTTGTTAAAAAAAACCAAATAAATGTAGTAAGACTCATCTATCTCTTCTTTGCTCTTACATTCTTCCCTTCTCCATAGATATTACACATAAACTATTCTTTGCTCTTTAATTTGTTATCACCCTTTATGTTTAAATCAGCACCTTTTTTATCTTATTTTGATGTATGGCATAAGATATTTGCCTATACCATACAGTTTTCCAATTTTCTCAGTAGTTTTGTCAAATAATGAGTTCCTGTCCCAAAAGCTAAGGTATATGGATTTATCAAATATTAGATTTCTAGAATTATTTTCCACTATCTTATGTACCTAATCATTCCACTTACCACTCTATTTCTTAGTATCAGAAAGTTTTGAAGATTACTATTTCACAATACACTTTGATATTTCATAAGAATAGATTTCATATTTATTTTCATTTATTCTTTTGATATTTTTAACCTTTTATTTTTTTCTAGATGAATTATGTTGTAATTATTTTCTATTTCTATAAAATAATGTTTTGGTAGTTAGATTGATAAAGCACCAAATTGACTTTGCCCACCCATGAACAATTAATATTTTTTTAATATTGTTCCAATTGTTTAGCTCTAACCTTATGTTAAAAGTGTTCTGAAATTGTATTCATATAATTCTTGGGTTTGTCCTGGCATGTAGATCCTCGAGTATTTTAAATTTATATTATCTACATTTATTTTAATAACTTTTTATATCTTATGTACTCTGTTGATAATATATAAAATGCAAATAATTTATGTGTTTATTTTATAGCCTACAAATTTGCTAAAATTGTTAATTAATTCAACTAGAATTTTATTTGATTTTCTAGGATTCTCTATGTCATCATTTCTCTATGTCATCATTTCATCTAAAAAGAGCGATAGTTTTGTTTCCTCATTACCTAGGCTAATTCCTTCAATTTCTTTTTCTTCTCTTATTCTTAAAGCTAACATTTCCAGTTCAATTTGAATAATAGTGATGATAGTGAGCATTCTTGCTTCACCTCTAATCTTATTGGAAAGGCATGTTTCTAATAGGAATCAATGCTATATTTTTTCAAAAGTTTTTTCTGCATCTATTGAGATAGTTATCTTATTTCTTATGGTTATATTATTTATATGATTCTTGGGCAATAATCTTTTTTGTGCCATATAACCTGAAAATTTCAGTCTCACTAAAATCTAGTCTTTGATAAATCCATATATCTTACCTTCAATAACAAAAGACAAAAACCATTATAAATATGAGCAATTATGCTGATCATTTTCCTAATATTAACTGGCCCAGTATTTCTAGTATAAATCTCATTTTGTAATAATGTATGATTCTTGTCACATGCTGTTGTAATTTCTTTGATATTATTTTATTTAAAAAATTTTGCATCAACATTAATTAGGGAATTTGGTCTATAATTCTCTTTGTTTTGGTTCTATCTGGTTTAGGTATGAGATTAGGTATTTGTATCTTAAAAGAAATTTTATAGAACTCTACCAATTTTTCCAAAACTTTATATAGTGTTGAAATTCTTTAAATGTTTGACTGAATTCACTTGAAAAGTTATCCAGCCTTGGAGATTATTTTTTAAGGAGTTCTTTGATGATTTGGTCAAGTTCTTTTGGTAAAATGGGATTAATTATTGTATTTCCTATTATATTAATCTGGACAATTTATTTTTTATAAATATTTATCCATTTCACTTAGATTGTCAAATTCATTGAAATAAAATTCAGCAAAATACCTTGTTATTTTTTGTCTCTTATTGGTGATGAATTTACCCTTTTCATTTTTTGTAATTTGATTTTTCTCTTTCTTTTTTTAATTAAATGAACCAATGGTTAATCTTTTATTTCCCACAAAACCAGCTCCTAGTTTCAATACAATGGTTTCAATTTTATTAATCTATCCTTTGCTTTTTCAGGATTTCAAATTTGGTATTTTATAATTTTAAATTTGTTTTTAGTTATTTTTCAAATCATTGATCTGCCCTTTCTCTTAAATGATGCATTCATTTAAGGATTTAAATTGTTCCCTAAGATCTGCTTTGACTGCATCCCACAAATTTTGATATGCTGACCCATTGATGTCATTCTCCTTAATGAAATTATTGTTTCTATTATTTGTTTTTTGAATCACTTATCATTAAGGATTATATTATTTAATTTCCAATTAATTTTGTAATTTATCTTTCCATGGTGCCTTTTAACTCTAATTTTATTGCATCATTTTCTGAAAAGGATTATATTTAACATTTCTGTCTGGCTGCATTTTACTGTGAGTTTTTATGCCCAAATTCATGGTCACTTTTTTGTTTAGGTGTCATGGACCAATGTAAAAAAATATATATATTATTTTTTTATCCCCATTCAATTTTCTCCAGTGTTCTACCATATCTAACTTTTCTGAAATTCTATTCACCTTCTCAATGTCTTTCTTGATTTTATTTTTTTTTTGAGGTTAGATTCATCTAGCTTTGAAAGAGGAAAGTTGAGGCCCCCACCAGTAGTTTGCTATTTCCTCCTATAATTCAACTTCTCGTTTATAAATCTGGACATTATTCCATTTGGTATACCTTTGTTTTGTATTGATATGACTTCATTGTTTATAATACCATTTAATAACATATCACTTTCCTTCATGATTACTCTTAATTAGATCTACTTTTATTTTTGATTTGTCTGAGATCATGATTACTAACCTTTGTTTTTTACTGCAGCTGAAGCTCAGTAGATTCTTCTCGGTCTTTTACTTTTACTCTATGTCTGTGTATGTGTGTCTGCTTCAGTATGTTTCTTAAAACTAAAATAGTGTTGGATTTTGGTTCTTCATTCAGTCTGCTATCTGCTTCCATTTTTTGAGTTCATCTCATTTACATTCACAGTTATGATTACTAATTGTGCATTTCCCTTCATCCTATGTTTCTCCTGTTCTCTCCTTCCCTCCACTCTCCTCTCTTTCTCACCCTCCCTCCCACCCTCCTTCCCTCCTCTCTCTCTCTCTCACCCCTCCCTCCTGCCCTCCTTTCCTCGTCTCTCTCTCTCTCTCTCTCTCTCTCTCTCTCTCTCTCTCTCTCTCTCTCTCTCTCTCTCTCTCTCTCTCTCTCTCCATCCTATCCCTCATCAGAGTTTTACTTTTGACTACTGTCTCCCTTAGTCTGCTCTATAATCTATCAGCCTCCTCTTTTTACTTTTAGGATAAGATAGATTTCTGCATTCAGTTGAGGTTTTTATGTTATTCTCTCTTTGAACCAAATCCAATGAGAGCAAAGTGAAAGAGAAGCTCATTCTTCCCCTTCTTTCCATTCACCTGTAATAAACCATTCATGCCTCTTCATGTGAATTAATGTACCCTATTCTGCTTCTCCAATTACACCCTCTGTCTATGTATATTTCTTCTAACTGCCTTAATATAATTCTTAAGAGTTACAAATAGCTTCCTATTTGGGAATTTTATTTTATTGAATAATATAATTTTCTTTTCTGTTTACCTTTTTATAAATATCTTGACTTTTATATTTAAAAGTCAAGGTTCCTGTTTAGTTCGGGTACGTTAAATCAGGAATGCTTGAAAGTCCTCTGTTTCACTGAATGTCAAATTTTTCCCCTGATGGATTATTCTCAGTTTTGCTGGGTGGTGATTCCTTGTTGTAATACAAGCTTAACTTTGCCTGCCAGAATATATTAATCCTCTGATCCTTTAATATAGAAACTGTTAAAATCTGTATTACTCTGACTGTGGTACCACTATATTTGGTGCCACTTTTTCTGGAGGTTTGCAATATTTTCTCCATGACCTAAGACTTCCAAAATTTGATTATAATATTCCTGAGAGTTTTCATTTTGGGATCTCTTTCAGTAGGAAATCAGTATATTCTTTTGCCATCAAAGTAATAATTCTCGACTTCTTGCCACCTCTCACCACACCAAAGTTGAGTTATTGCCAATCCCTATTTGTTTTACCTTCCTAACACCTCCTATGTCTCTCCTGATGTTCTTCCACTATCCCAGTGTAGACCACCATCACCTCATGCTTAGAATATTGTAATTGCCTTTGATTGGTCTCCCTGAAACAAATCTCTCCCACTACAGTCTATCTTCTACTTAATGTGGTTTTCCTACCTTCCCTTCCTCTTTAAAGATGATCTCTTCTCCCTGTGGATTATCTCCAATTTATCTTGTATATAGATTATTTGTTAATAGGATTTTCATTGTTTTGTTTTCTTACAAGTTGTTTCATTGATCAGCTATAAACTCCTTAAGAACAAAGACTTTTTTGTCTTTCTTTGTATCACCAGTGCTTAGCATGGGGTCTGTAATATAGTAGGTATTTGATAAATGGGTTTTTTTTTGACTGACTTGTTCATTGACTATTTTGTGTAGGTTAAGGTTGAGATGCCAAGCAAAAGAACTGTATTTTATTCTTCTTTATAGCCACTAAAGTACTAAATCATGCCTTTACCAAACTAGGAATAAATACTTATTTAAATACTCACTCCTCCCTCACTAAAATTAATGGTCTCCATACAGCTGTTCTTGTGTACAACTTTTCCACTTACTTAATAGGTCCACATTCATTTAAAAAATAAGAGCTTGAAGGGACTTCAAGAGATCATTTAGCCCTATGCCCTTGGAGGTATGTCATTTTATCCATTTACTAAAACTAGTGATCACATTGTCACGGGGTTTAATTATCCTCACAGCCAAAGAATCATTCATGAAATTCAATTCAACTCCTTCTTGATGTGAGCTAAGCTTGTGACTTGCTTCCTGGAAAAACTTGCTAAATATGATACAAGAAAGTGGCTAAAAAAGCATCAAAAGAGTTCTTGTAAAGCATTTCAGGCTATATAGAGGACTGGGTTATATACTATGACTTTAACAATGAAATATGTTCTTCTACTTTTGATGGAGATATTGTTATTATCCTTAAAGACATTTCATTTCCTGGTATAACAATGACTATGTTTGGTCTACATGGCTTCCAATCAATAAAGTAAAAATTCATGGATCTTCACCCCCTAACACATGTTCTATATGTCCTAAGTTCTATATTATGAAATCACCATTTTAGTAGAAAAAATGACTTATTCATTTCTTATAAATATTTTCTTACTTATAAATCTAAAAATCTGTCCCATATCTAGATGACATAGTACCTAAAACTTTGTTATTTGAGGACTCCAATATGACACATTAGAAAAACAGTGATCTTAGAAACAAAGTCCTTGTTCTATCACAAACTAACCCTAGAAAATTATATCAATTTAACCTCTTTAAACTTAATTTGCTCTTCCATATAGTGAAGAGTTTGGATTACTTTTTCCCCTAGAACTCTGACAATTTAATCTATGCCTATATCCTTTGAATGAAGCAATGATTTCTTCCATAGTCTTATTTTTATGCATAAAGACACATCTCAGACCAAACCAGGGACAATAATTAAATAATTAACACCTAGCTTGAAACAAATTTAAGCAAAGAGGGATTTACCTATCCCTAATACACATACATAAACATAAAAAGAAATAGAGCCAATGACACTTTCCCCACCAAAAAAAAAATACTGGAAAGGAGGAACAGGATCAAAATAATTGAAGAGAAATTCTGAAGGTAAGTTTCAATTACTTTAAAAGTCTTGGATTTAGTTGCTTCCCTCTTCAAAACTATGACCCTTATCCAAACAGAATTTTTAGGCTCTATAAAATTGCCAATAGTGCCCAATTTTTCCACCATACAGTCTCTAATATGTAGAGTGTAAGAATGTTATCTAGGTCCTACTAACAGTCCTAACTGCTAGTTGTGGTAGCATAGATTTTCACACACACATTCTCTATCTCTCTCTCTCTCTCTCTCTCTCTCTCTCTCTCTCTCTCTCTCTCTCTCTCTCACACACACACACACACACACACACACACACACAAACACTCTTTTTCCTAGAAACTTGAAAATAATATCTTAATATATTGTAAATATGGCATTTGAAGGAACCTCAAAAGCCAACTATTCCCAACTCAAAACCAAAAAAAAAAATGAATACCATTACAACATGACAGATGAAAACCCAATTTTATTTTATTTTGAAGATTTCCTTTGCTCAGAAATTCAGGCTACCCTAGAGAAGCCCATCTCAACTCTAATCATCAAGAAATTGTCTCTTATTTTGGATGAAAATCTGTCCTCTTCTAGAACAATTATTTTTCCAGGATTCCAGGATAGTCTCAAATATTAGAGCATTTACTGTAAACATATGGCATCCTAAAACCACTATAAGGAAAAATGAAGGATAAGCATGATAAGGAAACCAAAAAAACAGCCTCTCAGTATGAGTGAATTTCCCTCTGATAATACCAATACAAAGATCCTGAATTGAACTCAACAGCAATAGAGGTAGAGAAAGCTATTCATACCAGAAGACAAAATAGGAGTATCCTTATCAGATATTCACAAATCATGTGAATATTAGTCACTTTAAAATAAAAATATAATCATATGTTCAGGAACCACATATATCTGTGAACTCTATGACATACATATTCCCTCCATAAATTCAATTCAGATCAAAACCAGTCCAGGACCATTCATCCTATGCGTCCTCCTACAACTTCACAATGGGAGATCCACTCAGTATACTGCAAATCTTCCTTGATTTCTCCCTAAACCTCAACGATACCAAAGGAATGCTCTGGTTGTCCATCTGCCATCCCTTGTCCTCACTATATCCAACCTATCTTACCTTTATGATATATATTTTCCTCATATTATCTTTTACTCTTCTCCACAGCAAAATTCCAGATTGAAATATGATGTAGGGATTCTCAACAGACTGTAGCCCTGATCATGAATCCCCACTGACACCAATGCAGACACCCACTAATTATTCTCCTCATTAAAATAAGAAAAAAGCATTATTTTCCTTCTATTAGTCCTTTGTATATCCTAGAAGGGTATGTTTACCTTGATACAAAGATTTTCCTCCAAGTTCCTGATATACCTTTGCTGATGACAACCAATACCTGCAGAAAGGTGATAGTATATCCTGATCCCCCAGTGGGAAAATAGAGGCCCATAGTTGTGACATGACCCCACTAAGACAATATCATTTCCCAGAATGGGACCCAAAAATATTCACATTCCCAGACACCATTTGTTGAACAAGTCTCCTGGTTGTTGTTTTTTTCTCATCTCTTTCCAACAAAAAGCCAAACAGGAGGAGGGAGAAATGTGCTGGCAAAGTTTTAAAATAAATGTAAATGAATCCCTGCAACTGAAAACGATGTCATGTCCTAAGTCATGCGAGTCAAATTAAAATCCCCACATATTCTCCCCATTCAAGTCCTGCCTGATCAAACTGCCGATCATTGACAGAGACAGAACATGCATCTCGTCACATATGACATCCCAGTTTCTTTCTTCATTTGTCCCTTTTTCGCTTCCTGTCTCTCTGATTCCCTCATTCTGTTTGTGAGTTATCCTTAATTACGGAATAAATCAAGAATAGACTCTAATCTAAAGGATCTTGCCTTTGAAATGCTTCTCTCTCTCTCTGCCTTTCTGGTTTGCAGAGAGCAGCTCTGGGAAGGCAAATTCAGACTCTGCTGGCAGACTTTGTCTTCCTTAGAATTTAGGTGTGATCTATATTCAAATGACAGTTTAATGAGCCTTTTCCTATTTCCAGAAACCTTATCACATCATTAAAGCGTAGAAATGAATAATACATCTAGCAGTTGGATTAAGCTGAACTTGAGACCTGATGCATCTTCAAAGGAGAGAAAAATGGAACAGAGGAAAAACTGAGGGATGTGGCAGTAAGAAGAGACTGGGCAGGGAGGATCGAAAGAAAGAAGTGGCTATTTTTATTCAGGCATGTCAAAACACATAAATGTCTCTAGCATTTTCCCAGTTTCTAAGTAGTATATTTGTTTATTGGGGCAAGGGTGGGATGAAGCTTTTGGGGGTTTGAAATATTGTTAATTACTGTAGCCAAAAACAGAGCCCTCTCCTAAGGTGACTTCTATGTTTTCATTATCTCCTAGGCCATTTTGGTAGTACTGTCACCTGTTGATCATTTAAATTTCTTTCTCCTATTCCTCTTAGTTTTCAGGGTTTCAATAAACTGTATTGTTACTGCATTTAGGGTTCTATGGCCAAGGAATACATAGTATTGATAAACATTTCATCATGGTTCCTTAGACTATCCCTTTCTTGGGGGGTGGGGGGGTGGATGGTAGTCAGCAGCAGACATTCTAATCTAAGGGGAGGAAATATCTGGCCACAGCCCATGTAAGAACTGCCATCTGGCAATACCATGACAACCACAGCAGGGACAAAAAATCTGATAAATCTAGGAGCTTTTAGGGGTGAATTAATTAAATGTTTGAGCAAAAATAGCCCACAAATGTTGTTATAAATATCCAAATGGCCCTTGGCAGTAAAAAAAGATTCCCCACCTCTGTTACCCTCAACATTGCCCCAAAATGAGAATATAGAGAACTACAGAGGGGCAGGGAGAGGGGAAAGAAAGCAAAACTACCTTTCAAGCAGTCACACTTGCATTGATCATTGACCTATAAATCTGTTTCTAGACCACGTTTTAGGAAAATTGGAGGAAACCAGAACCTCCAGTTTTTGAACTCATTGCAGATGACTAATTATCTATGAACTGGCAGCTGGTGGTGGCGTTTGGTACCATTAGTATCAAATCATAGAACCTCAGTAGATTGCCTGCATTTATTTTTCCTTAATATGTATCAGGCACTGCACTATATGCTTGTCAATTATTAACAAATTTGATCCTCATAATTACCCTGGGAGGTAAGTGACAATTCTTCTCTTTATTTTACACATAAGAAAACTAAGATAAAAAGCATTTAAGTGTCTTGCCCAAGTCACCCAAATAGTAAAAATCTAAGGCTGGATTGAACTCAGATCTTCCTGATTCCAGATCCAACACTCTATCGTCTGCTCCACCTAGGTGCCCAATAAGAGAATCACAGCATTATCCCCAATTCCTTGCTCTCCCTTACCTAATAAATCCAGTAATGAAATTTTAACTGCAATAAGGAATCAAGAGGGTATTAGGAAGTCATTGTGAAGAGGTGATGAGTGCTTACAATAACTTTCTAGCTTCTCTCTGCCTCATTTTTCCTATTCAATAAACTCTAGTAGCTCACTATTGCCTCTAGAATCAAGTGTAAATTGCATATGCTCATAGGAGTCAGTAATTGTATATCCCAATGAATTTGGGAATTTGTCTCTTTTTCCATGATTTATAGTAGATAAGCTAAAACACAAATGAAATGAAATCTTAGTTAATAACATGGTATAGAACTTGACTTTTAAATTCTTCACAACGTTCCGCATTAGAATTAGGAAGGAAAAGACAAAACTCTCACTCTTTGCAGATGACATGATGGTCTACCTAGAGAATCCCAAAAAATCATCCAAAAAACTACTGGAAACAATTAGCAATTTTAGCAAAGTTACAGGTTATAAAGTAAACCCTCATAAATCC
Source organism: Macrotis lagotis (assembly GCF_037893015.1). Lineage (NCBI taxonomy): Eukaryota > Metazoa > Chordata > Mammalia > Peramelemorphia > Peramelidae > Macrotis > Macrotis lagotis. Next base: position 754,276,926 of record NC_133658.1, read on the forward strand.
TCAACTTTTCTATAAATGTCTAGCAAGAAACAGCAGGAAGAGCTAGAAAGAGAAATCCCATTCAAAGTAACCTCAGACAATATAAAATATTTGGGAGTCTATTTGCCAAGACAGACTCAGAATCTTTTTGAAAACAATTATAAGACACTTCTCACACAAATTAAATCAGATTTAAATAACTGGGCAAATATCAACTGCTCATGGATAGGTAGAGCTAATATAATTAAAATGACAATTCTACCAAAACTAAACTATCTGTTTAGTGCCCTACCAATCAAAATTCCAAAAAATTACTTTAACGAGTTAGAAAAAATTGTAAATAAATTCATATGGAGAAATAAAAAGTCAAAAATTGCCAGGAGCTTAATGAAAAAAAGTGCAAAAGAAGGTGGCTTAGCCCTACCTGATCTAAAATTATATTATAAAGCATCAGTCATCAAAACTGTTTGGTATTGGCTAAGAAATATAGTGGTGGACCAGTGGAATAGACTAGATGTAAAAGCAGGAGATGATTATAGTAATCTGCGGTTTGATAAACCCAAAGAGTCCAGTGATTGGGATAAAAACTCCCTCTTTGATTAAAATTGCTGGGATAATTGGAAGTTAGTATGGAAGAAACTTAGATTAGACCAACACCTCACACCCTTTACCAAGATAAGATCCAAATGGTTACAGGACATAGGCATAAAAAACAATACTATAAGCAAATTAGAAGATCAAGGACTAGTCTACCTGTCAGATCTATGGAAAGGGGAACAGTTTATGACTAAGGAAGAGTTGGAGAATGTCACCAAAAACCAATTAGATGATTTCGATTACATTAAATTAAAAAGCTTTTGCACAGATAAAACCAATGTAATCAAGATCAAAAGAAATGTAGTAAATTGGGAAACAATATTTATAACTAATGATTCTGACAAAGGACTCATTTCTAAAATATACAGAGAACTGAGTGATATTTTTGAAATAAAAAGCCATTCCCCAATTGACAAATGGTCAAAGGATATGCAAAGGCAATTTACAGATGAGGAGATCAAAGCAATCATAGCCATATGAAAAAATGCTCTAAATCATTAATTATTAGAGAAATGCAAATTAAAACATCTCTGAGATACCACCTCACACCCCTCAGATTGGCCAGTATGACCAGGAAGGATAATGATCATTGTTGGAATGGTTGTGGGAAATCTGGGATACTATTACACTGTTGGAGGAGCTGTGAACTCATCCGATGCTACTGGAGAGCTATTTGGAACTATGCCCAAAGGGCAACAAAAATGTACATACCATTTGATCCAGCAATACCACTACTGGGTCTATACCTTGAAGAGATGAGGAAAAAGGGTAAAAACATTACTTGTACAAAAATATTTATAGCAGCCCTGTTTGTGGTGGCAAAGAATTGGAAATTAAGTAAATGTCCTTCAATTGGGGAATGGCTCAGCAAACTGTGGTATATGTATGTCATGGAACACTATTGTTCTATTAGAAACCAGGAGAGATGGGATTTCAGGGAAGCCTGTAGGGATTTTCATGAACTGATGCTGAGTGAGATGAACAGAACCAAAAAAACAATGTATACCCTAACAGCAACATGGGAGTGATGTTCAAACTTGAAGGACCTGCTCATTCCATCAGTGCAACAATCAGGAACAATTTTGGGCTGTCTGCAAAGGAGAGTGCCATCTGTATCCAGATAAGGAACTATGGAGTTTGAATAAAGTTCAAGGACTATTCCCTTTAATTTAAAAGAAACAGAAATCTTATTGTATGATTTTGTTACCTCTTAGACTTCTCTTTAAGGATATGATTTGTCTTTCATCACACCCAATTTGGATCAAGGTACAACATGGAAACAAAGCAAAGCCTGACAGAGTGCTTTCTTTGGGGGGGGGGGGGGCAAGATTGGGGGGGGGATTGTAAAACTCAAATAATATCTTTAATAAAAATAAATTTAAAAAATCTTCTCAACCTTCCACCACCCTATCTTCCCAAACTTACTTTACATTATTCCCCTTCCTTCTTTCTAGAATCCAGTCACATAGGTCTTCTCTCTGTTTCTCAGACACTGAACTCCACCTCCCATCTCCAGAACTCTGTACCTGGTCATCTATAGTTGGAAATGCATTTTCTCTCCACTCCTACTTAGAGGCTCTCTCTGGTCCTTTAGATGGCAGTTCCAGCATCACCTTCTACATGAAGTCTTTCCTGATTCCCCAACTTCAACTGCTGTACCTTAACTATCTTATACCTATCTACTGCACCAGCCCTGGAGTCCAAAGAACCTAAGTCATATCTGAACTATGATACTTGGGTATTACTAGTTGTATCACCTTGGGCAAGTCACTTAACTCCAACTGCCTCACATCCAGGGTCATCTCCAGTCATCCTGATTCCTCTCTGGCCACTGAACCCAGCTGACTCTGGAGGAGAAAGTGAGGCTGGCGACTTTGCGTAAAACCCCCTCATTCAAATACAATTCATGGGCTTGTCATGACATCACCTCCTGATGTTATGGGCTTCATCAAGAATGAAGGACAAACAAGAAAAAAAACACCTTGTACCTAACTTCCTTTCTATTTACTTTATATTAATTCTATATATGTTTATAGACAGTGCCTCCCTGATGTAACCTCCATGAGAGAGAAAAGATTAGCTCATTCTTTGTATTTGTATACCCAACACTTAGAGTTCTGCCTGATGCTGACATGCTTAATGAATATTTTTTTATTGAGTGCTTGAGTGATCTAATCTAACATATACATAATCCAAAGGATTTGGGCCTTGAGGGAAAAAAAAAACAGGGAATCCTGTGGATGCTCACAGATAACATATTTTATGGACTCCTTGTTTTTACAATTTAAATTACATTCTACAGGATGTCAAATGTGTTGTTGATTTACCACAGGTGCTGGGAGCTGAATGGACCCTAATTTGGTCAGGGAAAAGATTGAACAGAAGGAATTGTTTACTAGCTATGAACTGATTTCTTTAAGAAGAAGGAAATAATCTTAAACTGACTCTTTCACACAGAAAATTCTTCTGAAATAGGGAGGATGTTGTGGTACCAGTTTCTGTCTTGTGGAACACTTTTAAAAGTCAGTTCCTTTACCATAAATTATTAACTAAAAACTTGTCAATTTATTTAAGCTTTAGCTTATTTACATACAACATAGACAAAAGACATGGCCCTCAAATTCCCAAGTTTATTGGGATGCCACCCATCCTGGTTGTAAATCATTGGCTGGGACAATTACTGAATCCTATGGTAATATGAATCATTCTAAATCATAATTGCTATTACCACATGTAAATCCAAAATTAACTCTAATTTTACTTCTCTTTAGAATAAATGAGGACATATTAAATGGGTACATGAGATAAAAATAGAGTCTTTTGTAAGAATTACATTTGATTTTTAGAATGAATTTTTTAGGTGACAGTCCATATAGGATATATATTAACTGTTATGTGCTATCTTCCCTTTTGTTCATTGAGAGGAAGGAAAAGGAATAGATAGGCTATGATTAAATAGGAATATATATATATATATATGTATATATATATATATATCTGCATATATATATATATATATATATATATATATATATATGCGACAATCACATGTCCTTCAACAATCGACAAGAAAGATTCCCTTCTTTTGAGGAGATTCACTGATTCAATACAATCATATCATCTAACCAGGGTAGTATTTGACAGTACTTTAGGAAAAAAAAGTATCTATATATCTATATATATATCTATCTATATCTATCTATCTATCCATCTATCTATATATATAAGTATATATATATATAGTTCTATAAATGTACATATATGTATATATGTGTATATATGTATATATACATACATATATATACATACATATATATATATATATATACTAAGATCACGTTCGCTTTTTTGATTGTCATATCACATGCTGAAACATACTAAATTTGCAAACCTCTAAATGCCACCAACCTCCTTACTATTCTGCTTTTTAGACAGACTGTCCCATACCTTTGATACATAGATCTTTGGTGGTTGGTTCTTTTTAATCTAAGTGTAAGAATTTACATGAATCTCTAATAAATTATCTACAATGTATTAGAATTTCAAAAGTTACAATTGAGCCTAACAAGTTGGCAATTGTAAAGGTCTTTTGGGATGAGAGGCAGAGTTATAATGATAGAGTACAGGTAGCAATCCAGGCAAACTCCCTCAATATCCCCCTCCAAACAACTTTAAAATAATGCCTCAAATAAAATTTTGGAGTCACAGAATAAAAAAGGTCAGAATAAGACATTTTTCAAGCCTAAGTCTAGGACACTGAAATGAGTGCCAGCCCAGAACATATATGAAGGCAAGACCAGTAATGGGCCTTCAAGATAGCCATGATAACAGCAACAATAGCTTTGGGAGATCTCAGTTTAGAAATGATAAGTAGAACAAACAACTGGTCAGGAAAAGATTACAGAGAAACCCTTTGCTGGCACTGGGTGCAACTGGTGGTGATAGACAACTCTATTGCCCAGATGCATTTCTGAGATGGAGAGAGCAATTGGGTTCAGTCACAACAGAGCAGGGATCCTGATCACAATTCCAAAGCAGTGAAAAGCATCACATCTTGTGCTTATAAGAAAGCTGGGAGACTAGTCACAAGTTTCAAGGCTAAAAGGAGTGCTATTGCTTAGGCTAAAAGGTAAAAGGGGCATTTACTAGGTACATACCAGAGCATAGGCCAGGAAAACAGTGGCTATACATTTTCCTTCAAAAATCTTGAAGACCTCCAGAAATAATTCTAAAAGTTAAAGCAAAAAAAAGAAAAAAAACCTAAATCTTGAGACAGTACTTCCTTATTCCTGGGTAGAGAACAGTCCAATTTTAACATAAAATTCAAAGTCAAGAAATAGGGTGGAAAATAAACAAAGGACAACAGTAAAGAATTTGATTCTAAGAAGGTATTATGGCAGCAAGGAAGACCAAAACAAACATTCAGGAAAAGACAAAAATGTGAAAAGAGCTACAAGCAAATCCTCAAACAAAAATGCTAGATGGATAGAAGCCAAATAAGATTTCTTGGAAGAAATTTAAAAAGAGATAGGAGGAATAGAGGGAAACAATTGGTCCAAAAAGTGGGAGTGATGGAAGAAAAATATATAAAGAGTATTAACAGTGTGGAAAAGGAACAAAAATGCTCAAGAAAATATCACCTTGAGGCGGCTAGGTGGCACAGTGAGCACCAGCCCTGGAGTCAAGAGGACCTCAGTTGAAATCCAATCTCAGACACTTAATAATTAACTAGCTGTGTGACCTTGGGCAAGTCACTTAACCCCATTGTCTTACCAAAAAAATAAGAAGAAAATAACTGTTGGGAGCCAGGGTCTCTAAGCTGTTTGACACAGTCCCAGCAAGAAGACTCAAGGCAGTCACACTGCCTGCCTGATGGAACAACATTTCCTTCTTCAATATATACGGGGATTTCATGCATACCAATGTTTCTAGGTTTATTATTGATTACGATATTTACTCACCCTAATACTGGAATGACTATAAAGGAAAGATTTCAGAAAAATTCCTTGAATAAAACAGATTGTAAACTCTGTCCAAATTTAACAAGACTGCCTCTCTCTGAGGCATACAAAAGGCTTCAACATTATGAAATCTCTGGAAAACCCAGCACTAGAAATTCCAAGGAGATGCCAGAATATATACAGGGAAAACAGATACAAGATGGTCAGATATAATTCCAGGGAAATTAATAGTTTTGCCCCCCCTTACCATACACAGGAATATATGAAAAAGATGGTGAGAAAATAGTTAGTACAGGTGACCGATATGTGAACTCTAGCAGCCTTAGTTTCATGGGAAAGAATAAAAAAGTCACAGAAACTGTGGCTTCTACCAACTAGGCCAGAAAGAAAAATTGGTTATTGTAAGAGTTAATGGATGGGTGGACAAGCCTAAAGACCCTCATTACAGACTGTTAAGGAAGTGTATCGAAAAACATTACTTACATAAAAAAAATAAAAAATTTTCCATTAAAAGAATTACTTAATTAATAACTTTAAATGAATTAGCAATTTTACAATGTAGTAATAAATAAGGTAACAGGTTGAGGTCATCATGGTTTGAATAGGGATAAGAAATCAATTAACTATTTGATTATTACTCAAACCTGCAATCACATGATTAAAACTTGTAACCCTATGAACTATATGATTGTTGATGAAAATTGTATACTCTTGTAACCAAGGAAATGATCTTACCTTGCTTGCTTGCTCGAAACATACATGATTTTGAAACTATAAAAATAAATCCAAGCAGCTGACAGTCAGTATACTTGCTCCTGCCTATACCCACTCATTGACTCAACTCATTTTGCTGACTCTATCTATCCCTCCTGTCAGGTTCCAAGGACCCCGCGGAGGCTGAACCCCCGCAAATAACATCTTTGAAACAGAATTGGCATAATAGAAAAATGTTATACTCAATATCTCAATGGGGGGGAAAGAGTTCCTAAAAAAGCAGAATAGGCCAAATGGAAAAGAAAGTATAGCAATTCAATGCAGAAATCCCCCCAAAAAGCAGAATTGCACAAACAGAAAAAGAGATTCAAAAGATCACTGAAGAAATAATTTCTTAAAATTAGAACTGGGCAAATGGAAGCTATTCACACCATGAACATTAAAATAGAGATAAAAGAATAAATAAATGGAAGTTAATATGAAATATCTTATCAGAAAAGCAATCAATAGAGAAAATCTAATTTAAGAATTATTGGATTATCCAGAAAGTCATGTTCAATAAAGAACTTTGAAATCATATTTCAAGAAATTATAAAGAAAAACTCTTTTATATCTTAGATCCCAAAGTTAAAAATAGAAATTGAAAGAATTCATCAATCACATCTTGAAAGAGATCCCAAAATTAAATTTTATATTATTGCCAAACTCCAGAGCTCCCATGTCAAGGAAAATATACTGCAAGCAGGCATAAAAATAAATTCAAATATCATGGAGCCTCAAGATCACACATGATTTAGCAGCTTCAGCTTTAAAGAAACAGAGGTATTATGAATGTCAAGGAAGGAAATTCACAATTTAGAATCAGCATCCCAGGGGCTGCTAGGTAGTGAAGTAAAAACAGCACCAGTCCCAGAGTCAGGAGGTCCTAAATTCAAATCAGACTGCAAACACTTACTAATTACCTAGCTCTGTGACCTTGGGCAAGTCACTTAATCCCATTGCCTTGCAAAAAACTAAAAAAAAGAAAAGAAAAAGAATCTTCAACCCAACAAAAGCTAGTATTTGGGGGGGGGGGATTGAATATTTAATTAAATACAGGAATTTCAAACATTCCTGATGAAAAGATCAGAGATGAATAGAAATTTGACATTCAAACAGGAGACACAAGAGAAGCATAAAATGTAAACATGAAAGAGTAATAATAAGATATTCAATGAAGTTAAGTGTTTATATTCCTATTTGGGAAAATGAGACATGTAACTCCTAAGAATTTTACCATTATTAGTATAGTCAGAAGGAAGCTATATGGACAGAAGGCATAAGTATTTGTTGAATATGTTGGGATGATCTCAAAAAAATCCTGTCTGTTTTGCTTCTGATCACTGCCTCCCTTAATCCATCCTCCTTTTATGTGATTGAAGAGACTTTCATAGGAAGGAAAAGAGGTAGAATGGGGTAAATTTTCTCTCATAAAATAAACTTACTATGATGAAGGGGAAAAATAGAGGGGTAGTGGGCAATTCTTATACCTCCATTCCGGAGAATAATTTGGACATATGACCAAAGGACTTTGAAGCTGTGCATATTCCTTGTTCTAGCAGTACCACTATTAGATGTCTATCCCAGATAGATTTAAGAGAAAGGAGAAAACCCAATATGTTAAAAATATATTTGTACCAATTCTTTTTGTGTACTTCTTTCAAAATTCTCAATTTTGGAAATTGAGAGAATGTTCATCAGTTGGGGAATGGTTAATAAGCTGTGAGATATGATTGAGATAGAGTACTATCATGCTAGAAAAAAAGACAAAGGGGGTGGTTTTAGGGGGGGCAGAAATGACAAAAATCTATATCAACTCACAGAGCTAGGACAACCACATTAAATGAGCTAAGGACAATGTTATCCCCATCCAGAAGAAGAAAAACAAAACAATAACAGCAACAAGAAGAAAAGAAAAACCAACCCTTCAGAATCTGAGGAACACTTTAAAAAAGTTATCTCTTATGTATCTCTTTCCTTTAATCCTAATCACTTATAACAAAAAAAACCTAACATGTAAACATGTTTATCAAAAATATGTGTGTACAATGCTAACCTGACTGATGCTGAGGGGAGGAGAGAAGGAAGGGAGGGTAGAAGGAAATTTTGTAACTTGAAAATATACATTTACGTGTGGATGAAAATAAATGAATAATATTTTTAAAAGAATCTATATGGAACTGATTCAAAACTAGAAGAACCAAGAGATCACTGTATACAGTAACAGAAATATTGTAATGATATTAAACTGTGAAATACTTGGCTACCCTGATCAATTCCAAAGAGCTTGTGATAATTAAAAAAAATGCTGTTCACCTTCAGAGAGTAAACTAATGACCCTGAGTGCAAATTGAAGTATAATTTTCTTTCTTTTTTTTTCTTTTTTCTAATATGGCTAATATGGAAATAGTTTTTGTATAATTTTGCAATTTCACTTGTCTAATTAATTTTTTAAGATCTTTTGGGACCCTGACTTTGTCACTGATCATGTCAGCTAAAACTCCCAAGCTAACAATTGATTATGTGATTCATCAATCTATTCAGGTCACTAATAAAAACTACTAAACTTTTCAGGATCAAGTAGAGATCCCTGGGGACTCCACAGGAGACATCTTTCAAAATGGACATCAGAGTTTTATTAATAATAATAATAATAATAATAACCAATTCTGGTCAATCAGAGAGTTCTAAATTTATCTAATTATATATTACTCCCTAATCTACAAATCTATATATTATTCACAAAGGTAGATTGGAAAAATCAGTGACATGTTTTGCCAAAATCTAGGTAAACTATAGCTCCATCATAATTATTATCTTCCACTATCATTGACCTTTCCAATAAGTATTCATTTGAAATGACCTGTTCTTGATGAAGTCATGATTTTTCTATGATCATGCTTTACTTTTTACATGTTTGCTAAATTTAGATCCTTTCTTATTGTTGTAGACATTCTGTGTCTGGCTCTTCATAACCCCATTTAGGTTTTCTTGGCAAAAATACAGAGTGCTTTGAAATTTCCTTCTCTAGTTCATTGTACATATGAGGAAACTGAGGCAAACTGGGTAAATTAACTTGCCCAGGGTCATATAGAGAATAAGTGTCTGAGGCTAGATTTGAACTCAGGAAGAGGAGCCTGCCCTTCTATCCTCTGGGTCTCCTAGCTGCATATCTAAGTTTTACCACACAATTTTCTTTTGTACCTACTCTCAAGTATCTGTACCTATAATCTTGATATTTCTGGTACTATTATTAACCTTTGTGAATAAACCCTAGAAAACATCTCTCGGTGTCAAGGATGTGACTACAGGAGAAAGACTGAAGGGAATTGAAAGATTGTTATAAGTGATTGAAATCTAGAACCCAATCATGTATATGTAGTACCCAGAGCAGAAAGGAAAAAAGGCCTTTAGAATTTCCCTGAACCCCCAGAATCAGATGGACTTGTTGAACCTCGTAGGTCAGAAGTTAGACTTCATAGCCCATCAAACAGAGTTTTTAAAAAGGGGAAACATTTAGGCCATGACCAGATTCCCCCTGGATCCCCTGGATCTGTACTGAGGAGTGCTCAGTCTTGGGAAAAACCTGGTGGCTCATGTCTATGCTATGTGCTAGGGTAACATCATTCAGTGGTCCATAGAGCTCAAACCAAATGCCTTGACCAGAAAATCTCCCATGTAATGATAGACATCCATTTCATATGTAACATGGATTTCTATATTCTGTTTCTGGAAAGTCAGGCTCCACAGGTTTCTTATGAGAGCTTTGTATACCAGCCCACATTGGAACATTACTCAGCATCCAGGTGCCAAGTTCACTTTGGGATTCAATTCTCTATTTTGGTCCCCATTCCTATTTTTCATGAGTCATTTTTTTTAAAATTAGCTTTTTTTTGGTGAGCGTTTGTACCAACCTAATCATGTTAGGTTTGCATACATAAAAAATCATGTTAAACAGATGCTTTATTTATGGAGAAATGTAAAGCCATGATGTGCAGAAATTATTCATCTCATGTTTTTGTTGAAGAAGCAAAACACACAGTAAATTAAGTCTGCTATTCTTGAAGTTTTGCATTTATAAAAACCATGCTAGGAACCAGAAAACATACTTTGTTCATTGTGGTATTAATTATTTAGTCATTCTGAATAGGTCTCAATTGCATTATATGGAAAAATATAAGAGCCCTCCAGTGGCCAAATAATACTTCTCAAATCCCTAGGGTTATTTGCTGCCGACTGTATCTTCAAGTGAATGAAGCATCTACTTCATCTTTCAGAAAAAGAAAAAGAGGGTCTAGGACACATTAAGGTTACTTTTTCTCTTTACAAAAAGGAATTCAGTCTGATCCCAACCACTCAGACAAGTTTTGAGCAAGCTGCTCTATTGCAATAAGAAGTGGTTGGGACTCTACTTGAGTTGCTAAGGAAGAGAAAGTTACTATGAAATTAGTTCAATTAAACAAGGATTTAATAAGTGACTTGTACACATATCAATCAGTAGATAATTGTTAAGTATCTGTGATGTACTCAAAACTGGGCCAGACTCTGTATGTGTATCCAATAGGAGTAAAAGATATAATCTCATTCTTCTAGGAGCTTATAATTAAATTCAATAAGTATTAATGACTTATCTATTATTTGCAAGTAACTCTACTAGGCCGAGAAATTTATAAAATGAGTAGCACAATTGATCCTCTCAGGGAGCTTACAATCTATTAAGGAGAAAAGACACATATAAATGATAATCCAAAATGAAGTATCATATGATAATAGGAGAGGTATACATTTCTGAGAGTTTGAGAAAAGAAAAATTACTTCCAGCTGGAAGTCTTTAGAAGAGACAAACCGAACATTCATGGAACAATTCTACAAATATATAAGACAGGATATAATTAAGAACAGAATTGTGTGGTAATAACTCCAAGTGCCATAGAAATTTGTTGACACTAGTATGGGCTGGAATAGTCAAAAAAGATCCAAGGTCTTCTGGGTTATGCAAATTCACTGGAATCTCAGACCAGGCCTGTCAATGTCTGTCAGTTATTTAGGATTTACAACTATGATAGTCTTAGTTCTCTTTCAGGAATACAATTATCCAAAATAATTCCAAAACAGTCATGAAGGAAAATGCTTCAGAGAAAGAACTGTGAGGTCTGAATGGAGAGTGAAGCATATTACTTTCACTTTTCTTGTTGTTCTTTCTTTGTCATGCCTTCTTTTATAACATGACTAATGTTGAAATATGTTTAACATGATTGCACATGTTTTTCTCATACCAGAGTGCTTGCTGTTTTGGGGTGGAAGGAGGGAAAGGAAGGAAGGAGAAAAATTTAAAACTCAAAATCTTACAAAAATGAATGTTGAAAACTATCTTTACAGATAATTGAAAAAATTAAATACTATTTATTAAGTGCAAAAATTAAAATAAAAAGGTGTTTGGAATCTATGTCTTCCTTAAATTATGCAAAAATTTTAATTTTTGGTGAGCCACCAAGCCACAGAAATGGTAAGGATCTGCTATAATGGAAAGAACCCTTTGCTGAAGGACATGAGAATTTCTTTTTAAGTCATAGCTCTTCCATTCCATAGCTATGTGACCATTAAATTGTCTCTTGACCACTATGACTTTCAGTTTCCTTATGTTTATAAAGCATTATTGGAGCAGTTATGTGACTTGGTGGATAGAACTTCAGTCCTGAAGTCAAGAGGATCTGAATTAAAACAACTTCTAAAGTCAGAAGGTCATTTGACCCTGATTGCCTCAAATAAAAAGAGCATCCTAGAATTTAGAATTTTAGAAAGTTTTAAAGATCATCAGTCCAATCTTCACAACTTACAAATAATGATTTACTCATTGTTATATGAATAACAGGTTTAGAAAAAGTCTAAGTCCTTTGACTTTGCACCTAATACTTTTTGACCTTTATCTTGTACAATCTTGTACAATATACCTTACAAGGTTAACGTGAGGATCTACTGAGGTAATATATGAAAAGCACTTAGTAACCATAAAATGTGGTATATAAATGTGAGTTGTTGCCATTATTATTGGTATGAAATTTATCAGCAGAATGAGTAGCAGATCTGTCTTCAGCTCAGCACTTTCCTGTGAAATAATGTCACTTTCCTTTATCTAATGTCACTATGCATAAACCCTTTGAAATGAATCCATCAGAATTTCAAGTGGAAGTAATGAGTTCTTCAGGAAGCTGAATACTTGCATTCAAAGCTTTTAAAGATACCACTTCCCTCACCCATTCTAGATAGACTTCAATCCTGAGGCTATTAAACCTTTGCATCCAGCAAATGACCTCTAGTGCCCAGTAGGTTTAGGGTGAGAATCACTCAAAGGGAAATAAATGTTTTCTTTTACCATCTGGGAGAATTCTGATGGGAAGAGAGAGAGAAAGTGAGAAAGCCTTTGAGCTAAAATCTTAAAGGGTAGTATGCCAATTCCTCTCACAACAGATTTATTTGTTTACTAGGTCATTTCTGGACTTTTGGTGGTATAGAAAACCATTCCTGTGTTCTTGACATTCATTCTCACCCCACAGGCCTCCTTCTTTTTGTTAAAATCACCTGTCCTTGGAACTTTCCATGCAAGAAACTTCTAGCACCTTTCTCAAGTCAGCCAAATCCTGTTCCTCCTCCTTATGAAATCTTCAGTCTTCCCCATAAAATCTGTTTTGCATTCCCTTCTCACCATTTCCACCCAGGGTGTAATGATGGTCCCAGGAATTCAATTCCATACATTGAACTTGGGAAGATGCATAAGAGCTTAAACAGAATTCACCAAGCCCAGGATTGAATGAAGTCTATCACATTTGGGGTCTTATTGACAGCTCTATGAATTGATAGCCCCCTTTCTCTCAAACTTCTGAGATATAAGCTACTTCTAATTTTTAGGATATTATTATAAATGAAGGAAATCTGCTGGAGTGAGAGAAAATTGAACACTTTATTCATGAATCCTGCAGGATATGGGTACCTCACCTTGCAGGAGGCACAAAATGGTGTTATTACATCAGGTATTATATAATCCTTAGAAACTCTTTCCCCTCCCACCTGGATTTTCAAAGACTCAGAATTTGAGTTACAATCTAAGAGGTCCACCCATCCCATGATATATCCCTAATATGATCCCCTCTACACATCATACAATGCATGTTATGTTGATGAACCCCAATTGTCACAGTGGGTTTGTGTATAATATTCAATTACCTAATTGCGCAAACTCAGTTGCATTAGGTCAAGATCTCTAGTTAAGGACTAGATTCTTCTAATCTTGTATTTGTCATGGGATTAGAGAATTCTCCCAGTTTTGTGATTGACTGGGACCATTCCCCCTTTGTAATGGATTTCAAAAGGACTCCCCCTTCACCCTGTGAAGACCAACAACATTCTACATTCCTCACAGATGAGATGCCAGGAGCTGGTGCTATCCTAGGTTTCTTTCCTTATCATTACTGACTCCTCCAACCAGTTTCTCATCAAGTAAGAGCAAATGGGCTTCCATAGTGCTAGCTATATCATGCCAGATAAAAGTCTATTGGTATTGGATGCCAGAGCAAATTCTACAAAGAAGATGCTACTATGCCCCGCTCCAGACTACAACATCATTCAGAAAACAGGTCGAACAGCCATCTGTCAAATAGAAAGTAAGTTATAAGTACTACTAGTTGCCAATTATTTCCTTCTGGATATCAGTGTTTATGAGTGAGTAGACTTGAGAGGTAGAATGATGAAATTTTAAATATGAGCTTTCATGATGAGAAATAATTAATAAGTGACTCTTCTCAAAGGATATCCTAAAAAAATTCAATTCAAGAAGTAAGCTCCTATGATATGTTCCTACAAAGGCACTTCTCTTGAACTGCTATTTAAGTCACTGATTTTATGAAACTAAAAATAGCTCTGCCCAAGTTAAAGGAAGCAAAATCTGATGTTAGGAAGTAAGAGAGAAGAAAAAAATACATCCTCATTATAAAATCTATTATGGTGACAAAAATGTTCAAGACACAAACACATAAGAAGAGGATATCTCCAGAATAGTTATAAACAAAGCCTCAAAGAAGTCTTAGTAGGGCACAAATTCAACCAAAATTCCTGGAAGAATGAAATGAGAGGTTTTTGTTTTTGTTTTATGAGGAGTTAAATTTTCTGATTTATACACATACACCTATAGGAAGAAAATAATGGAAAATATAGGAGAACTATAGAAAAAGAAACTGGAAAGGAATTAGCAGTTTAGAACAAGAGTTCCAGAAACTATGGGATCCCCCTCAAATAGACTTGTCCAAATAGAAGATAATGATTCCATAAGAAAACAAAAAACAAAAACAAAAAAATCTGAAGACTGAAAAATACAAGAAAATGTAAGAAATTTCATAAAATAAATATGACTGACCAGGAAAAAAAAGGGGATAGGAGTAAGGGGAATTAAAAATCTGACTACCAGAAGTCTGTGATGAAAATAAAGAGTCTAGATATCATATTTTAATCGATCTTAAAAGATCTCTTAGAATGAGAGGGCAAAGCGCAAATAGAAAGAATCCATCAATCACCTCCTCAAAGTAACTTCAAATTGAAAACTTCAAGGAACAATATAGAAAAAATCTAAAGCTTCTTAGTTAAAGAAAAAAATACTAAAGTGGACAGCAAGAAAGAAAAGGACTAAGGAGTTCCCATCAATATAACACTCAATTTAGCAGTCCTATCAAGGAGTAGAGACCTTGGAATACAATAATTCTGAGGTAAAAGATATAGTACTATAAACAAGAATAAATATTATATTCAGCTTTGCTACATTCTACTAAAGAAATACTACATTTTACAAATCATATTGGGGGGGGGGGTGTTACTTTGATGAAATGGAGGAATTCTACGCATTCCTGAGAGCATTTGGATGGTTCAATGGATAAAGCACTGGACTTGGAATCAGGAATGAAAAATGAACTTAAAGATGAAATTCATGTGTGCAGAACTGGTCTTAAACATTTACTAGCTATAGGACCAGGGTAAATCATTTAATCCTATTTCCCTATTTCTTCATCTGAAAAATGTGCTAGAGAAGGAAATAGCAACCCATATCATTATCTTTGCCAAAAAATCCAAAAATGGGAACACAAAAAGTTGACAAAACTGAAATGAATGAACAGCAAGCAACTCTAAATTATAAACACAGGAGATGAGAGAAACCTACAAAAGTAAAAATAAGGAATAAAGATTACCTGCTTACATATTAATATAGAAAGAAGATACTTGTGTTCCCTCTGAACGCAATCATCATGAGGGCTCATAGAAGTAATCTAATTAAACATTCTGCTAAGCCTTAATGATCTTAAAAGATGAATGGATAGTCAGTGGAAGAAGACTACACTAAGGCAAGAGATGGAGAGAAAAGTTAGGGGAAAATATCTCACAGTCCAGATGAACAAGGAGAAGTCTATGCAAACATGGAAGAAAGGGGCAGAGGGATTAACTGAACTTAAATTTCAACCTCCTAAGAACTGGAGATAAGAATACACAGTCATATACAGTAGGGTACAGAGATAGATTTCATTAAACAGGGAAGTAGAAGGGAAATGGGAGAAAAGAGGAGGAGTTGTTCGTAAGCAAAACTAACCTCCAATAAGAATATACAAAAATATTCATAGCTCTTCTTGTGCTGACAAAGAATCAGAAATTGGGGGGAGTTGTAAGCTGGAGAATGACTGAACAAGTTATGGAAAGGAATATGATGGAATAGTATTCTACTATCAGAAAAGATGAAAGGACAATTTTGAAAAATTCTAGAAGACTTGCATGGCATGATGCATAGTGAAGTGAGCAGAAGCTGGAGAACATTTTATATATAATAACTACAATATTGTGAAGACAAATAACTCAGAAAGGCTGAAACTCTGATCCATGTAATGATCAACCATGCATTCAGAAAAATAATGATGAAATCTACCACTTTCTTCCTTATAGACAGGCAAAAGACTCAGTACATAATGAGACAATTGTTTCAATTTGGATAATGCAGAAATGTGTTTTTATTGGTTATACATGTTTGTTACAAAGAATTTATTTTTCTTTCTTCTCCATTTGGGGTGAAGAGAGAGAAGGTGAATTCTTGCTGACTGAAAAAATTTTAATTTGAAAAAGAACAATGTTTACTTTGGGACATAGTATATATGTTTATGTAAGGGATTGTGGGGAGGAATATGAAAAGGAAGTCCTCTCCAGGTCTCTCCTTACTCCCTTAGAAGATAATTCACCACTAACACCTCTGATGTTTGGTATTCCCTTATGTTTGACAGATCTACCACTGAGAGTGAAATAGTGACCTAGTGAAAATAAGACCTCTCTTCTTTCCAGAGGAGGCCCAATCATATGGATTACTCCTATCCCAAACAAAACTATTTGACCAGAATGGTAGCAACATGAAAAGGAATCTGACTGCTAGAAAGACAACTCCCTAAAGAATTAAAGTAAAATGAATTACTGATTCATAGCTGACACCTGAATAGTGACTAAAAAATAATCTTTATTTCCACTCAATTGTCCCACAACCCCTTCTCCTCATCCCCTCCTCCTCTCACAGCTCTCTTCTTCCAGTCCATATCAAAGGTCTGACAAAAAAGACCTGGCACTGATGCCATCATGGGGGGAAAGTACATGACCATACCAGGTAAGCTATTCTCTTTCTTCTTCTTTGGTGTTCTCTCCTCACCTGTCAGTACAATTCAGAAAACTGACCACAGTGTATTACATGTATTAGATTTGGTGGAGTGAGGAGTGCCCAAGAGCAGCTATTAAAAGGTAGCATTGGAGTTTCAGAGGAGCTGTCAGCTCATGGATTGGATCATGAGCAAATTAGTTGGAAATTCACCTTGGGTCTGCTGTGAAAGTCTTTCATCATTGAGGTCTAAAACAGAATACAGCCCCCAGGTCATTTCATCTATATAGGCAAACCATGGGAATCCAGCCCCAGGTTCACTGTATAATGGTCTGACCCAGAGAGACTGACCACGCAACAGTAAATAGAAAAGAGATGCCTTGGTTTTCAATTGTAACCCTGAATTATCTTTTATTTGTAAAATCCAAGAAATCTATTCAGTTCTTGACTGCATTAGACTACTGCTAGTTATTCTATCTCTGAAGACCAAAGTGAACTGCTAAGTGCAATGGATGATTTAGTCATAGATGATTGAAAGGTTTATACCTTTGGACCTTTGCAGTAGCTACCCAATGCAATGCAATTTAACAAATATTTAAGTGCCCAACACGCATCTAGAATTTTATTCAATAATTGGACTGTAGACTGCCATTGGGGAACAAAGATAAGAAAGAGATGCATTACCACTAGAAACTTAATGAGAGCTGACCTGATCTTCCTATTCTGCCATGTACTTCTAATACACTGCCCCCCTCAAAAAATTGACTACTATAAAGAATAGAATAAGGAATAGACTAGGAACAAAGCTATTTCATGGAAACTAGGACTAAAAAAACTCTCACAATGACCAAATGTAACCCCTCAATATTATATATGAATAAATTAAGGACAAGAGATGTCATAGAAATGTAGATCATGAACCAAGAGCTAGAGGAGAAGGTTCAATCACAAAGATCATCTAGTACAACTCCTATAATTTTCAGATGAGGAAATTGAGACCTTGGATGGTTGAAAATGATCTATCCAAGATACATGACAAGTTCAGAATTAAAACCCACTTCTAGTTTTAATTCTTAGACTCTTAACTCATAAAGATCAGGAATCATGTCTTCCATATCTCTATGAACTGATTGGTGCCTAGATATATAAGATAATTTCTAGAAATAAAGTATAATCAAATACCCTAAAATAAATATTGCACCTCACAAGGGAGATATCATTGTGTTATAGAGATCATTGCTCTGGAGATCAGGAGCTCTGGAGTCTTGATTATACCAACTTAACTCTCTTGTGACCCAGTTTTTGAATCCATAAAAGGAAAAAGGTTGGGCTCAATGTTCTCTCAATTCCCTTTCTGCATGAAAATTCTATGATTAAGCAATTGGATAGAGTCGTGTTGAGATCCTACTTTTGAATATGATACATCAGTAACCTTGTCTCATACTTAAACCAAAAGGTCTGGGAAGCCAAAGAGAGCTGTAATTTTAATGGTTCCATGAAATTACTATATGACCTTG
The DNA here is from genome assembly GCF_037893015.1 of Macrotis lagotis. Taxonomy (NCBI): domain Eukaryota; kingdom Metazoa; phylum Chordata; class Mammalia; order Peramelemorphia; family Peramelidae; genus Macrotis; species Macrotis lagotis. Next base: position 754,295,396 of record NC_133658.1, read on the forward strand.
AACAAGACTCAAAAGAGGATAGAAAAGCCTATCAGGCAAAAAAAAAAGTATGCATGTTAGAAAGGCACCTTAGTGCCTAGAATGAGAGTCAGGCCTATGATTTTTATGCCCTGGAAACAAGTGAACCATTCCAGGTCATGTCCAGTGGCTCCAGGCCAGAGGACACGTCAGTGACTGGTCTGAACAGGAAAGGTTGTCTTTCTCAAAGAGGCTTTTTGCTAAAAAAAAAAAGGAGGAAAAGAACTCAGGAGGGGGAAGGGAAATGACTGCATTTGATATAGATTCATGAATCCAAAGAAAATGTTTTTCAAAGATTTCTATGACGCATCAGCAGTTCCTTAAAGTAATAGCGAACACTTTAGATCCATTATTTAGTTTCTGTGGAAAATAAACAACAGAGTTGAATAGAATAGTAATAGTGAATTTAGCTCTCAATTCTCATTCATCTTCTGTGCCCATGCATTTTTAAGGCAGGTGAGTAGTCTACCAATTATAGGTGAGGAAAGGAAGAAAAGAGGGAGGTGAATTGATTCACAGTCTCTCAAAGAGTTTTTTCTTTTTTTCTTTTATTTTGATACTGAGGCCAGAACCTATGTCAGGGCTACCTGAGACATATTAGCAGGTTGTATGGTGGAAATAGAAATAGAAATACCAATTCCTCTCTGGTCAGGAATTATCTAAGAGGTTAAGAGAAATATTAATAACCTGTACACTTCATTTTCATTTTTTGGTTTTGTTTTGGTTTGGGGGTTTTTTACCCCCACTGACTGAGGTAAATATTGCAACTAACCCATTTTTCAGGTGAAGAAAATGAGGTAGTAGGAGTAAATGGAGAAATCACTAAACTTGCAGTCATATGACCTCAGATTCCTTTGTCTATTTCTATTGCTATATAGATTGCTATTTCATAGGAACTAAAGCTAAAAAACTCTCTCACAGTCACCAAATATAATCTCTCAATATTATATATGAAGAAATTGATGATCAGAGATGTTGTGGAAATGTAGATTATGAATCAAAAGAGCTAGGGGAGGAGGTCAGATGTCAGAGATCATCTACTACATTTGTGTAAGGGCAGTTTGTAAATAGCACTACAAGTGTGCAAGTAGCACAGTTGATAGAGCACTGTCCTTGGAGTCAGGAGCACAGGAGTTCTAATTCAGTCTCAGACACTTGACACTTATTTTTGTGACCCTGGGCAAGTCACTTAACCCTGATTGCCTCACATCTCCAGTAGTCCTGATCCATATCTGGCATTTGGACCTAGGTGGCTCTGGAGGAGAACATGAGACTGGTGACTTAGCACAGCACCTTCTCACTCAAATCCACTTCATGTGCTTGTCATGATATCACTTCCCTGATGTCATGGGCTTCCTCAAGAATGAAAGACAACCATATAATAAGTACCTATATGACCTTGGGTATATCTTTTTAAGTACTCTGAGTCATAGCTTCCTTATTTTTACAGCAAGGAGGTTAATTTAGATGAACTCTAAGGTTCCTTTCAGCTTTAGACTTACAATGACACCAAGAAGTTAAGAGATGCCAACCTGCCAGGTTCTGCTAACACAGATCTGGGAATGCAATCAAATCATTTCATTTTTTGGTAAATTCTGTAAAATATGGGGATTAGCCTGGATACTTTCTCTTTTTTAAGGTAATTGGGTTAAATGACTTGCCCAAGTTCACACAGCTAGGTAATTATTAAGTATCTGTGGTCAGATTTGAACGCCTGACTCCAGGACCAGTGCTTTATCCACTGCATCACCTAGCTGCCCTAGACTAGATATCATCTAATGTCCAATCAAACTCTGACATTTTGTGATTATATAAGTACTGCCGGATTCCCACAGACTCAGTCCCCACTGTCTACCATTTGTCCAGTTGATATCTGTAAAAGGAAAAAAAAAACATAAAAAAGCAAACTTACTAAGCCTCTAGATGCTTCCTGTTGCCCAGGTTTTCTGGACATAAGTCTTATCTGAAAGACTACACTTCTTCACTTAAGAACAGAAATCATTTCACAGATAATTACAACAACTCATATCTATAGATCACCTTAAGTACTTTCCCAGAACAGCTTTCTGAGTTCAGGTGTTATTTCCATTTCATAAATGAAGAAAGTGAGGATCACAAATAAGATGTGCCAGGTCCAAAGTCACAGAACTAATAAATCTCCAAAGAAGAATTTGAACGCCAATCTGACAATTTATACTCAGTGTCCATTCCACTATGCCACAGTGCCTCTCAAAATACCTGCTATCACCTCTAGGGCTTTACAACTATGAGGACTCAATAAGAGTTAAGCAATACAAAAAGTTACCCTATCAGGTCAACTGAAGCTCTTCTACTGAAGCTCACAATGTGTCTGATTTCTAATGTCAGCACTATCCACTCAATTAAATCTAATTATATCTTTTTAAAATTCATCTCTTTTAACAATCACAGTAATATAGGTAAAGGAATTTGAATGGTCATGTTTTTATCACTGGAGCAGCTGCTTAAGTGGGATTTTCTATAATCAAATGGACAGAATTTCAAAATCCTTCCTATCCATTTAGTCCAGAGATTTGTTCCATCCTACTCCAAGGGAATTTAACCTCAAGGGCAAGAACACACCATCATATACCAACATCTCTCTTTTCTAACCTTTCAGATTAAACTCCTCTCTAATAATTATTGTCTGTGATTCTAAGCAATAATATGTAGCTATCAGTAAGTGCTCATCAGAGAGGTTAGCAGAGCAATCCTTCCCCACCCCATCCTTTAGAGAAGATTCTTCATTGTCTTTCCATAGAGTTTCTTAACCCTGTGACTTTATATAGAAGGTGATCACCTCTCCAAGAGACCTTTCTGTTACACTCAGTCCTTGGTAACTGAGGAGTACATGGGCCAATGCATGAACTATCCAAGCCCTTTGCTTCTCTTCTCTTTCTTGTCTACCTCTTGTCTACCCTTATTTCCAGCCACTTCAGTATTCACTAGCACCTCTACCTGAAAGTAGTTGATAGGTAGCAAAGAGAGGCACAGGTTAAATTAAACTAAGATGCTATGTTGGGACAGTCTAAGAGCAAGTGGATGAAGTAGAGAGACAAGTTAATGAAATAAATATGTGGATTTTCATTATCCTGTAACATCTTCTTGTATCACCCCCCCCCAACCTTTCACCCAATGACCACAAATAATGAAAATCTGGCTATATTTGGAATAATAGCAGTTTAATGCCTGGAGATAAATTAGGATAGAAAAAAATATTGAGCTAAGAGAATTATATACTCAGTGTTATTTGTAGCATAATGATTGGGGAAGAAACTTCAACTCTGTTCAGTTCCCCTGAAAATCCTAGTTACTACATATAGCCAATTGGATGCAGATTTTAAGCAGCTCATCTTCCTGCAGATCTTTCATTGGCTGAATAAACCCTTAGGGCAACTGGACAAAAACTTGTAAGTGGAAAGGTGAAAACCTCCAGACCTAACACTGTGATAGAATATTATTGCTGGCATTTTCAGAAGTCTCTTTGGATGGTAATTCTGGCCCAGTTTCTATGCAGCTGCAGAGAGCTGTGTGATTTCCATGAGTCTGCACTGGCACTAATGTGAATTTTATTTTTTGTATTTTGTAGAGATTTTGTGATGGAAATCTATGGTCACCTGACCATATGTTCACAACCTCCAGGACCAGAGAGGGACAAAACAGAGGACTTGGAGAAGGAGACTAAAGAAAGTTAGCTAGGAACCTGTCAAATAAGGGAGAAATAGAGGAAAAGAGTCATCCAATTCAATTGATTGTGAGAAAGTATTTCTGGATCACAAACTTGTCTCTGTGCTGACTTTCATTGATTTACTTTGAGCTCACCACTTAACCTCTTAGTAGTTTGTTTTTCTCCTCATCTTAAAAATGGAAAAAGCAATATTCTAGAATCTCCTCCATTTACATATGAGAAGACTGAGATCAAGAGCTATTAAGGAATGTACCTTAGGTCATAAGCTGTCAGTGACAGATCTAGACCTGAAACTAAGTCATATGAAACCCAATGTTCTCTCCATCACATTAAGGCTGTCTCTTAATCAACATGTCATCCCTATGATGCACTTTAGGTTCTTTAAAATCAACTAATAAAAACAAAGGCAATTGTATGCTAATTATTTTAGGGGGACCCCAAGCTAGAATATTCATCTTTGTTGAATGGGACAACCATAAGCTCTAGAGAGTCAAAGATTCCTGAAATAGCATATCCAGGGTTCTGTATGTGAATTTAGTTTTGTTCACTTCTGAAGTTTCCAAATTCATTTTCTTTTTTATCAGTTACTTAAAATGAATTTTACATACCTATCTGACAACTATTATTCTAATAATTTTATCAAATGATCAGATTGTCTCTAAAAACTGAGCCCCGGTAAGGCTGTAGGGATGAGCTCCATCTCAGTCATACTGGAAGAGAACTTCCTTAAAAATGCTGTTTCTGGATTTGCTTGTATGAGGACTCTATTTTTTTAATTAAAAATATCATGTGATCTGTTCTAAACATTTCCTGAGGGGCAACTACGTGGTGCAGTGGATAGAACACCAGCCCTGGTGTCAGGAGCATCTAAATTCAAATCCAGCCTCAGACACTTAATAATTACCTAACTGTGTGATCTTGGGCAAGTCACTTAACCCCATTCCATTGCCTTCCAAAAACCAAAAACATTTCCTGGCCACCCATTTTTCTTCTCGGGTGCTCTTTAGGTAAGTAGGCCTTGGGTGCAATCAGCAGTTCTAAATGTTTTGCCCTTGCAGTTTTTGGCTTCCAGACCTTGAAATGGACTTTGGGAGTAAAATTCTTTATTTTAGGGGGGGTGGGGTGGAAATTTATATACAATCTAATTAGTTCAGACCAAAGACCAAAAGTTGTAATATCTAGATCCTCATAGAATCTTGTTTATCTCACTTCAAAGCACCAACAACATTGTATAATGTTCTGTATAATATTTTGTGCAATGTTCACAATATCCCCATATGGAAAAAAAAAGCTGACCAGTGATAACTAGTAGCTAATGATGACAATAATGTGTATATTTTAAAATCAACAAAATTTTTTTGTGATCTTCAAAGCACACTCATATATGTTATTTTCTTTGATCCTCACAATTCATGTTGTAGGTTATCAGAATTTTATAAATGTAGAAATAGACACAAAGATATAAGCAAGGATCCTCTCCTTCAGAGTGTCTGCAGGACTTACAACAATGCAGTTTCAGCTGTAACTGTTCCTTTCCACCCCACTCTGTACTACTTCTCTTCCCCAGCTCTCTGCTTTGGCCTTTCAACCCTTAAACATATTCACAAACCAAAGAAGATGGATGATAATGATATATTTCCTCTTTTGCTGAGATCTGGCAAACCTTAATGCATTGCTGTTTGTAAAATACATTCAAATCATGAGATAAAAGAAAACTAAGAGAATCACTGTATTTTTAAGTGACATGGGTTAGGGAAAGACATGAGAAGAGGTTACATGTATTACCTCTATTGGTGACTTCCACTTTCAACTCACTTGTTCATTTGAATTATCCTAAAGAATAATCACTGAATACTGCTATAGTTGTATCTTCCACCATTAATCTTATCCTTGTGATATGTATTCAGGGAAAGGTTCTCCCCTTCCCCAACAATCAAGTATTTTATTTGAAACTATGATTATACTTTTTTCAGTATATTAAAAATAAAACTGTGTCCTGATACTTAACCTAACGGTTCCTAAATTCTAGGAAAGTGACTAATTTTATTCAGAGAGGTTTTAGATATTCATAGATTTATGGATACCCCACCTCATATTACACATTATGCCCTTTAACTTCTCATTTAAACAAAATCAGTAAAGTAAGACCCACATTAACCTGGGAAGCAGAATGAATAATATTTGTAACCCCTGAACACCACATTCATCCGTTGGAAACAGGTGTGTGTTGTTGAGTGACCTTGAAAGAACCTCCCTGGCTCCTGAAGATGAAGCTGTTCAAGTCTCTCTGCCAGCTTAATACAGTACAGCACTGACATGAGAACTAGAGAGTGCTAATCTTTTCTCCTTCCCATCTAGGGGACCTAAGAGGGAGTACAGCCGTACCCACCAAATGAGTCCTGGGGTGAGACGGAAGATGAGCAGCAAAGAGGAATGTGAAAAAAAAAAACCAAATAGACAAGCACATTTCTCTTCTGTCGCTCTGGATCCCCATCCATCAGTACTCCTGATGACAAGGCAGAAGTAAAAGAAACTCTAGCAAGAGCATGGACAGTGGCACGCAACAGGAAAGAACAAGGTGACTAACCCCATCAAGCCATCACAAATTAAATACTGCCTGTGTAGGAGAGTTCACCTCCCAGCTTGCTCCAGGATTGAGGAGCAGAGATTCTCTGTACCAGATAAGAGACTGAAAGCCAGTGAGTCCACAGTAGGAAAGGAAGAGAAGAGTGAATTGAACACACAGCAGGTTCTGTGTTAGGTTGGCAACTAATTACTGACTGTACACACTGGTCACTCCAACAGGTCACTGCCTGCCATTCAGGTGATGAAAACATGAACCAGACTCAACAGACTGAAGGCTTTTTTTCTTCCCTGTTGAGCTGGCTTTGCAAAATAACAAGCCACTGGACAAGTCACTTAACTTCCCAGTGTCTGCCTTTCAGTCCTAGAAAATGGTGCAATTAATATATGCTTACCTTCTGACAGTGGGGCTGGGAGGTTTAATTAAGTGTGGTTTGTGAAGTGCTTTGAGGTTCTTGGATGAAAGCTGTGCTCTGAGTGCAAACTATTATTGTTAATTAATTATTGTCAGTGGAATTATGTACTCAATGTTTTCAGGGCTAGGAGCTCTTGTTTATTTGTTAGAGGATGTTTCCCTGCTATGTATCCCCACCCTCAGCTGTGAGCAATAATCTCTCACTTCTTTTCTCTCCCATCTTCTTTTGTTTTTTTTTTTTTTCAATTTACAATTCTCATATTAACAGGTCTTCCCACTTACCCTCCTTCCTCTTCCGCTTCATCAAGGGTAAAACGTTTGTCTTCATACCTGAACACGACAAAACATTCACAATAGCAGAAAGTAGGAAATAAGTCGAGGGAAGAATACTTATTAAAGATAAATGAAATATAAGACTTGGAGGCAAGGGGCAATAATACTACAAACGGAATATCTTTACTCACAAATACAAAACTGTGTATAGGAAATAAAAATGTGCAATTGATCCTGGAGTATCTTCAGAACTTAAAAATGTGGGGGGCTTTCTGTTACAATGATTTCTGCTGGTGCACTATTATGACCTCTGTAGAGTGATGATATGTACAATCAAAAGGTTGCACCAAGCATCTGTAGAAGCAGTAATCATACCAATATAACTGGAGGCTTCTCCTCCACCCTACTATCAGGCCAGTTGCACTTTAATTACTATCTTCAATTAATTAGGATAGCAATCACATAGAATTCAGACAGAAAAATGGGTCTCTCAGAGATTAAAAAGAGGGACACCAGAGGCATTAAGGGAACAAAGCAGGCAAAAAGGAACAATGCATGTCTTCCCATCTTGGCTGCCACCTGACACCTTAGTTGCATTGGCATCTAAATTAAGGGCATTGAGGATGCAAGACAAGAGAATCCCCTGTGCACTGTGGCTTTTATGAATAAATTGTACATGCCAAAATCGGTCAGTTGTTTGTGGACATTGATTTATTTTCTCTGATTCTTTTTGATTGTTATATTTCGGATGGTGCTTACTGATGTGAAAAAGTCATCTAGTATTGTTGATAAATCTGGAGATAACGGCAGAGGTCAAAGAAAGGGAAAAGAGGAAGGAAAAAGGAAGTATTTTGGCAGATGGTGCTGACTTTTTAAAATTTTTATTCTGCTTTCATTTCAATGCAATTTTCCCCCTCCAAATCACAATTGTACCATTAGTTGAATTTTCCTTCTATTAAAAAAGGAGGTGGAGAGGACATTCCTAGAGGGTTTTTTTTCCCTTATCTGATCATTCATTCGTTTTTAACCAGCTTCCTCTGAGACTTCTTTTCTTCTTTTCCTTCTCTTTTACCTCTTTGTGTGTTTGTGTGTGTGTATGTGTGTGTGTGTGTGTGTGTGTTTTCTCAGCTGAGTAATGGTTGACATCACTAGAGAATGGGACATTTTTCTTTTTCTGCTTTCAGGCTGCACACTTAACATTTTCAAGGTCACATGGATAGGAGCAGTCAGAGCCTTCAAGGTGAGTCAGAAATGCTATCTGATTTCATTCCTTTGTTTTAATGCACCATTCTACAGAATTGGTAAAGGTAAACTTGCATCTAGCAGGGTTTACTAACAAAAACTATTGAAATATGTTTTACTTCAAGACAGAATAGTTGGGCTTGAGTTAAAGGTGAGGGTAGAGAGAGTAGGCATATAAAAGTTCTTCTGGCTGACTCTTTCTGTTTGACCTTTAGATCACAACTACTGTGGGCATTCCCCTTAAATAGGTCAAAAAGGATTGACAAAGGGATGAGCTTTGGCTAATTTTTCCAATGAAAATAATGACTGCTCTTTGAATCCTAAGATGGATTTAATCACAAAAGCTGAGAAGAGCTTCCCAAATCCAAATCTATTTGAAAATTTATAGGAAGGGAATGCTATTCACAGGAATGGCCTTTATAGCAATAGGGGGAAAAATAATAGTTGTACAGAGTAATGAAATGTACAATATCCCTACATGTGCTGGATTTTTAGTTTATTTAAATAGGACAGCAGACAAAACTAAAGGGACAGGTGAGTTGGATCTGCTTGGTTTTCTACATCTTCTCCCTCTCAGGCTGTCTTCTTAGTCAAAGAAAATTTCAAGGTCAATATGATAGTGACATATAGAAATTCGGAGAGAGCACCATCAAGTAAGAGTTTAGTTTTTGAAATAATGAATATGGCAACAATAGAATCTTAAGCATCTTACTCCAGTAAATCCTCCACCTCTAGAATTTGCATAGCTGTGAACAGTGGGTGCTCACAAAATATTTCTTGGAATGGACTTGTTGAATTTAAAGATTATACAAGTGGATTTAAAGCTCCAAATTGCTCTTCAGAAAGGTTTTAACTTCTACCACTCGGAGCATCATAAAAGCCCAACACCAACCATAGGAACCCCCTCCTTGGGTAGGAATTCAAGAGTTAAGTTCTTCAGAAACAATTTCAACATCACAGCTTGTAAGATTGATAAATTCCCTGAATTAAAAGAAGTCTGTCTGGAGGACACATGACCCCCAGCTAAAAACCCATATTTGATAAATACCACTTTGATAAAACAGGGTGGGTGGGAAAACAGGGAAACAGGGACCAATCATATAAATATTTTTCCTAAGTAGAAGCTCCCATTTTCAATTGGGCTCTTACCAAGCACATGCTACTTATTTCTCCACATCAGTTCTTTCCACATACATTCACCCAATCTCACCAATCATTCAACCAAAGGATAGATTCACTACTAGCCTTCATTTAGCTCTCTTAGACACCTTGGAAGAACAGTGTAACTGGCTATCACTCAAATCAGTGATTTCCCCAGAAGCTTCATGAAGAATCTCTAGGAATTCTCCATGTACAGGGCAAGGTTTCTCCTGTACTATTTCCATTTACTTTCCCTGTAGCACCCTTGTCTTGCTATTTTGCTAACAAAGAATAAGATTCTCACAATTTTTTTTTCCCCACAATCATAGCCTGGTCAAATTATTCATTCATACTGCACCCTCCACTCCAAATTGCTCCTGACCTTGACATTCATTTAAGGTTAATATGATACTAGTAGGTTCTGCATTGGTCCATTGCTTTTATTTCCCTCTTGGGAGTACATCTCCCCTTGCATTGCAATGACAGCACTAGAAGAAGAGATCCCTTTTCTGACTTACCTCATTGCTCACCATTGCCTTCTGACCTCAAGTTCATTGCTCTTTCCACTACAGCTTGAATATGATGATGACTGTAATGATGATGATGATGATGATGATGATGAAATTAAGTGAATCAAATTGTTGTCTTTGTTCTCTTCCTAGCATTCAGTGAACTCTCTGGCAGCAACTGAGAAACAGAAAAATAAAATGACACTCCAAGTGGAAGCTACTCAAGGCCCAGGGATTAAAGACTTCTGGAGAATGAATTCTAAACATCACAGTGATCTCATGAAGAACCCACAATGTCTCCCCTCCCCACCATTCTTACACAGACCCATGAAAATGTTTTATGGTTCACTATAATATGTCAATAGTTAAGGTATCAAAATTATTCATTATAGTTTTATACTGAAAAGGGCCATTGGAATTGTCCATTCCAAACTCCTCATTTCAAGGGAAAGGAAGTAAATTCTTGGATAAGGTAGAGAACTGAACTGAAGTAAGAAAACCTGGGTTAGAATTTTGGCTGTACCATTTCTACTGTGTGGTCTTGAATCAAATAAACTCAAAGGACCCTGATTTCCTCATCTATAAAATTAGAGGATTAGACACATATAATCTCTAAGGTTCTTTCCAAATCTAAATCTATAGACCTTTAGTCCTAAATTAAATGACTTTCCTGAGGACACAGACACAGGAATTAAATTATCTTCCTCTGACTCTGAACCTAGCAATATTTCTATTATAAAAGGTAGAAAACTGGTAGGATTACTTTTCATTTACATATATATATATATATATATATATATATATATATATATATATATATATGTTTTAGAAATCTTTTGTTTTTACCTCATTACATTTTCCCATTTTCTTCCATTGACCCCCTCCCAAAGAACCATCCCTAAAAATGAAGATTTGTTTTATGAAGGAAAAAAAATCAACAAAGTGAATATTCAGTGTTATATATCCATGTACCCTTACTCTGCAAAGGAAAGAAAATCATATTTTCATATCTCTCTTCTTTGGGGCCAAGTTCAATCATTTTGACCTAACAATATTGTTTTAATTGTTTTTACCATTGGCATTCTTTCCATTTGCATTATTGTAATCATTGCATATATCAATTACCTGGATTGTCTTCACTTTACATCATTTGAATGTCTGTCTATGCTTTCCTGTATTATGTATTATATTTTTCTTTGAATTCAGTAATATTCGATTCCAGAGCAAATTTAAATTCTGATCACATCAGCTTCTTGGAACAGAATTGCAATAAACTCCATGAAGGCTGAAAAACTATGTATCCTAATGTCTAGTTCAAAGTTCTGCACATAGTAGGCACTTAATAAATACCTTAGAAACCAAAGCTAATGTTGGATTGTGAGTCATAAACCTAGACACAGCCTTTAAGCCAGACTTTCAAAATAAGAATTTCACCTTAGAGGTGAGAACAAATATGAGAAATTTCAGCCCCTAAAGTGCTTTCTTCCCTCCACCCTAGGCTGTTATGAGCACCTGAAAATAGGGGCTTATAATGGAAGTGCCATCTCAGCTGTAACTACAGCCCTGTAGATGTGTGACATTGTTCTGAAGTACAACTCTCCTAAGAAGAATCATTTAGCTAGCATTTGGAGAGACAACAGAATATGTAGTCATATCATTTTAGAGCTTCACTTCTCTCAAACCCCTCCATTTCTAACTAAAAAACGGAAACAAGATTTATGAAAAGAAACTTAGTGCAAGACCAGGAAGTTTTACAATTGGAAGAAAATCAATTGTGATGGACGTTTGTCTCTGACTTCAGGCAATTGTCACTTGGAGGCTACTGTAACCTGGGGCTGTTGGAGAGTTCATCTAGGTTCAGCTCCCTTCTGGCCAGCCCTGAAGCCACCCAGCAATTCCCAGGTTGTCTCCCAAAGCTAGTTATCTCAACTGTGCATTAGAGAGCAAAATGAGGAATGATGGTGAAGTAGGGCCCTCTTCAATTGCTATAAACATTTTGATTGAAAGAAAATAATTTGCAAAAGGAAAAAAAATGAAAAAAAGCAACAGCCAATATGAAACAGATTTCTCTTCCTCCTTTAGTGCTCTAAAATTTCATATTCACCTCTTTCTGAGCTATGTCAATAGGGACTGTTCAAAATTTTGCCTATGTGAAATGTCAGCCTAAATATATTGCCCCCATTTGTAAACAAGGAAAACATGCTTAGAAAACAGAATGAACATAGGTTTCATGCTAGGAAAGACTTTAAAAATTATCTAGAACAATACCCTTATTTTACAAGTGAAGAAACTTAGGCCCAGAGTTAATTATTTATTCAGTATTATACAAGTAGTATCAAAGACAGGATTTAAGCTCAAGTCTTATATCAGATCTGCAACTCTTTCTACTACATCATAGTGATGGGCTGGGGTATCATACAATAGAGTGGCAAGAAGGAAAGAAATGCTATGCCAAGAAAACACATTAACTTGTTATCTCTGAAATGCTGATTAGTCCTGGGAGGTGGAACTAGAGTGAGACCAACCCACTTTGTATTTGCTGGCATGTAAATCTTTTTGAAGGCACAGGATGCTTGCTATGTTCCACATATGCTGGCTGACTTCTTACTTCTGGAGAATGGTATCAATGTATAGTAAAAAAAAGGAAATCCAAAGTCTTAAGTGGTGAAATAAGTTGGTAGTGGTTCTATTGAAAGGAAGGGTGAAGTGAATTTTCAATACTTTTGGAGCCTGCCAAGAGTGAATGGACCAATATCTCTCAATCACTTCACAACTGATCTACACAAAGATTTAGATTCAGATACTTCCGTCCAGAATCACTATGGCTTTGACTTCCCATTCTTCTAGTCTATTTTTCCCAGGTATGTTCTGTTACTATTGCTATCTTGCATCAGATGATTCATTTTCTGACTATTCTCTATTACTGTCTGCTTCCCTGTATGTTTTTTTAGGCTCTCCCTCTCTCCCAGGGGTTTCATCTATTCTATAATTATTATTTTCAGACTTAAGTTTATTATGCACTCTGTGGATCCAACCCAAATGACCATTCTAATCCCCATTTTTTTAACCCATTACCAATTAGACAACTCTTTCTGAATGTTGTTACATAGACATCTCAAACTCAGAAAGTCCAACACAGAACTAATTTTCTTATCTCATAAAAGTTTCTTATTCCGATATTTTTTCTATTTCTGTTGGGAGTGCCACCATCCATATTTGGTGAATTAATGCAAGAATAAAGGGTAGCTCTATCCTTCCCTACTTAATAGTCACTTCCTCCACAATTAGGCTTTGTTTCCTAGCACAAAGCTTAGCACATAGTAGACACTTAATAAACGTTTGCTGACTTCATATGACTTTAAAAACAGTATGTTTTTGTAAAAATATAAATATCGCTCAAAAGGATAAGTTTTTATGTGATTATACATATGCATGAATGATCTCATAATTTTCTTTCTTTAAATGGATTTTCATAGAAGGAAAGAAAGAAAATCCATGAAGATCCTGGGAATAAAAAGGGAGTGAAAAATAGACCAGAAAGAAAAAAGTCAAAGCAAAATATGCTTTGCATCTTCATTTGGGGAAAACCTTGGCCAATAGTCTGGCAAAAACTTGCTCTAGATCACTAAAGTTTTAGAACAAAGCTCTGAGATGGACCAAGAATAATATACGCATCACCCATTCTGAAAAACTATATTTCACAGATGATTGGCAGTATCATCTTCACAGCAAAAGGATGGATGAATAAATGAATGAAAATTTCATTTGTTGAGCAATTACTAAGTGCAGATATAAGGAGAAATGCAAGGCAAACCATGCTTTCAAAATAATTATATTCCAATTTGTAGAAAAAAGATATAGTATATCAGAGGATTGAGTTTTAGAGAAAATGGTAAGTAATGGTAAGTAACATAGCATTCAATGACAAGTCAGTTTGGGGGTCCTGATGTAGATAGTAAAACATATTAGATCTTAGAATACAGTGGAAAGACAGGTATCAAGGTACAAACATCTTCTAACTTGCAAGATTTTGTTATTAGGAGAGACTATCATGTTGCTTGAATTTTCTTTCTGTGACCATAACATGGTACCTTAAGAAAGTAATTTAGTCTATAAAACACTCAGTTTCTTAGTCTATAAAATGGGGATGATACCACTCTCTACTACCCACTTCAGAGGATTGTTCAAGGGCAAAAATACAGAAATGTATCTGAAAACACATTGAAAATAACTATATATGAAATTGATATAAAGTGAGTTGATATAAAATTATAGTAACACAACCTTGACCTCAATCACATTTATGGTAAAAATACTTTAAGAGCTTTTAGATTTCTATTTGTTCAGTAGCTAGACCAAATTCTCTGAGGTTATTTTTTATTAATGCACTTTGCTGGAGTGACATATGGATAAAAAAATTCTAAGAAACAACAAAATACATCGTATACATTGTTCCAATCTTATTTTCCTGTATTACCAACTACATCTTATTCCTTCTCTCAAATACCACATTTCAAAGTTCAAAAAGAAATATATATCTGTGCCCCCAAAATGTATTGAGTCATATGTATCAAATGTTAAAATTGGAAGAAACTAGGGAACTTTCCCATTTTACAGAATAATAAACTGTGGTGCAAAGAAACTTAGCGACTTGCCAAAGGTCACACAGAAAACAAGAGCCAGAGCTAGAATTAGAATTTAACTCCTAGACAAAGGATTTTCATATAATCACACTGTTCTGGTGTAACTGTTTCCTGACCTCCCTTCCCTTTGAATAGAGTTTATTCTTTCCTCTTTCTTCCTAAAATCTCACATATTTATTTACTCTGACTTTTTAAGCAGGAAAAAGGCAGTGTGTGTGTGTGTGTGTGTGTGTGTGTGTGTGTATATGTATATATATGTATATAGATAGATAGATAGATGTGTGTATTTTTAATAATACATGTAAAAAAGTAATAATAATTACTTTTGAAAGTTTATTGTTGAGACCAAGTCATAGTTATCAAGGCTTAAATTGATCTTTTCAAAGATCATTCTTTTCAAGCAATTTTTCCATAAAAATGTAATCTTCTTAAGGGCAGGACTATATAATGTTTGCTTTTCAATATACCTTGGGTTTGGGATAATTAACTCTTTACCCTTACCAAGGGTAGCAAAAGTTGGGCTTAGGGGGAAGAGTAAACCCTCATTGGGTATCAAAATGATTATAGAAGTTTATTGATGAAAATCAACTTAGATACATCTAGTACTACTACATTGAGTTGCAAGGTGAGGATAGAGAGAGTAGGCATATAAAAGTTCTTCTGGCTGACTCTTTCTGTTTGACCTTTAGTTTGTGCACACAAATCCACTTAGATACATCTAGTACAATGAACTGAAGTTCAGTGATTTCTTTCAACCTATCAGAATGTCCATTAACCTGCCAACTATCCACTCTCTTCCAAAGCATATGACTAATCTATTGCTCCAACCTCTTCCTCAATGATAAGATGATGGTAACACAGTAGAAAGCTAGAGTTTATGTGAAAAAAGTGGGCTAAAGTGAGGCAGAATTGCAAAAAATCATCAACCTCACTTTCTTTTCCAAATCCATCAAAATACAATGAAAGACAAGGTAAACGTCAGCATGCCTGGAAATGGCCTGGGGCATAATGGATGATCTTGGCATCTTTGATATCTGGTCAAACTCTAAGTACTCCACAATACCATTTATAGACTTCATGACCTCTGAAACACATTGTTCGTAATCACCCATTCTGTTGGAGAAGTTTTCACAAGTTTTGAGTAGACATTCCCCTAATTTATAGTTGTGCTTGAAACTTGTCAATTACACTGAACCTGGTTTAGCTGGTCTGCCAACACAATTTATCAAGATGTGACCACTGCATATGCTATAGCTTTTTTTGGAGTCATGAGGGAAAGTTGGAGGACAAGTGAAACCAAAGCTAGATGAGCAACCCATCAAAAGATCTAGTTTTCCATTAACACTATCTATGCCCCTATTAGAATGTAAATTCCTTGAGGGTACAGGCTGATTTTATTTTGTCTTTGAATTCCTAGCATTTAGACATGTGCAAGATACATTGTGGTTGTTCAATAAATTGTAGTTCTAGTTAATTTTATATATGAATTTAAAGAAATTGAAGTCCAGGGTGAGGTGATTTCCCCAGATCACACAAATGGTATTAGAGGCATGATTTGAAAACCCAGGTCTTCTACTCTAGACCCCTTACTCTTAAACAGAGTAGATAACAGAGCAGCGCTATTTATGACAGAGTCAGAAGTTATTGCTCAGAAGGGAAGGAAATTTTTTTTTTCTGAAGTTCTCCTAATTTCATCTACTGTCTTGATAGTTAGGACCCTTTCTACTATAACTATGTTAATGAGAGAATCAGAGAAATAAGGGTATTACCCAAGCATTCACCCCTGACTTTACTACATGGGTAGCCTTAGGCAAATCACAGAACCTATCTGAATCTCATTTTCCTCATCTATAGCATAAAAGTGTTGAATAGCATGTATATTCATGTTCTTTCCAGTTTTGGTGCTCTGATTATATGGTGGAGGCCTTTGAGATGCTATTGTTTAAAATGATATAACATAAACAACTTTCCTACTCTGGATAGATTGGATCTGAATTTACAGCTAGTTAAATATTTGTTAAGTTAGGATAAGGATTCAGTGCACTCACTAACTCTATTTGTGTTTGTTGTTTCTGTCCTTTGATTTCTAGCAAAAAAGAGAAATCATATCCTTAAAGAAAAGTCTAAGAGATAACAAGATCAGACAATAAGCTATCTGTTTTTTTTTCCTAAATTAAAGGGAATAGTCCTTGTACTTTGTTCAAACTCCACAGCTCCTTATCTGGATACAGATGGTACTCTCCTTTATAGACACCCCAAAATTGTTCCCGATTGTGGCGCTGATGGAATGAGCAAGTCCTTCAAGCTTGAACATCACTACCATGTTGCTGTTAGGGTGTACAGTGTTTTTCTGGTTCTGCTCATCTCACTCAGCATCAGTTCATGCAAATCCCTCCAGGTTTCCCTGAAATCCCATCCCTCCTGGTGTCTAATAGAACAATAGTTTTCCATGACATACATATACCACAGTTTGCTAAGCCATTCCTCAATTGAAGGACATTTACTGGATTTCCAATTCTTTGCCACCACAAACAGGGCTGCTATAAATATTTTTTATAAGTAATGCTTTTACCCTTTTTCCTCATAATTTCAGGGTATAGACCCAGTAGTGGTATTGCTGGGTCAAAGGGTATGTACATTTTTGTTGCCCTTTGGGCATAGTTCCAAATAGCTCTCCAGAAGGGTTGGATGAGTTCACAGCTCCTCCAACAGTGTAATAGTGTCCCAGATTTCCCACATCCCTTCTAACAATGATTATTATCCTTCTTGGTCATACTGGCCAATCCGAGAGGTGCGAGGTGGTACCTCAGGGAAGCTTTAATTTGCATTTCTCTAATAATTAATGATTTAGAGCATTTTTTCATATGGCTATGGATTGCTTTGATCTCCTCATCTGTAAATTGCCTTTGCATATCCTTTGACCATTTGTCAGTTGGGGAATGGCTTTTTGTTTTAAAAATATGACTCAGTTCTCTGTATATTTTAGAAATGAGTCCTTTGTCAGAATCATTAGTTGTAAAGATTGTTTCCCAATTTACTACATTTCTTTTGATCTTGGTTACATTGGTTTTATCTGTGCAAAAGCTTTTTAATTTAATGTAATCGAAATCATCTAATTGGTTTTTGGTGACATTCTCCAACTCTTCCTTAGTCATAAATTCCCCTTGCCATAGATCTGACAGGTAGACTAGCCCTTGAACTTCTAATTTGCTTATAGTATTGGTTTTTTATGTCTATGTCCTGTACCCATTTAGATCTTATCTTGGTAAAGGGTGTGAGGTGTTGGTCTAATCTAAGTTTCTTCCATACTAACTTCCAATTTTCCCAGCAATTTTTATCAAAGAGGGAGTTTTTATCCCAATGGCCAGACTCTTTGGGTTTATCAAACAGCAGATTACTATAATCATCTCCTGCTTTTACACCTAGTCTGTTCCACTGGTCCACCACTCTGTTTCTTAGCCAATACCAAACAGTTTTGATGACTGATGCTTTATAATGTAATTTTAGATCAGGGAGGGCTAAGCCACCTTCTTTTGCACTTTTTTTCATTAAGCTCCTGGAAATTCTTGACTTTTTATTTGTCCATATGAATTTACTTACAATTTTTTCTAACTCCTTAAAGTAATTTTTTGGAATTTTGATTGGTAGGGCACTAAACAGACAGTTTAGTTTTGGTAGAATTGTCATTTTAATTATATTAGCTCTACCTATCCATGAGCATTTGATATTTGCCCAGTTATTTAAATCTAATTTAATTTGTGTGAGAAGTGTTTTATAATTGTTTTCAAAAAGATTCTGAGTCTGTCTTGGCAAATAGACTCCCAAATATTTTATATTGTCTGAGGTTACTTTGAATGGGATTTCTCTTTCTAGCTCTTCCTGCTGTTTCTTGCTAGACATATATAGAAAAGTTGAGGATTTATGAGGGTTTATTTTATAACCTGCAACTTTGCTAAAATTGCTAATTGTTTCCAGTAGCTTTTTAGATGATTTCTTGGGATTCTCTAGGTAGATCATCATGTCATCTGCAAAGAGTGAGAGTTTTGTCTCTTCCTTCCCAATTCTAATTCCTTTAATTTCTTTTTCTTCTCTAATTGCTGATGCAATTCTAATAAAATATTGAACAGTAGTGGTGATAATTGGGACCCTTGTTTCACCCCTGATCTTATTGGGAATGCCTCTAGTCTCTCCCCATTGAATATAATGCTTGTTGATGGTTTCAGATAGATACTGCTAATTATTTTAAGGAACAGTCCATTTATTCCTACACTCTCTAGTGTTTTTAATATGAATGGATGCTTTATTTTGTCAAAAGCTTTTCCAGCATCTATTGATATGATCATATGATTTCTGATAAGTTTGTTGTTGATATAATTGAGTATACTAACAGTTTTCCTAATATTGAACCAACCCTGCATTCCTGGAATAAATCCTACTTGATTCAAAGTAGGTTTAACAAGTCATATAGAGATTTAAGAACTCAACAGAAAATCCAAGGAAGCATCTATGATCTCTGATCCTTTCTTACCAAAGACTACTCCTCACATAATACCAGGAACAATGCTCAACTTCTCCAATCAGCATCCAATAAACAGTGGCAGAATCAAACATTTTCCTATATAGTGCCAACTTCCAGATTTGCATTTGCCTCCAAAGATATTGGCTTTCAGAAATCTTTACCCTTAAGTTCAGAAATTCCATCAACAACCCCTGATTCTTGGTAGTGCAAATGATGACTGAAGTTATTGTACTGTATTGTAGCTTAATTTTAGAAACATCAATTTTTTATCTTTAATTTTCTTTTTACCCCAGCTATATGCAAAAGAAAATTTCAATAATTACTTCCAAAACCTTGAGTTCCAAATTCTCTTCCTTCCTCGTATTCCACTCCCCTCCCCCATTGAGAAAGCAAATTCTTTGGTATAGGTTAAAAATGTTTAGTCATGAAACACATTTCTATAATAGTCACATTGAGAAGTAAACATAACCCCCCCCTCAAGAAAAATAAAATGAGAAGAAAAAAGTGTGCTTCAGTCTATATTCAGACACCATCAGCTCTGTCTTTGGGATAGAAAACATTCTATATCATAACCTTATCAGAGAAATTGCTTCAATATTTTTCCCCACAGTTGCTATTACTAGCTCCACCCCCATTTATTCTTTTCTCTCTTTCCTTTCATGCTGTCCTTCCCCAAAAATGTGTTGCATCTGACAACCCTCTTCCATGATCTCACCCCTCTTCTTTCAACTATATCCCCTTCTCCTCCCTCAGTCCCTTTTCTCCCATCCCTTTCCTCTACTGTTTTCTTCTAGGGAAAGGTAGATTTCTATACAATAAAGCTCACTCACTTCCTCTTACCTTCCCACTCTTTCTACTCCATTGCAAAAGCTTTTTCTTGCCTCTTTTATGTGAAATAACTTAGCCTATTCTACCTCTCTTTTCCCATTTCTTCCAATACATTCCTTCCTCAGTCCTTAACTTTTTAAATGTATCTTCAAATTCAACTACCTCCTGTGCCTTGTCTATAGATACTCTTCCTAACTGCCCTATTAAATGAGAAGGTTCATATGAGAACCTTCAGTAGCATCTTCCCATGCAGGAATACAAGAAGTTAAGCAGCATTAATTTGCCCTTCCCAAAACTCTCTCTATACTTCACCTGAATCCTGTACTTGAAGATGAAATTTTCTATTCAAATCTGGTGTTTACATCAGGAAAGTTTGAAAGTCCCCAATTTCATTGACTATACATCTTTTCCCCTGAAAGAGTATGTTCATTTTTGCTGGCTAATTGATTCTCAGTTGTGATCCAAGCTCTTTTCCCTCCTGAAATACCATATTACAAGCCCTATGAGCCCTTAATGTTAAATATTAAATTCTTTGCTATCCTTATTGTAGCTCTGTGATGTTTTGTTTCTTTCTGGTTGCTTGTAATATTTTGTCCTTGACTTGGGAGTTCTGGAATTTGATTATGATATTCCTGGCAGTTTTCATTTTGGGATCTCTTTCAGGGGATGATCAGTGGATTCCCTTAGTTTATATTTTATCATCTGCTTCTAGGACATTAGGGCAATTTTCCTGAATTATTTCTTGAAAAAAATGAACTCTAGGCTCTTTTCCTGGCATTACTTTCATGTAGTCCAATAAATTTTAAATTACCTCGTCTGAATCTGTTTTCTAGAGCAGTTGTTTTTCCAATGAGATATATCAGACTTTTTTCTAGTTTTTGATTTTTTTGAATTCATCTTATTATTTCTTGATTTCTCACAAAGTCATCAGCTTCCCGAAGCTCCATCTACATTTGAAGCAATTATTTTCTTCAGTGAGGTTTTGTATCTCCTTTTCTAACTGGCCAATTCTTCTTTCTAAGGCTTTTGTCTATTCATTGTCCTTTGGGGTTTTTTTGGTATCTCCTTCACTTAACTGCTGACTTGGTTTTCATAATGTTCCCACATTGTTCTCATTTCTTTTCCCTATTTTTCTTCTACCTCCCTTATTTGATTTTCAAAATCTTTTTTGAGCTCTTCCCTACGCTGAACCAAGATCAAACTTTTCTTGGAGGCTTTGGATACAGAAGCTTTGACCCTGTTTTCTTCTGAGTATATTTTGTGACTCCATAGGACCAAAGTAATTGTCTATGGTCAGATATTTTTTCTTTAGTTGTTTGCTCATTTCCCCAGTCCGTGACTTAATTTTAACCTCTTTGTTAAGGTGGGGGTATACTTCCAGGATGTAGGACAGACAGTACCAAGTTTTGGGGGGTTTTGCAGCTGTTTTCAGAGATGCCTTCCAGGGATAATTCCTTCAAGGTCTTATTAGAGTCTCTGACTGCTGTCCTGATCTTGTGCCCTGGTCTGTGGATGACCACAAGCACTTCCCTCTATCCTGGATCTATGAAGAGGGTGCCTGCTCCAGTCTATCCTGGATCTATGAAGAGGGTGCCTGCTCCAGTATGTCAATAAAACTTCTTTTCCTGAGACTGGGGCCCAGATGGTGACTTGGATCTGAGAATGGGCAAAGCAACAGAGTTCTGCCTCAAGGACAGAGGAAAGAACTCTGTGATCTCCTCCAACTCCCTTACCATCTATGGACTGAGTGATCTGGAAGCAGCTGCCAGGTGGCTCCCTCCTGAATGGCTCCCCAGACCTGCTCTTGTTCCTGGAGACCAGGTTCCTACTGAGGCCTGTGCTGAACTGGGCTCCATGCTGACTCTGGTATGGCAGTTTTCCTGCAGACCTTCCAAGTTACCCTTGGCAATCCCTGAGCTGAGAGGTCTGGAAACTGTCACTAATGCCATGGACCCAGGAACCCCACCAGGAACCAGGTGCTCCAGGCTGTTCCTGAATGGCTAGAGACAGTTTGCTCCAGCTTTGCCCAAGCTGTGCTGCATGCCCTTTCTAATTCTGGTATAACAGACTCTTCTTATGGATCTTCCATGTTGTCTTGGGCTGGAAAATTGTTTCATTCAGCTTTTCTGTGGGTTCTGCCACTCAAGAATTTGATTAGCATCATTATTTATAGGTATTTGTAATAGTCTAGGGTGAACTACTTGGAGTTCCTGTCTTTACTCCACCATCGTGGCACTATCAATTTTTAATCAATTATATAGCACATGAATGTTGGACAACCTTCATTATAGATCCACTTCTTTATAGGAAACTTATTTTGTTTAGGGTATCCTAACTCCACTAATGGAAAAACACATATTTATATCTCTCCTTAAAGGGTACTTTAAGCAACCTACCTTTGAGGCAGGTTAAGTCCCAGGACAGGATATAAACCTGAGATTTCATGGGTGTAGAGAAGCCTGGATGAAACCCATCCTCTACCAGTTCTGGGCAGCACCTTTGGCTAACTCAATCTTGGAGAGCTACCTGAGCTACCAGGCATTAAGTGAGTTGTCTAAGGCTTCACCTTGATAGAATGTATTAGAGTTAAGACATGAATTCAGGGTCTTCTGGCTCTAAGGGCAGACATCTTTAAATTTTATATACCCAGTCTTTTAAATATGCGCTACAAGTGTTGTTTCCATTTTGCAAATGAGGAAAGGGAGGCTTAGAAAGGTCAGGTGACAAATCACACAGTTGAAAAGAGTCTGAGTCAAGATTTGCATCCATGTCTTTTGACTATGAATCTGATAGTCTTTAGACTATACTATATTACTTCTTAGGGAACCAGTATTTACTTCCTTCCTTTTTTGGTGTAGTGAAGCTAAATTCTTGAAATTTTTGGAATGCAGATATTCCATTAGTACCACATGATTTCATTTACTCTTTAATTATACCAAAATAACCTTACTAGCAAGCACATGGATTTTACAGAAGTACACATTTACAAGGACCCACAATTTAACAATATTTAGCATGTAGTTTTCGAGGAGACAATTATTGCCAATAATTACAGAATGTACTATCTAGCAGTCTGACAACAAGAAAATCTTCATAGTTAAAGGGCATTAAGATTTATAAGGGGGCAGACAACACACCCTTAATAGTCACTGAACACTACCCTATCTTGATCATAATTGATTTAAAATCTTAAGAGACTTACGAGATCATGAAGTACAGGGTTGTGCTCTCATTTTCTACAAAAGTGATATAATACCCAATTTCACATAGATAATAAGGGGCAGAGGCAAAATTCTGACCACAGTCCTTGATTTCAGATTCACTAAACTTTCCATTGCACCATTCTATCTACTTTAAATTAATTTATTTCTTTAAATGTTTGGATTTATTCTCATTAATGTTCTGTTCCTAAAATAATTACAAAGATCTGCTTCACAAAAGACATCTAAAAAGGAAGATGAAAGAAAAAAATTAGTAGATAAACATTTTCTCTTTGATGACTTAAATAATACAATATCTGGTAAGGCAGAACATGGGATAAATTATCATCACTGACTGTGCTTACAATCTCTGTTTATATTGACATTAACATCTGGGAATATAGAGGCAGGGCTGACTCTATTTTTAATAGTCTACATTGCTGTCTTGACATTATCCAGGTAAGAAATTAATTCATCATTCCATTCCACATGCCTAATGAGATCTATTACTCCCTATGGAGAAGAAGTGTTATCACATCACAAAGAGACTGAGGACTAAATGTTGAGGGACAATTTTATTTTTGAGGAGAGCAGACAATTCCCACTTGATATGATTTGAGAGATTCAAGCAAGAAAAGCATAGATTCTAAGAGCTGAGAAAAACCTTAGATGTTATTTTTCCACAAACCAACGTTTGTTTTTAATAGATGTGGAAACTGAAGTCCAATAAGGTTATAAGGAATTCAGGGTCACAAATAATAAAAGACAGATTTCAGATTTGGAGGCAAAATTTATAATTCTACATCTACTGTTTTGCCTACTAAAACACACACCTGATGATGATGAAAATGATGATGATGATGATGATGATCTGATTTATCTTCTTGCTTCCCTTTTTAAATTCTAATATTCATGACTCATTCATTTGCCATAAGATTTTTTCCCTTTACATACCCCCTGCTTATATTAAAAATCCCTTAAGAGGGATAACTCATTAAGCTATTATCAGTTATTAAACCACAGTGTAAATTAGTTTAGGATGCACAATCTCAAGGAGATAATAATGATAGATTTTAATAGTGAGAGAGAAGGTAGGCCTCAGTGGGTTGCTTTAGTTGTAAACCTTAAGGAATAATAATTGTCATTATTATTAATTAGTCTTTATATGTAGTTATATTCCCATAGTTTTAAGGTTTACAACATGTTTTATAAATATTATCTCATTTTATCTCATACCAACCTGGAAATTAGGTTCTATAATTAACCCCATTTTACATATGAGAAAACTGAGGAGGAAGTGGTTAAATGGAATACCCAGGATCATACAGTTGCATATGTTTTAGACAGAATTTGAATGTAAATCTCCCTGATGTCTAGGCAGCTAGATGACAGTGGATAGAACATTGGGCTTAGAATCAGAAAGACACATATTCATGAATTCAAATCCTACCTCAGACAGTTAATAGCTGGGTGAGCCTAGGAAAGTCACTTAACCTTGTTTGCCTCAGTTTCTTCACCTATAAAATAATTGGAGAGGGAAATAGCACACCACTCCAATATCTTTGCCAAGAAATAGGGTCAGGAAGAGTCAGAAGCCACAGGAACAAAAAACAAAGCACAAAGCTCCCTGACTCCATGTTCAATATTCTATATATCATGTCACCTAGCTGCCTAAAGAAGAATTCAATTTGAGAGATGGAATTGGAGAGAGATGGGGTAGGAAGTTTGTAGGTATACTGAAATGAAATTAGATGTATAAAAATCATTTTTCCTTCCTCAAAATTTTAGTAATAGCCAGGCATGACTAATAGAAATGTAAAACCCCCAAAACTCTTAAGAAAGCCCATTATTTTGCATTTCTCATGTTGCTTGCAAATAAACCTTAACTAGGGAAGATTGAGCCAAGGGCACAAGGGCTGCAGAGAGAACCTTGGAAACTGGTAGACATCCAGGGCACACTGCTCAGAGAGGCAGCTAAATGGGATTGCAATACCTAGCAGCCTCCCCTGCAAGCACTTCAGCAAAGCAGGCTAGACCTTGCTACCTATCTTGTCACCTCCCAACAGTGTATTCAAGATACTATAGTTTCCCTGCTATGGTGAAAGATTGCTAGTAGTGGAAGTCATTTTAAGTCTATGCCATCTGTTCTAGGCTCTCATTATGAATTTGTAAAGAACATATGTGGCAATTGCATCTGTAAAGGTGAGAAAAAGGTGATTTAGGTTCAGACTTGCTTACTTTGTGCAATCATGTATAAATGGGGTAGGTGGAATTTGAAGGAAATAGGGCCTCACATTTGATATGTAGATGGGAGAAATAAAGAGATAGATAGAAGTAGTAGCAGTTAGGTAAATGGAGAGAGAGAGAAAGGGAAGGAGGGAGGGAGAGAGAGAGTGAGGGAGCGAGAGAGAGATCGAGAGATCTTCAGGAAGATATAACATAGATAAGTTTTAGAAATAAACTGGACCATTAAACTAGAGTAACCTACCAGAATTAAGTAATGAAGATTCCTACCTTAGAAATGAATAGTTCAAGGGAATATTATTTTCATTGCCACTGCTTAGAAGGTTCTTATTTCCTTTGAGTCTCAGTTTCTACATACGATGAAATGAAAATGATAAAACACTATAAAAAGCACTTTTTAGAACTAAGGACAGCAGTGATCCTCATCCAGCAAAAAGTAATGAGTCTCAGCCAAAGCCAATATTAGCACAATGACAAATCATCACTAAGAAAACCAGGCCATACATTATTCCAGAGAAGCATTAAAATAGAGCAGTGGTCAGATCATAGCTTTGGAATCAGGAAACCTATAGTACAAATCTCATCTCTGTCACTTATTATTTGATCCTAGGAAAAATCACTTAACCTCTCACAGCTTCACATCTGTAAAATTGGAAGAGCATCTACTTAACAGGTAGGAGGTTATAAAGATAAAAAAGATAACACAATGAGATCACTTTACAAATCTTAAAGTACAACATAAATGCTAGTCATTATTATAATTGTCAGTATTATTTAAGAACATCTCTCTGAAATACATTCTATCTATTTTTCAATTCTATTCAGTTAAATAGTAATTTATTAATTACCTACTCTGGGCAAGTCTGTATTAGAGAACTAACGATACATAGACAAAAATGAAAAAAAAAGGCTAAGAAAGTTAGTTTACATGCAACTCTAATGTATAGATTGACTTGGTTGTTGTCCTTTGTTTGTGAAGAGAATGGCATCACCATGTTGGAGTCGATAGAGTGTATCTGACCAACATGAGTTCAGAAGGCTCTTGCCCAAGTCCATTACAAATAGACCACATGAACATTTGGAGTGGAGATGTCTCAAAATCTGCACATCTCACACTCTTTTGAACTACTGCAATTCTGCTTTGCTCATAGAGCACAATGGCTTCTTTGATGCAAGCATGTCACACTGAGCAGTCTTTTACCAGTGTGTCCCATGTCATGCAATCAATTCCAAAATTCTTCAGAGAGACTTGGAGAGTATCCTTGTATAAGTTCTTCTGACTTCCATGTGATTATTTTCCTTGTGTGAGTTTTCCATAAAAGAGTTTTTTTAGGCAGACATACATTGGAGTATTAAAAGATGAATATAGCCCCCAGGTTGTCAAAATCTGAGAATATCGTGAAGCAAACACCTTGGACCATCTTTGTTTACAAAGAGAAACAATTAGATGGGGAGCCAATCGCAAACAGAATGGTGGGAATTAAAGCAGTAGTAATTAAGTGTATATGACCATTCCTACACATTCTCATAGTCATTTCATCTGCAAATATATCATTATATCAGGAGTAAGGGAACATATACTAACAACTGGAAACATGGGGGAAATAATAATAATATTAAGTATAGTCATCATTTATACATTTGTATATCTACTGTGCTAAACACTTTAAAAATATTATCTCATTCAGTTCCCACACCAATACTGGGGAATAGAATGTGTTGCTGTCCCCATTGAGGAAACGGGCAGATATAGGTTAAGTAATTTTCTTAAGGTCACACAGTAAATTTTGAGGTAGGATTTGAATACAGGCCTTCTTGACTCCAGGATCAGTCCTCTGTCTTCTGTGCCTCCTGAAATACAGTTTAAAACTGACTTCAGGTAGCACATGGCATCTTAGATGTTTTGAAGTAATATAAGAATTATTAGAGAAAATGGTCAAGTAAAATCAAGCCAGTACACATTTATAAACTTCCCATATTGTTTTAGTTACTGTGCTAAGCACTGAGAATGAAAAGAAAGGAAAAATTTAAAAAATATTTCCTTCTTTCATACAGCTAACCATTTAATGAGACGTGAAAATACCTAAGTAAAAACAATATGAAAATTTGAAAAATCATCTCATGAATGTAAGAACTGATGAGATCACCAAGAGAAATGTTATTAAAGGGAAAAGGGCCCAAGAGAGAACCTGGTTAACAGATGTAACCTATATGAAGGTACGTCAATGTAGACAGCAAGAAATGGTTAGATAAGTAGCTGAAAAGAACAATAAGATAAAAACACAGAAAGAATAGAACATTAAGAAGTGTGTCAAAGACTGTAGAGAGTTCAAGAAGGTAAAGATGTGAAATAGTTATTAAAGTTGATGATTAAGAGGCCATTGTTAACTTCAGAAGAAATATTTTCAATTGAATACTGAAGTTGGAAACCAGGATGCAGTTAAGAAGAAAGAAAAGGAAATAAAGCATTGATTTATGTCCTTCTCAAGAACAATAGCGATGAAATGGAGGAGAGATAGGATGAGAATTAGCAAGAATGGACAGATCAATTAAGGACTTTTTTAACAATGGGAGAACAGAGAAATTGGTATGTTTGTAGACAGTAAGGAAGCGGTGAGTATTTAAAGAGAAACTGAAGATTAGTGAGACAATTGGGATGGTAATGGAAGCAATCTGCTGAATGAGACAAGATGGTGAAGAATCACTTGCACAAATATAGGCATAATCAGTGGCAAGAAGGGCTACATATTTGTGTGAGAAAGAGGAAGCAGTGAGGAAGAAGTCCTGGATAGAAAAAGACAGAAATAGAATAATATCAGTTCCCTTTCCTTGGAAATTTTCACAAAGAAATGATATCTTGTCAAAGATGAATATGGTAGTGGGCATTCATCTCAGGTATTTGAAATGATCAATGAGTTGCCATTCAGTTTTCTATGAGATAGGATAATAGCATCTTAGCCAAGTTTGGTTAGAAAGAAGAGCATTATTGATTCTGCGAAATAATTAGAGAAATATAGATTAGAACCAGAGTGTAAAGGGCTAATACCAATCTTATAGGCAATAATAGGCTTCTAAAGACACTTTTATTTTGAGAAAATAATTTGAAAACTGGGTGGAAGATGGAGGGATTTGAAAGGGTTGAGTTGAGGTTTTCATCCTTCATTTTTGGAGAAGACCAATAAAATCATGTAGTGATGTCTTGACCTAAGTGTAAAATGGATTTAGTGAAGTAGAGTTGCACAAAGTCATCAGCCTTATTCTTCCAAAGTTGCTGAGGTCCAGTGGCAAGACAAAAGTCAGGATGACTGGTGTTGGCCCAGTATGCAGTAGATGATCTTGATATCTTTGATTTCTGACCAAGTAAACTATTAAGAGCTCCCTAGAGTTTTCTTTAACCACCTTCATAGCCACTAAAGCAAAAATGAGAAAAACAAATTATTCTCATCTGCCCATTCCACCTGAAGTCTTCACATGCTTGAGATAGACTTCCCCTAACACACCAATGGGTTTGAGATCTATTGGTTTCCCTTGAACTGGCTTAGTCTGTCTGCCAAGATGATTTTACTAGGGTGTGGCCACTGCAATAACTACAGCTTCATGGAGCCACAGGTAAGAGTTGGGTGACAGAGTAAAGACTGCTGATAGACAAAAGAAATGAGATACTATTGCAAAAGTTAACACGAGTTGATATAGACTGGAAATAGACTGAAATAAAAAAGGATAGATAATAGAGATATTGTACAAACAGAGGTAATATTGAAATTTGAATGGCTACAGGAAAAAATGATCAAGTGCAAAAAGGGAAGAATGATTCTGAGGTTGCAAACCTGGATGATCTGAAGGATGAACAATTTGTTAGCTGTTCCCCAAAGATTACATTCATCTTCTTCCTACAGAATTCACACAAATTGTTCTTCCTTAATTCCCCATACTAACAGTACACTCATTCTCTCCCTCACTTTCATCTCTTCCTGTTGGAATTATCATTTTTCATCAATAATTACCTCATTTTTAGGGGGTGGCTAGGTTGTACTGTGGATAGAGCACCAACCCTGGAGTCAGGAGTACCTGAGTTCAAATCCAGGCTCAGACACTTAATACTTACCTAGCTGTGTGGCCTTTGGCAAATCACTTAACCCCATTGACTTGCAAAAACCTAAAATAAAAATTAACTCATTTTTGAAGTTCTCTCTGATTTCCCCCCATTCTTTACTGCTTTTTTCTTTATTCAAATGATCTGTGTACATGTCATAGTTACTCTTCCTTTTTTCAAAAAAAGAACATAAAATAAAATAAAATCCTAGACAGAAAGAATTGTGTTGACTTTGCCTTTGCATCCTTGGCATCTTGCTGAGTACTTTGCACACAGTAGACATTTAAAGAAAACTTGCTGAATATAATTATCTAAACTGTGTCATAGGATTCTCTTGATCTAGAAATCTAGTAACCCTGTCCAAAAAATGCCCTATGTGACTGTGCAATAAATACAAGTAGGAAGGATATATAAGGAAATCAGTAACTATGTCAATTATAATGAATGTAAGTAACTACCACCTGCTTCATGATTTTAAATTAAATCAAATCAAATCAACACATATTTATTGAATGCTTGCTCTTTACAAGGCATGCATGGTACTGGGCCAATCAGTGCCTGAAGAGAATTTCCACAACAGATACCAGTATAGATCCATTAACTGCAGAGTCTCTCAAGAGCAGCTTAAAAACCAAATATATAACAAGGAAAGTTATCAGAATTCACAAACCCTTGTCAGAAGTGTTGTTGTTCAGTTGCATTTAGTCATGGTTGACTCTTCATAGTACCTTTCTTGGCAGAGATACTAGAATGATTTGCTATTTCCATCTCCAGATCATTTTACAATTGAAGAAACTGAGGCAAACAAGGTTAAGTGACTTATCCAGGTTCACACAGTTAATATGTGTCTGAGGCTTAGATTTAAATTCATGAAGATGAGTATGCCTGACTTCGGGCCCAGTCCTCTATCCACTGCATCTTCTAACTGCCAGATCAGAAGTGTTAGCTGCCTTTAATGAGTCCTAGATAGTCAATGGTTTGCATTCATTGGCACTTTCCTGCCAGAAACCAATGACAACTGCAACTCACTTATGTAATACATCAAAGTACTTTTCTTACAACAAGTCCATGAAGTAGGTAACCTAAATATTAGTAACCCTATTTTATATGGATGAGAAAACTAAGATTCAAAGTCATTATTTGTTTTGCTCATTTTTAAAACAGCTATTAAAAATATGAGTCAGGTTTGAATCAAGGATTCCTAATTCCATGTTTAAAGCTCTATATACCACCCTAAGTGCCTCTCTAAATAATAATGACTAACAATTCCAAAGAACTTAAAAGTTAGCAAAGTGCTTTTTATTATTATAATAATAACATTTTTATATCATTGACTATGTGCCAGACACTATGTATGCTCAGTACTGCAAATATTTATCCTCACTACAAACCTGGGAGGTAGGAAATATCATTAACCTACAGTCAAGGAAACTGGATCATATAGAAGTTTAATGAATTGTCCAGGATTTGTACAACCAGAAAGTTCCTGAGGTCAGATTTAAACTTAGGTTTTTATAACTCCAGGTCCAGTAGTCTAGCCACTATACCACCTGGCTTCTTTCCAAAGTCCAAATGACCCAGCAGAATCACACAAATAGTGTCAAAAATTGATTGAATCCAGTTTTTACTGAATTGAAGTCATGTCTGCAGTTCTCAAAGTATATTCAGAGATTCTTGAAGGGGTACATGAAGTCAAATCGACTCTTATAATATTAATAATATTTAATACAATGGTATACGTGCATGTACATATAAACATATATATGTGTAAGGTGTGTTCAAGAATGACTAGTTCCTCTGGTGTGAGGGTGTTAAGCACTTTTCAGAGCTGCTTTCCATTCTGATATCCACCTGAGCCATCTAACTTTCATTTGTGGCTCCAAGAAGTTGTAGCAAATGACAACAACCACATTCCAGGAGACCATTTCCATACTGGGCTAAACCAGGTTGAGGGTAACCTAGGGAGTCTCAAACTCATCAGTGAGTTGTCAGGTTGTTGTCAGGGTTTCTACCTCAAGCATGTGAAGTCTTCCAATGATGGAATGGGTGGATGAGAACCTTCATTCCAATGGTCATGAAAGCAGCTGAAGCAGGTGCTGTGGAGCACTTAGAGCTTGGTTAGAGACTGAAGACATCAAGGTCACCCATGACATCTAGATTTAGCAACAGTTTTCTTGACTCTGCCTTGCCACTGGATCATGATGAGTTTGGAACAGAAAGTGAGGTGATAACAATCCAATAATGCACATATCAAAAGACATCTGCCATTCCAAAGTCCTGTGGAGATAAGGAAATGATGAAGCAGCAAATGAAGATATATCAGGAGCTGTAGTCACAACCCTGCACACAGGTAGCCCAGGTCATAGAAGCATTTCCCCACTGAAAGCAGCAGTGACATTCAATAGCCCCCTAAGAGACATGCAGCCCTTTTAAGGATCGTACTGTTCACTTCTTGAGGAGGGGACTATAAAAGGTGTCCTCCAAAATTATCTGCTTACCCAACCCTGGCCTGATTGTCATAGCAGGCAGGATCAAGTCACAAAAAATCTACAAAACCTTCTTCAAAGAAGATTCCACTCACCATCAGTTCATGGAATGTGTGCACACATAGACAATACAAGATCCAATAGACCTGAAAGACAAACATCTCTTATTGAAAGGTATCATATCCAAATAGCAACCCTGAGTGAAACAAGGTTGGCAAATGAAAGTCAGCTTACTGAAGTCAGAGCTAGATGCTTTTTTTCTGGAGTGGATGCAGTGAAGGGGAACACTGTGAAACTGGAGTAGTTTTTGAAATCAGAACTAATCTAGTCAACCAGCTTGAATGCTTACCAAAAGGAGAGAATAATAGGCTCATGACAACGAGATTACCACTTATAGGAAAATACCATTTCACTACCATTAGTGCCTATACTCCCATCATGACAAATCCTGATGAAGTCAAAGAAAAATTTTATAAAGACCTGGAGAATCCCATCATCAAAGTACCAAAAGAGGAAAAACTTAGATTACCAGACATGGAAGAAAGCCTTTGGAAGGAATGTAGTTGGAAAGAGCAAATAGCAATGGTCACCTACTTCTGAAGAATTGTGCATCTCGTGACCTCATCACAAACACTGTATTCTGTTTACCTAAATGCAATAAAACTCTCTGGATGCACCCTTGTAGCAAACATTGGCATCTAATAAGCTATGTGATTGCAAGAAAATGCCAGGAACAGAAAATGCCAGAGGTCTGTATACAACATTTGTAGACCTGCTCAAGGCCATTGATACCATCAGTAATGAGGATTAATGGAAAATATGTCAAAATTTGGTTGCCTGGAGAAGTTCATCAGTGTTGTATATCTGTTCCATGATGGTATGAATGCCCAGGTTCTGGATAATGGATGATGCTCTCAAGATTTCCCAATCACCAATGGAGTATGACAAGAAGGTTTCCTTGCTCTCATGCTTTTTAGCATGTTTTCAGCCACGGCATTAAGGTCAGCTACTGCACTAATAGCAAATTCTTCAACTTGAAAAGGTTATAACCCAAGACCTGAGTGGAGGGAGTATTGTTGCAAGAAAACACAGGTGCTCCATCACCTTGCACGATACCAACCATATATGGATCCATCAATTACAGCAAAGAGAGAAGTTCTGAGTGCTGAGGACAAGTACACATCTTGTTAGCATCCTTTCCAGGGACATTTACATTGACAGTGGGTTGACACACACATTGCCAGAGCTAACTCAGTATTTGGGAGGTTCCAAAAGGAAGTGTGGGAGATAAGAGGCATTAAACTGACTACCAAATTGAAGGTTTTCAGAGACCTTGTGCTGACCTTATTGCTGTATACCTGTGAAACTTGTACAATCTACCAGTGACATGTCAGGAAACTGAATTACTTCCATTTAAAATGTCTTAGGAAGATTCTGCAAATCACCTGGCATGAGAAGAGACCAGACACTGAGATCCTTTCGCAAAGCAAACTGCCAAGCATTCCAACATTACAAGAGAGAGAACAATTAGAATGGATGGTCACATTGTTAGAATGCTGTAAGTACATTTGCCAAAAAGACTATTTTATGGAGAACAGGGTAAGCACTAACAAGGTGTTCAGAAGAGGCAATATTGGGCCAGTCTATAGGTTTCTCTCAAGAATTTTAGAACTAATTGTATAATATGGGAGATAGTGGCACAGGACCACCCAGCATGGCATGCCCTCCACAGTGAGGGTATTACATTCTATAAGGAAGGTAGACTTGAAGGAGCTCAAAGGAATATTGACATATATAAGTTTAGAGTAAGCACTCCCTTTGGTAGAGTATTCATAGCTCATATTAGTCTGATCAGTCACAGTTGAACTCATTGTTTCAAACACAATGATGTCATAATGAGATCTTCTTCGATAAAGGAAGACAAGAACCAACTACATAAATACATATATATATATATATATATGTGTGTGTGTGTGCATGTGTATATATGTATATAAATATACACATATGTATATAATTATGTATTTAATACAATTTTGAATATAAATATATATTTAAAACAAATTAAACAAAAGCTTTGGGGGGAGAGTCTCTCAGTAATGATTAAGATTGTAAAAGATCCTGAAACCAAAATGTTTGAGAATGAAGGCTATTCTTCAGAAGTATAAGAAAGAGATTTACATTAGTATCATAGTTTTAAAATTGAAAGGGGCTCTAGGATAGAGCATCTAGTTCAAATCAATCATTTTTATAGATGAAGAAATTAAGACCCATAGAGATTAAATGACTTGTCCAAGAGAGCAAAGGTAGTCAGTAGCAGAGCTTGGCTTTAAACCAAGGTTCTCTGCATTTAATTACAAATCTCTTTCCAGTATGCTGCCACTGCTGGGACAAGAATTTTAGTCTTTCTAAAGTTATTGGAATTACTTCATGAGGGTTCATTTCAAGGAGGATAGTTTCTACATGCATGTGTCTTCTGTTTTAGAACAACACATTGATAAAGTTATAATGTTCATTTATATATATATATATACATATATGTCTACATGTACATATATGAACATATATATATGTGTGTGTGTGTGTATGTGTGTGTGTGTGTGTGTGTGTGGTATTGTATAATATCAACCCAAATTTTCAAGTAAGGTCCTGTAAACACCTCTTGAAGTAAAAAGAAAAACATCAGATTTTTCTGGTATAAAGAGAGGATCAAAAATTTGATTCAAATTTTCCATATGGGGGTGGAGTGGAGGAGGATATTATTGGGTATTTTGCATCCCTAACCCCTTGATGTTGAAGGGACAATTGCATTTTACTCTGAGTCACCTGAATATGGTTTTCTAATGTCTCTATAGTATATAACTGTGCTACAAGTATGACATGCATCTATATCTGCTATTCAAGAGTCATTAATAAATTCAAAATCACAAGATTCTTTCGCATTCAGCTTTTCCTCCATTTGGGTGAGGGGGAAATGGGGGGGGGGGAAGGGGGAAAGACAAAGGCATACCTTTTCTTTCCCACCCCTTCACCCCTAGAAAAGATGAATTCCTTTCTTGTTTTTCTTTCTCTTTGCTTTCTTTTTTTACCCCAGCTAAATGATAAACAAGTTTCAACATTTACTTCCAAACCCTTGAATTTCAAATTCTCTCCCTTCTTCCCATCCCACTCCCTACATTGAGAAAGCAAATTACTTGGTATGGGTTAAAAATGTGTAGCCACGAAACATATTACTACAATAGGCATGAATCTTTTTCATTTTGCATGACCTCAACTTTCACACTAGAGAACTTCATAGATGAAAAATAAAAATTAAATCACCATTGTTCATGTTGATGTTATAAGGATATAACAGTTATCAAAAATAAGAAAATTCTCACTAACACCAAAGTATTTATAACAGCATTTCTGATGGGAGCAAAGAGACTGAAACAAAGTAGATGTCTATTGTATGGGAAAAGGTTAAACAAATTGTGGCATGTAAATGTAATGAGGCTATTACTATACCAGAAGACATTATGAATATAAGAAAGTATGGAAAGACTTAAATGAACTGATGCAGTGTGATGTAAGAAGAACAAAATATGCAACAGCAGCATAAATGAAAAGAAATCATACATTCAAAATTGAATTTTGATTTGATTAAATCAAGATGAGTTATAAGAAAGTGCCGCCCCACAGATCTTCCATACACATGGAAGCCCCATACCCGGGATCCTTCCATGTCTGTTCTTGATTTCTAGCTTGCTTCACTTTCAGAGATTTTCCCTTGAGTAAGATCAGATTTTATTTCTTTGTATGAAGTAAACTCTCCTTAACTTTTTAAAAAAATTTATTCACTTGTATTTTCAGATATATTCTAATCTATAAAACTTCCCTTAATCTCTGTTCATTGTTTAGTGGATAAATGAATTTATTATTTGTTATTTCTGATTGTCTTTTGTATAATATACATTTGATAGAAAGGAATATGTGAGAGGGTGTCCTAAGAGCCAGCAACTACAGAAGCAGCTTTTGTTCTATACAAGACTCATGCTACTAAACCAGAAATATTTGAGGGGAATAGATATAGTTATGGTATCTCTGCCTGGACCTAGGCAAAGCAAAAATCAAGTACTTATCTACTGCTCTTCTGTTATCCTGAAGGAGGAAAATAATAGTCTTTGCTAAGATGTAGGTCAGATTCCAGAGATATCTATTCATGATGTCCACAAACTGTTTAGCTTTCCAATTTACAGCTAATTACTAGTAAATAGCAGGCACCCAATGTTTATATTTTCTCTTCTGCCCCCCCCCCCCCATTTATGAGGAAACTGAGTACTGGAAGTATTAAGTAATTTGTCCAAAATCATATAAGTAGTAAATAACATAGCTTTTGTTATTTTTCTTTAAAGATTTTGGCATCCAATGCTTTCCTGTTTTGAATTTCAATTCTTTTGTTAGTCAGGATTGTACTACCTGTAGTCATTTTTATTGAATGTGAACCCAATTTATGTTTTCAATGTCATTTTATTAGTGACCCCATTTATTTTAGAATCTTCTTCACATATTATTGGAATCATCTCAGCTCTTTTCATCCAAGTGATCAATAAACATATTAAATATATAACAATTACAAGGCTGATATCTGGGACAACCAGATTGATGCAAAATTCTTAATAATTAGTCTTTGAGGGGTGGCTAGGTGGCACAGTAGATAAAGCACCAGTCCTGGAGTCAGGAGTACCTGAGTTCAAATCCAGTCTCAGGCACTTAATAATTACCTAGCTGTGTGGAACTTTGGAAAGCCACTTAACCCCATTGCCTTGCAAAAACCTAAAAAAAAATTACTCTTTGAGAATGATCGTCAAATCAACTGTTCACCCTATTCAACTGCCAAGATGGTATTTCTCTAGATTGTGGGCAAGAACATAATATAGACAGGAATAAAAAGCTTTGCTGAAATCAAGATAAATTACATCTAGCACTTTCTCATTGTCTATATGGTCTGTCACTCTATCATAGGAGGAAATTACTTTGATTTAAAATGATTTATTCTTTACTGAGCCATGCTGGCTACTACATAGTATGCCTTTTTATGTGGCTGCAAATTGAATGGTTGAACATTTCCCTTAGTATCTTCCCAGATATTAAGTTGAAAAGGTCATCCTTTTCAGCTATGGAGTGCAGTGCAAAGAGCATATTAGATATACTCAACATCAGACAAGGGTTCAAAATCCAGTTCCACTTCTTGCTACCTGTCTGACCCTGGACAAGTGATTTAACACCTTTGGTTCTCATTTGCTGAATATGAGTAGTTGGGACAGATGACTAGAAATGTTCATTCTGGTTCCAAAGCTATGATTCTTTTTTTAAACCCATCTTTTAAAAACGTTGCAATGTGGGGAGGCTAGGTGGCACAGTGGATAAAACACGGCCCTGGAGTCAGGAGTACCTGGGTTCGAATCTGGTCTCAGACAATAATTGCCTAGCTGTGTGGCCTTGGGCAAGCCACTTAACCCCATTTGCCTTGCAAAACCCTTAAAAAAAAGGTAGCAATATTCGAGGAATTTTCCTGTGTTCCACTCTCACTCTCTCAAATAGTTACTATTTTCACATTATCTTCTATAACTTTGGGAGATTTCTCCATTTCTGATCCCAGAGGGATCACATCTCCAACTTTATAATAAAAGTCAATAATAAAATATGGTTCATGTTTTGTTCAATCATTTCATATCCAATATTTCTAAGAGGCATCTACTTCAAGGAGACTGTAAAACTCTGTCAAATTCACCATTACCACTTGAAACTCATTCTCAAAAGCCAAGGGGATCTGGAATTGTGTTTTGTCTAAAACTTGATTTTTCAGAAATTCTATAATAGTTTAAGAGTTTGATGAATCTGTTTTAAGAAAAATGAGTTAAACTAAATTGATATTGAACATCCTAAGGACTGACCACAAATAAAGCTGAGATGGTCCCAGGCAACAAGAATAGGCAGTCGCTCTGGCTGTGAATGTCATCCATTGTTGCTTTCAGCAAACCACAGATCCAGAAAATAGGTAAGTGCTAATGACCCCAAGGAAAAAAGCAGCCTATCTATTTTCATACGCACACCTAGAAGAAATTACACCTTTCTGACAAGTTGATTTAGATGAAATGTCATGAGAAAAAGAATGTGCTCAATTTTTCAACAGGGGAAAAAAAAATCTAGTAGGGAATTATGTCAGGTCTTGGAGGTGAGATTTTCTTGGTATTAAGCTGATAACGTCCTGTGACTAATAAACAAACCTTGTACTATATATGCATAATATCTCTTAACCCAGATTCAATTTTTTAAAAGATATTCTGAGTGTTTAACTTCTTGCTCTGTATATAGCAGGTATTCAATAAGTAGCTGTTAAGCGATGACTTTTATTTATCATCAAAATATAGATGGTACAATGACAAATTTCAATTTCAGAAAATAGAATAGAGGACATAGATCTGAATCTTCTTACCTGTGTGGCCTTGAACAAATCACCTCATTGCACTAGATCTCAGTTTCCTCACCTACAAAATGTATGAGTTCAACTAGATGTTCTATAAGATCCTATTTAGTTCTGTATCCATGATTCTTGGGTCCATGAAGGCAAATGAAAATTTTCACCCATTCCATAGAGGCAGAAAATGAATCTAAAATAAATAACCATAGACCGCCATATCTAGGAACACCGGGCTCCTTTAGACTAACATCTGAATATGTAAACATGCATATACATGAACTTCCTTCATAAAATTTGATATTTTAAAGCCTTATAAGAAAGGCTTTCACCAAGATGAGACAATTTAATAGATTCCCAAATATCAGAATTGAAAGGTTTATAGTAAATTACCAAGGGATACCTCACTGACACCTTCTCCTACAAAATTGATGATGTCTGTCCTTCATTCTCAAAGAAGATAATAATGTCAGGAAGTGATGCCATGACAAGCAAGTGAATTAGATTTGAGTGAGGGGGTACTGTACCAAATTACCAGTTCACTTTATCCTCCAGAGCAATCTGGATCCAGTGGTTAGATATGAATCAGGATGACTGGAGATGGCCCTGGATGCAAGACAATCAGAATTAAATGTCTTGCCCATGGTCACACAGCTAGTAAGTTTCAAGTGTCTGAGGTCAGATTCAAACTCCTATCCTCCTGGTTCCAATACCAGTGCACTATCCTCTGAGCCTCCAAGCTGCCTAGTAGGAAATTGTGACAGGTCTTGGAAGTGAGAGTTTCTTGGTATTAAGTTGTTAACATCTTGTGACTAATAACATAATCTTTTACTATATATGCATAATATCTTTCCCCCAGATTGAACATTCTTTTAAAAATATTCTAAGTACTTAGCATTTTGCTCTAAACACAGTAGTGAGGCTCTCTTTCATAGCAGAGCTCTGTGGAGGATTCCCTAGGACCCTGGTTCAGCAGGTCAATGGCATAGCAAGCAAGTGGGGTGCACTCCTACACAGGAACCCTAGAACCCCTGTTTAACCATCATAACTGGATTGGATGGCTCTAAATGAGTAAAAAAATTCAGAGAAAAGTCTTGCTACTACAAAACTACTTTGAAGGTAAGGAAGGGCAAAATATCATCTCAGAAGAGGATGACAGAAAAAGCAGGGTACATGAAGCCCTAAAGGGGAATATGAATTGGTCTCCAGCCCAAAATGACTGCTTAGAAGATCTCAAAATGAATTTTTAAAAATAAGTGGGGAAAAATGGAGGGGGATGCAAGAGAAATTCAACATCTTGCAAAAGGAAGCACAAAAATTGAATGAAGAAAATTAATTCTTTAAAATATAATTGACAAATGGACAAAGGAAAAAAAAAACTCTTTTGACCAAATGGAAAAAGAGATAGTACAGCTAACTGAAGAAAATAATTCCTTGAAAAATAGAATTGGCAAAGTTGAAGCTAGTGACTCCATAAAAAATCAAGAATCAGTAAACAAAATCAAGTAATGGAAAAAAATGGAACAAAGTGTAAAATACTTCATTGGGAAAAACAACTGACCTGGGAAATAGATCTATAAGAGATATCTGAACAATTAGTAGACTTCCTGAAAGCCATGATTTAAAAAAAAAGACCACAGCAACATCTTTCAAGAAATCATGATGGAAAATTGGCCTGATATTTCAGAACCAGTAGGTAAAATGGTCATTGAAAGAATCCATTGATCAAGATCATGAAAATGCCAATGAATATTGTAACCAAATTCCAGAACGATCAGGTCAAGAAGAAAATACTACAAGCAGCCAAAAAGAAACAGTTCAACTTCCAAGGGAGTCACAGTCAAGTTTCCACAAGACTTGGAAGCATCACTATTAAAGGAATGAAGGGCCTAG
The DNA here is from genome assembly GCF_037893015.1 of Macrotis lagotis. Lineage (NCBI taxonomy): Eukaryota > Metazoa > Chordata > Mammalia > Peramelemorphia > Peramelidae > Macrotis > Macrotis lagotis. Next base: position 754,335,648 of record NC_133658.1, read on the forward strand.
AATACAATATTCCAGAGAGCAAGGGAGCTTGTATTACAACCAAGAATCAATTACCCAGGAAAACTGAGCATATACTTTCCAAGGAAAAGATGAATATTTGATGAAATAGGTGAAATTCAACTTTTCCTGAGGAAAAAAATCAGAACTGAACAGAAAATTTGATTTTCAAACATGAGACTCAAGAAATAGGGGAAAATAAAAAGGATGACATTCAATAGGATTAAAATGCTTTCACATCAACATGGGAGAAAGAAATGGAAAACCCTTGAGAAATGTGTCTATTAGAGGGAGTATATTTTAACAGAAGGTATGGACATATTTTGATGCAAAAATATAAAAAATTAAAACAATAAAAAAGGATTGACTTCCTTGGTGGAGAGATGGTGGAGAGAAACCAGTAACTGTAGTAAAGTGTCCTAGGTTTCACTCAGAAATTATATCATTTAAGGCTCTAAACAGATTTCACAGTTACAGAACCCATAAAAGTCCAGGGTGAAGCATCTTCCATCAAAGTCTGTCATAGGAAAGCATGGATATGATTAGGGCAGAGAAGAGAAAACCAGCTCACAGGTAGCAGGGTGAGGTGGGGAACTGACCTGATTCCTTTTTAACAGAGGCTTTAGCAGTTTGAACTCTGCTATACAGTGGATGGCTTGGAGAGCTCTAGAATACTGGGAAAACTCTAATGCAGGTATCCAGGACCTTCATTCTTCTTCCTGAATTCATCGGGTGATTTGGACAGACTGACACTACTGGTGAGCCTCTGGCATTTCTAGCTTGGGGATGGGACTAGCATGTTGTTGTAAATAACCCTGAGACAGCCCCAGTACCCCATATTTCCCAAAGACTTAGGGAGTTGTCCCTAGTACTGACAGTTGGCCAGAGAGAGAAAACCTCATCTCCAATCTTGTGGTCTAGTACAGTGCCTGGACTGCCTGTGGGCAGTGTGGAGATATTCCCAGGCATTCTCACTATTCCCAATGATCTGGAAAGTAGATGACTAACATCCCCATCACAGATTAACCAGAGAGAAAACTTTAGGCTATTCTTACTATTTCATGCACTGAGCAAAGCCCTGGAGCTCCTATTATCTACAGCCCAAGATCAGTAGCAAGCCTCTAGGGTTCTCAACCCTCAAGTTCTGTGAAGAAGTCCTTCTCCCAACACAAGAATCTTGGGATAGATAACAAATCTCAAAATGAAAAAGAAAGGTCAGGGACCACTGGAAGTTACCTTGGAATTAAGGTTAAACAAAATGTAAATTCAGAAAAGGAGAACAGAAGGGCTTTATGTGAAGTTTTGGAGAATATGACTTGATCTCCAACCCAGAAAGACTACTTAGAAGGGTTCAAAAAGGATTTTAAAAATCAAATGGAAAAATTGGGGAAAAATAATGCAAGAGAAAATTAGCATCTTGCAACAAAAAGTGACAGAAGGAAACAAATTATTTAAAAATACAATTAGGTAATTAGAAAAATGTAAGAATATGTAGAAGAAAATGTAAAATATCACATTAGCAAAACAACTGATCCAGAAAATAGATCCAGGAGAGAAGATTTAAGAATAATTGTTCTCCCTCAAGGTCATATTCAAAAAAAGATCTTAGATACCATTTTTCAAGGAGTAATTAAGGATAACTGCCTGGATATCCTGCAATCAGGGCAAAATAATCTTTGAAAGAATCCACCAATCACCTCCTGAAAGGGATCCCAAAATGAAAATGCCAAGGAATATTATAGCCAAACTCCAGTATTTTTGGATAGAGGAGAACATCCTACAAGAGGCCAGAAAGAAGCAATACAAATATGTAGAACCACAGTCAAAATTAAATAGGACCTGGTAGCATCAATATTAAAGGACCAAAGTGCCTGAAATGTGATATTCTGGAAAGCAAGGGAACTTGGAATACAATCAAAAATCAACTATTCAGCAAAATTGAACATAATCTTTCGGGGAAAAGATGAACATTTAACAAAATAAGAGACTTCCAGACTTCTGAGACAGAGTCAATATAGTGGGATGAAGTTAACCTGCTCTTGGAGTCTTTTTCCTACCAAAGATAAATGAAGTCTCTATCCTAACATTCACACTACAGATCCTACCAAGAAAAAAAGAAGATTCAAAGAAGTTTTCAACTGTAGACATCATGGAGGATCTTCAGTGAAGATCTGTCTCTTTGGGGGAAGAGGGGAAGTAAAGTCCAGGAGGCAGAAGAGCAGGGAAAGCCAGCAGGAGGCTTTAAGCTACAGTACACTCCAGGTCCTGACATCTTAATAATAACAGAAGTCCCAGAAGCTAGATTGCAAGCCAGCTGGGAGGATCCCAACCTTAAACAAAGTCTAGACCCTGAGAGCACTTGTGTAAAAGACAGAACTGGGTCGGGAAAAATCCTCTATTAAGTCAGAACCTGAACATAAAGGAGGAAACAAACTTCTGCAAAGACAAGGCCTGGACTGCATAGGCAACATCTTGGCCAATAAGAAGCCAGGAATCGGAACCCAGACCCAGCAAAATAAAAGCTTGGATCTATACTCCATATACCCCTGGAGCAGAACTACAACAACAAAAATGAACTAAACTAAACTAAATGAAAACAACAAAACTAAACCAAACAGCAACAAAAATGAACTAAACTAAACTAAAAAAAAAAAAAAAAACTAAAAGAGTTCTCACTATAGAAAAATACTTCACAGATAAAGATGACAGCAATGCCATATCTAAAGAAAAGAGCAGTGAGAAATCACTCACAGGAAAAGTATCAAAACAATCTACAAATTGGACTCAAATGCAAAAGTTCATTGAAGAGCTTAAAAAGAATTTAAAAAACAAAGAAAAGAAGAAGAAAAATGAGAAAACGAAATGAAAGTCATGCAAGCAAATTTTGACATGTTGAACAAAGAAATCAATTCCATTGAAAGTAAAAATAACCATCTGGTAAAGGAAACACAGAATATAACTGTAGAAAATAAAACCTTAAAAATTAGAATTGAACAAATAGGAACCAATGGATTTAAAAAGCTACAAGATTCCAACAAACAAAATAAAAAGGATGAAAAAATTGAAAACAAATAAAGTACTTTTCAGGGAAAATGAATAACCTGGAAAAATAGATCCAGGAGAGACAATCTACGAATTATTAGATTACCAGAAAACCTAGATCAAGAAAATATCCTGGAAAATATTATGCAGGAAATTATAAGAGAAACTTGCCCCAATCTACTAGAACAAGATAACAATATAAGAATTGAAAGAATACAAAAAACTCCTCCAGAAAGATACCCCAGGATAAAAACTCCAAGGGCTGTACTAACCAAATTCCAGAAACCTGAAATAAAAGAGAGAATATTGCAAGCTGCAAAAAAGAAAACAAAGCAAATACAAAGGGAACACAATCAGTAACATCAGCTTCAACATTAAAGGATGGGAAGAATTGGCATAACATGTTTCTGAGAGCTAAGGACCTGGGATTACAACACAGAATGTATTAGCCTGCACAATTCAGCATATACTGTCAGGGAAGAAGATGCATGTTCAATAGAATACAGGACTTCCAGAACTTACTGACACAAAGACCAGAACTGAACAGAGAATTCAATTGTCAAATACATAACTGAAGAGTTACATTTAAAAAAAAAAGGGTAGATGAAAAAGGGGACTAAAAAACAAAATTGTTTTAAACAAATATTGGTCCATAAAGGGAAGATGTAACAATTCTAATTCTTTAGAACTTTAACTCTCTAAGGAAAAATTGAAGGCAGAATAAAATTGAAGAGAATGAACCTAAAAATATGGGTACTATTGAGTCTTGTCTCTCAATTGAAGATCCAAGATCACATAACTATGTTTGAGACAAAAAGCCCTGATAAAAAGCAGAGGTGTTACCTTTAACTTAAGTGTCTCATTATACTATGACTCAGGTGCTAAGCACCTTGTCTAATGAAGGCATCATAAGTGGGAGAACTTGAGACAATATCTCTGTTACTTAAAATCATTTGTAAAGTTATCAGTGAGACCTCCAGAGCTTCCCAGTACTTAGTGTTCTTCAAGATACAGTTAATTTGATCAGCATCCAATCCTTCATTTAACAAGGGGTAAAGTATCCTGAGTGGGGAGGAGGAGGTAAAGGGAAAGAGACAATAAACCTTGATTAACTTAACAAGATGTTAAGTACCCTGGATGGGGAAGGGGGAATAAAGTACCAAAGAAAATAGACCTGGGGAGGGGCACAAAGAGTTCAAGAAATGATAAGGCTTTGAATTATACTTTGGTTCATGAAGAAGATTGTGTGTACTTGAAAGATATTTGTAAAGGGGGTAAGGTAAAAAATGATTATAATTATAATTCGATGCAATGTGAGTCAATGTTGCTTATCAAGTAAACAATTTGTGATATCTTGATAACAATAGGATCTTATCAAGCAATCAAATAATCAAACCGTGTTTGATGATACCTGATTAAAAATATTAGAGCACTAAGGGAAAAGGCACAAAGATTTATTATTTTAGAGGGAAAGAAGGGGAATGTGAATGCTGAATAAATTCTAGCAGATTTAGCCCAGTGAAGCTAAATCAGATACATTCCCACTTGAGTTTAAAAATCTAACTAATCTATAGGGAAGGGAGGGGCCTTGGAAGATAAGGGTAAGAAGGGACTGATAAAAGGGAAGGGAAGGTATAACTGAAAATAAACTGAAAGTTAGATTCCTAAAAGAAAAGTCAAAAGGGAAAGGTAGTAACATTTTGGTGAGGAAGAATAAGAGAAAAGGAAGGAGATAAATATAAATGGAGAAAGATAGCATAGAGGGAAATACAGAATTAGTCATCTTAACTGTAAACAATAATGGGATGAACTGTCCCATAAGACAGAAGCAGATAGCAGAATAGATTAAAAACTAGAGTCCTACATTATGTTGTTTACAAAAACACATTTGATTATATTAACATGTTTCCTAATATCAAAACCATCAAATCACTACTTTAAGAAGCTAGAAAAAACAAATTTCATCTGGAGCAACAAAAGGGCAAGAATAGCAAGGGAACTGATGAAAATAATGTAAAGGAAGGTGGCCTAGCACTACCAGATCTCAAACTATACTATGAAGCATCAATCATCAAAAGTGCCTAGCACTGGTTAAGAAAAAGAGTAATGGATCAGTGGATTAGGATAGCTTCAAAAGAAACTACAGTTAATGACTACAGAAATCTACTATTTGACAAAGCTATCAGGGCTCTGTGATAAGAACTCTTTATTTGACAAAAATTGTTAGGAAAACTGGAAAATACTATGGCAAAAACTAGGCATAGGTCCACATCTCACACTCTATACCAAAATCAGGACAAAATGAGTATAGGATTTAGACATAAAGAGAGATACCATAGATAATTTAATAGACCAAAAAATGCTTTATCTATCTGATCTATGAAAAAGGGATTAATTTATGACCAAACAAGAATTAGATCACATTATACACTTCAAAACGAATGATTTTGACTATCTCAAATAAAAAAAAAAGTTTTTTCCACTAATGAAATCAATGCTGCCAAATTTAAAAGAAATGCAAAAAGCTGGGAAATAATCTTTATAACCAGGAGCTCTGATAAATTATATAGAATATCTAAAATATATAGAAAAATGCATCAAATTTATAAGGTCACAAGTCATTCCTCAATTGATAAATGGTCAAAGGATATGAATTTTGATTTTAGATAGATTTCAAATGAAGAAATTAAAGCTATATATAATAATATGAAAAATGTTCCAAGTCACTATTGATTAGAGAAATGCAAATTAAAACAATAATGAGGTATCATCTCACACCTATTAGATTAGCCCAGAGGAGAAAAAGGGAAGATGATCAACTTTGGAGATGTTGTGGAGTAATTGGGACATTGATGCATTGCTGGTGGAGTTTTGAATGAATTCAACCTTTCAGGGAGGCAATATGGAACTATGCCCAAAAATTAATAAAACAGTTCATCCCCTTTGACCCAGCAATTCCAATTCTAGGACTATATCCAGAAGAAATTGTAATAAATGAGAAAAGTCTTACATGTTCCAAAATATTCATTTTATAATGGCAAAGAATTGAAAATTAGGGGTATGCTAATTGGGGAATGGCTAAACAAGTTATGGTACATGAATACTATGGAATATTATTGCTCTATAAGAAACTATAAATGATTGGATTCTAGAGAAGCATAGGATGACATATGGGATCTGATGCTGAGCAAAGGGAAAAGAGTCAAGAGAACAATGTACATACACATCAACAACATTATGAGATGATTCACCTTGATGGAAGCAACCCTTCTCAGCAATCCAGAGAGCTAGGACAACTGTATTAGAGTGGTTATGGACTATATTATCCACATCCAGAGGAAGAAAAACAAAATAAAAGAAAACACACAGAAAAAAATATACCTACTGAATCTGATGAACACTTTATAAAAAAGTGTCTCTTATGTATCTCTTTCACTTAATCCTAATTCCTCATTCCAAAAATTAGTAATTTGTAAATATGTTTAACAAAATATGTATGTGAAATGCTAATCTGACTGTTCCCAACTTAGAGGAGTAGGGTGGGAAGGAAGGTTGGAGGGAAATTTTGTAACTTGGAAATATGCATATACAAAAATGAAAATAAAAAAAAAATTAAAAATAGGCGACTTCCAACTTTCCTGAAGAAAAGCCCAGAGTCAAACAGAAAATTTGATCTTCAAAGGGGAGATTCAAGATACACATGAAAAAGTAAACAGGGGAAAGGAAAGACTGCCATTCAATAAGATTGAATTGGTTACATCCCTACTTGGGAGGAAGATTCCCATAATTCTTGAGAATTGTATTTATATTGGGGGTGGAGCCAAGATGGTGGCCTGAAGGCAGCATTTCCTGGGAACTCCTTCCCCCCCAAAACTCCAAAGCCAAAAAATTATAACTGTAGCCAAAATTTATAGGGGCAGAACCCACAGAAAGACTGAGTGATACATCTTTCCCAGTCCAAGGTAAGTTAGAAGTTCAGTGGGAAAGGTGTGTTTCACCAGGACTGGAATTTGGAAAAAGCCCAGGTCATAGCACAGCCTCGGAACAACTTGAAGGAGCAGGGAAAGAATTATGCTACACCAGAATGAGTGTGGAGTGAGGAAGCACCAGTCAGCTACAGAACCTGCAGCAAGAATCTGGAGAAAGCAGCCTGCACCCCCAGAGCACAGCCCACATGGAAGAATGCAGAAATTTCTCTGTTCTCCCTCACAGTAGGGCTTTGCTGTTGGCCCACACTCAGATACAGGTTGCAGTTTGGGTTTCCATCCTAAGTAGCCAAGCAGGACTCCTCCTTACAGCTCCAAGGGCAGAGGGAAATACAGTAGTCATTTACATATCAAAACACAAGCAAGAGTGCATAAGACCTTGGAGAAATAAAGGTGCCAGTGGGGTGTACCAAAAAACAAACAAAAAAAAAAAAAAAACAACACCAAAGCCTTGGAAGTGTTGTACATTAGTCTTGGGCTGAGGAAACAGAAAAAGAAGACTCTGATAATAGAGAATTAGTTTAGTCCCCCAGAAGATCAAAATACCTACTCAGATGATGACAAAATAGAAGCTTCTGTATCCAAAAACTCCAAGAGAAATAGAAAATGGGCTCAGACTATGGATAAGCTCAAAAAAGACTTTGAAAATTGAGGTGGAGGACAAATTGGGAGGAGAAATGAGAGCGATGCAGAAAAATCATGAAACCCAAACCAACTGCTTGGTGAAAAATACAAAAAATACTGAAAAAATATGTTAAAAACCAGTTTAGGCCTAATGGAAAAAAGCAAAACAAAAGGGAAATGAGAAGAATGCCTTAAAAAGCAGAATTGGATAACTGGAAAATGAGATAAAATAGCTCTCTGAAGAAAATAACTCCTTCAAATGCAGAATGGAACTAAAAGAAGCTGATGACTTTGCAAGAAATCAGGAAGAAATAAAACTCTTCCAAAAAAAGTCAAAAAAATAGAAGAAAATGTGAAATGTCTCATTGGAGAAAAACAACCGACCTCAAAAACAGAACCAGAAGAAATAATTTAAAAATTATTGGACTATCTGAAAGCCACAATCAGGAAAAGAGCCTAGACTTCATTTTTCAAGAAATAATACAGAAAAAATTGTCCTGAATCCTAGAAGCAGAGGGTAAAATTGAAATTGATGGAATTCACCAGTCACCTCCTGAAAGAGATCCCAAAAGAAAAATTTCCAGGAATATTATAGCCAAATTCTCAAAATCCCAAATCAAAGAGAAAATTATAAAAGCTGCCAGAAACAAACAATTCAACTACCGAGGCTCCACAGTCAGGATTATACAGGATCTGGCAGCATCTACATTAATGGCTCATAGGGATTGGAATATGATATTCCAGAAGGCAAAGGATCTTGGGTTACAACCAAGAATCCACTACCCAGTAAAACTAAACATCTTCTTCCAGGGGAAAAGATGGATTTTCAATGAAATAGGAACCTTTCAAACTTTCCTATTGAAACAACTGGGGCTGAACAGAAAGTTTGATCTCCAAGTACAGGATTCTGGTAAACCATAGAGGGGGTGGATGAGAAGGACTAACTATGAGGAACTTAATGATATTGAATTGTTTGTATTCCTGCATGGGAAGAAGATATTTATAACTCATAAGAACTTTCTCATTTATAAGAGCTGTTTTATATATATATATATATATATATATATATATATATATATATATATATATATATAGACAGGTCACAGGAAGTAGCAGAATATAATGGTATAATATAGTAAAAATATGGAGTCAATGGGTCATAAAGGAAGGTACTGGGAGGAAGGGAAAGGAGATTAATAATAAGCCAAGAAATTTCACATAAGAGTCAAAAAAAAGCTTTTTCAATGGAATGGAAAGGGGGAAGGCAAGGGCAAATGAGTGAGCCTTCATTCTCATCAGAAATGGCTCAGAGAGGAAATAACATACACACTTAATAGGGTGAGGAAATCTATCTTACCCTAGAGAAAAATGAGAAGAAAGGGATGGCATAAGGGGGAATGGGGGGGAAAGGAAGGGGGGAATAGGTGATAGAAGAGAGGTAAGATTGAGGGAGAGGGTACTCAGATACAACAAACTTTTGGACAGGGCCAGAATGAAAGGAGAGAGAGAGAGAGAGAGAGAGAGAGAGAGAGAGAGAGAGAGAGAGAGAGAATAGAATAGAATAAATGAGATTGGGGAGGAATAGAGTGGAGGTACAGCAAGCAATAGCAACTGTGGGGAAAAATATTGAAGCACCTTCTTTGGTGGACTTATGATAAAAAAGCAATTCATCCCAGAAACAGAGTCATTGAAATATGAATACAGACTGAAGTACATTTTTTTCTCTTGCTCTTACTATTCTTGAGGTTTCTCATCTTCCTGGGGGGGGGGGTTATGCTCACTCTTAAAATTATTGTAATAATAGTAATAATAAAGTTCACTTGCAAAAAGAGAATTGTAAGTGTATTGGAATGTATTTAAGTTGAAGCTATAAACAAAATTAATTTTGACAAAGTGATTTTAAGAAATTAAGACATTAAAAAAATGGGGAGTATAGTGAGATGGGAGTAAGGGTAAGGCAGAATAGGGTGAATTACATTACATGAAGAGTTATAAAGGACCTAATACAGCAAAGGGAAAGAAGGGAGGGCATGAGAATAGCTTGAATCTTAATCTCATCAGATTTGACATAAAATGGAATTACACATACCCTCACTTTGGAAATTTTCCTTACCTTTCAAGTATTAGGAGGGGAAAGGGGTTGGGGAATAGAAAGGAGGAAACTGATAGAAGGAAGGGAAGGAAACATTGGGAGGCTGACAGAAAGGAGTATAGATTAAGAGGGAGTGTGATATTCAGAAGCAAAATACTTGTGAATAGAAATAGAGTGAAGAGAGGGAGGGAAAGTACAAAAGGAGAGTAGATCCCATGTAGGGAATAGAGAGTTAGTAATTATAACTGTGAACTCTCCCATAAAACAAAAGTGAATAGCAGAGTGGATTAAAATATGGAACCCTACAATATGCTGCTTACAAGAAACTCATTTGAAACAGAGAGATGCACTCAAAGTAAAGGTAAAAGGTTGGAGCAGAATATATTATACTTCAGCTGAAGTGAAAAAAGCTGGGATAACAATCCTCAGTGTAGACAAAGCAATTGCAAAAATAGGTTCCATTAAAAGTGATAAGGAACAAAGATACATCCTACTAAAAGTTACCATTAGACAATGAGGTAATTTCAGTACTAAACATATATGCACCAAGTATTATAGCATCCAAGTCAAAAGAAAAGCTACATGAGCTATAGGAAATCATAGACAGCAAACTTATACTGGTGGGGGAATTCAGCTTCTCTCTCTCAGAATTAGACAAATCTAACCATAAAATAAACAAGAAAGAAGTTAAGGAGATGAATAGAATATTAGAAAAATTAGATATGAATACAAAATTTGGCTCTGGAGAAAATTGAATGGGGTCCAAAAGAAATAATCCTTTTTTTTTCCAGTGGTAGATGGTCCCTACAGAAAAAAAATGACTATGTATTAGGGCATAAAAATCTCATAATCCAATGCAGAAAGGCAGAAATATTAAATACATCCTTTTCAGATCTTGATGCAATAAAGGGTCATGGAGAAATAAACCTAAAATTAATTGGAAACTAAATAACCTAATTTTAAAAATGAGTGGTGAAACAACAAATCATAGGAGTAATTAATGATTTCAAGACAAGGACAATAAGGAGACAAAATACCAAAACTTGTAGGATACAACCAAAACAGTCAGCATATATCTCTAAAGGCTTGCATGAATAAAATGAAGAGTGACCAATGAAATGAGCATGCAATTAAAATATTTAGAGAAAGAACAAATTAAAATTCCCCAATTTAATGCCAAATTAGAAATCCTGAAAATTAAAGAAGAAATTAATGAAATCAAAAGTGAGAAAACTGTTGAACTAATAAATAAAACTAAGCGTTTTTTTTAAAGAAATCAATGAAATAGATAAACCATTGGTTAATTTGATTTAAAAAAAAAGAAAGAAGAAAACCAAACTACAAGAATCAAAAATGAAAAAGGTGAATTCACCACCAGTGAACAGAAATTAAATTAAAAATTCAGAACTATTTTTTCCAACTGTATGCCTGGACATTTGATAATATAAATGATGTGGATGACTATTTACAAAAATATAAACTGCCCAAGTTAAAAGGAGATGAAATTAAATACTTAAGTAACCCATCTCAGAAAAAAGAAATTGAACAAGTTATTAATTAATTCTCTAAGAAAAATTTTTCAGGACCAGATATATTCACAAGTGAATTCTACCAAATATTGAAGGAACAATTAATTCCATATTTATATAAACTCTTTGAAGAAATAGATAAAGATGGAGTTCTGCCAAATTCCTTCTATGGAACCAATATAGTGCTGATACCCAAAGGAAGAGTCAAAAAGAGACAAAGAAAAGTATAGATCAATTTCCCTAATAATGGGGATAAGCATTTCCAAGAGAACATGGTTAAATAAAGTTGTTTATTATCACTACTATTGTTCAATATTGTATTAGAAATATTAAAGTTAGCAGTAAGAGAAGAAAAAGTAATTGAAGAAATTAGAATAAATAACGAGGAAACAAAACTCTCACTCTCTGTAGATAATAAAATTGTATACATATAGAGAATCCTAGAAAATCATTTCTAAAACTACCTGAAAAAATTAGCAACTTTAGTTGCATGACATGAAATAAATACACAAAAGCCATCTACATTTCTATATACATATATATATGCATATATATATATATATATATTTCTAACAATACAGCAGCAAGAAAGAGAAATAGAAATTCCATTCAAAGCAACTATAGACAATATAAAATACTTGGGAGTTTACCTGAGAATTTTTAATTTGTTAGATGCATGTTCAGTTCATTGATCTCCTCTTATGCTATGTTATTCATGTAAGCATTTACGGAGATATAATATTTCCCCTATTAACTGCTTTGACTGTAACTCATAAATTTTGGTATGTTATCTCAATATTGTCATTGTCTTAAAAGAGATCATTAATTCTTTCTATGATTTGTTGTTTGAGTCACTCATTCTTTAAAATTAGTTTATTTAGTTTCCAATTAGTTTAAGGTCATGGTTTCTTTGGTTCTGTTTCCTCTTTTAATATGAATAATAAGGAAATGTGTTTTACATTATTACACATATATAATCTATGTTAAATTGATCATTATCTTAAGGAAGAGGGAGGGGAGAGATTAAAAAAATGGAACTTAAAATTTTATTTTAAAAATGAATGTTAGGGACAGCTAGGTGGCACAGTGGATAGAGCACCAGTTCTGGAGTCAGGAATACCTGAGTTCAAATCCAGCCTCAGACACTTAATAATTACCTAGCTGTGAGGTCTTGGGCAAGCCACTTAACCTCATTTACATTGCAAAAACCTAAAAAATAATATTATTTAAAAGAAAAAAAAAAACAGAGCAATACAAGATAATTTTTATTGTACCCAGTTGTGAAATTCAGATAAATGTGACAGTATATCAGAGAAAGGATCATTCATTGCACACAGAAGACCTGGAGAAGTAAGACATTATTTGGGGTGTAGGGTGGGGTCTGTGATTAAAAGATTTACCTATCTAACTTGCTCAGCATGGATCAGACTAGATAAATAATAATAATAATAAGAAATAATAATAATGATAATGATAATAATAATAATAGCAATGGGAACAATAACATTTATATGACATCTGTATATCAAAACCTGTGCTAAGTACTTTACAGATATTTCATTTTATCCTCACAAAATCCCTGACAGGTAGGTACAATACTTGATTGGTTCAATTGAACTAAGGATAAAAATGTCCTTCCCTTGAATGTTTGCTGGCAATAAGGGCACAAAAGTCTATCCACGTGGAGTTGGAACCCTTCAGACTTGGCTAATGGTTCAAGACCCCGAGTTACCATAACTGTCATGTGGATCAGATGAGTTTCCATACTAAGATTTATTTACCAAGCTAATACTTGTTCAGTATTCTTCCAATGCTATCATCAAAACAAAACAAAACAAAATCTTCTTTTATCAACTATTGAATTTGAATGTTTTATTTCATTTCCCCATCAAAGTCAAATAGGCAGATGACTGGCCTGCCTAAGTTAGGCTTAGTCTTATCAAGGTCAAAGAACCCTTCTAGAGAGTGAAAAAGAGTAAAATATAATCGTTAGAATCTCATATTGAGAGTCTCAGGCTGGCCGCATCTGAATCTGAGTTCTCTTTTCAATTGCTTTGTTGACAGTTTGAGGCATTAATTTCTCAGTCTGATTTCAATATTTCAAAAGATTCAAAGCTTAATCAGTCTGAATATTCCCTTCATGTCTTAGTAGACAGTTTCTCAAGACTTCCTATAATTCCCAAATTTCTTCATTAGAAAACCAATCTTCTAATGAGGCTTCCCCAAAAAGTTGTCTGAATTTCAGACTAGAGACACACATCCATAGACAAGACTGCATTCCAGAATTGGGGGGCCATAACAGATTTTGCCATCTGTTGGCATAGCTTTCAAAGATTCACTGTCATCTCAATTATATGACAAAGCATCAGAGGAAAACTCTCTGGAGAAGTGTTCAGATTTCCCATCTGGAATTTTCCAAGGTAGGTATAATTTTATGTATTTTATTTTTTATCAATTCTATGAATTTATTGTGACAAGTAATTTCCCCTCAAGGAAACTCCCTCTTATCAATAATATCAGCAGCTTCGCTGTGAGTTATCATGGCTTCAAACACTGAGAAGTTTGGTGACTTAACTAGATTCATAGTTCTTTATCCACTGTGCCAAACTGGCTCAGTAACTTATGTTAGCTTATATATCTACTAAGTCATATATATATATATATATATATATATATATATATATATATATATATATATATATATATATTCATTCAGGACATAGTTCTATAGAAAAGAATCTGATCCTAGAGTTGAGAACCCTTGTCTTTCCTTTAACATGTCACTTAACTTCTTGTTGCTCTAGATCACTCTCTAACACAGTAATAGGAACAGATAGATCTTTCCTCAATGAAAATTCCTTGCTAACAATGAAATCACAGACCTTGTCTGGTGTTTTAAGACTATAAAAAGATATTGTATAGAAGGGGGGGGATTAGATAGAAAGAATTAGAATCAGTAGGTGGGAGGAAGGAAGATTTTCTGAAGAAATCCCAGAATAAGGACAAACTTCTTAAATAGTAGAAGTACTAAAAATGAAAAGAATTCCTTGGAAGAATAGGGCATTCTACATTACTGGGACCTGGAGATTTCAAGGAGGCACAGATATTTACTTTCCAAGAGATGGTTGCAGGCAGGATGATTTATCAGAATAGAGGTTGTAAATGTTCCCCTTCAACATCTAGAGATCTGTGATTCCATGAATGTGGAAAATACATAATTGGTATATGCTGTGGTGAGGGTGTATTTCAGGACTCAACAAAAAAGACTTGCTCAAGTATAGAATGAAATAAATACCACTGAGTCACAACTGAGTTAGAAACAGAAGTCTATTTGGGAGTTGCTTAAAAGATAGGAGGAAGAATAAAATTTGGCAGTCAAAAACTTCAAGTTACCTTTTGTTACTCTGAGAGTGAAATAAAAACAAGAGAACACTGACCTTGATTGTTGGGAGCCAGGGTCTCTAAGCTGTTTGACACAGTCGCAGCAAGAAGACTCAAGGCAGTCATACTGCCCGATGGAACAACATCTCCTTTTTCAACATATATACGGATTTCAATATTTATAGGTTTGTTATTGATTACAATATTTACTCATCCTAATACTGGAATGTCTATAAAGGAAGGATTTCAGAAAAATTACTTGAATAAAACAGATTGTAAACTCTGTCCAAATTTAACAGGACTGCCTCTTTCTGAGCCATATAAAAGGCTTCAACATTATGAAATCTCTGGAAAACCCAACACTGGGAATTCCAAGGGGATGCCAGAATATATTCAAGGAAAACAGATACAAGATGGGTCGGATAGAATTCCAGGGAAATTAATAGTTTTTCCCCCCTTACCATACACAGGAATAGATAAAAAAGATGGTGAGAAAATAGTTAGTACAGGTGACCGATATGTGAACTCCAGCAGCCTTAGTTTCATGGGGAAAAGAAAAAAAAGTCACAGAAACTGTGGCTTCTACAAACTAGGCCAGAAAGAAAGATTTGTTATTGTAAGAGTTAACGGATGGGTGGACAAGCATAAAGACCCTCACTACAGATTGTTAAGGAAGTGTATCCAAAAAACATTACTTACACAAAAAGTATAAAAATTTTCCATTAAAAGAATTGCTTAATTAATAATTTTAAATGAATTAACAATTATACAATGTAGTACTAAAGATGATAGCAGACAGGTTAAGGTCATCATGGTCTGAGTAGGAATAAGAAGTCAATTAACTCTATGATTATTACTTAAACTTGTAATCACGTGATAAAAACTTTTAACTATATGAACTATATGATTGATGATGAAAATTGTAGACTCTTGTAACCAAGGAAATGATCTCGGCTTGCTTGCTTGCTCGAAACATACATGATTCTGAAACTATAAAAATAAATCCAAGCAGCTGACAGTCAGTCAACCTACTCCTGCCTTTACCAAACCAACTGCTTGGTGAAAAATACAAAAAATACTGAAAAAATATGTTAAAAACCAGTTTAGGCCTAATGGAAAAAAGCAAAACAAAAGGGAAATGAGAAGAATGCCTTAAAAAGCAGAATTGGATAACTGGAAAATGAGATAAAATAGCTCTCTGAAGAAAATAACTCCTTCAAATGCAGAATGGAACTAAAAGAAGCTGATGACTTTGCAAGAAATCAGGAAGAAATAAAACTCTTCCAAAAAAAGTCAAAAAAATAGAAGAAAATGTGAAATGTCTCATTGGAGAAAAACAACCGACCTCAAAAACAGAACCAGAAGAAATAATTTAAAAATTATTGGACTATCTGAAAGCCACAATCAGGAAAAGAGCCTAGACTTCATTTTTCAAGAAATAATACAGAAAAAATTGTCCTGAATCCTAGAAGCAGAGGGTAAAATTGAAATTGATGGAATTCACCAGTCACCTCCTGAAAGAGATCCCAAAAGAAAAATTTCCAGGAATATTATAGCCAAATTCTCAAATCCCAAATCAAAGAGAAAATTATAAAAGCTGCCAGAAACAAACAATTCAACTACGAGGCTCCACAGTCAGGATTATACAGGATCTGGCAGCATCTACATTAATGGCTCATAGGGATTGGAATATGATATTCCAGAAGGCAAAGGATCTTGGGTTACAACCAAGAATCCACTACCCAGTAAAACTAAACATCTTCTTCCAGGGGAAAAAGATGGATTTTCAATGAAATAGGAACCTTTCAAACTTTCCTATTGAAACAACTGGGGCTGAACAGAAAGTTTGATCTCCAAGTACAGGATTCTGGTAAACCATAGAGGGGGTGGATGAGAAGGACTAACTAATGAGGAACTTAATGATATTGAATTGTTTGTATTCCTGCATGGGAAGAAGATATTTATAACTCATAAGAACTTTCTCATTTATAAGAGCTGTTTTATATATATATATATATATTATATATATATATATATATATATATAATATATATAGACAGGTCACAGGAAGTAGCAGAATATAATGGTATAATATAGTAAAAATATGGAGTCAATGGGTCATAAAGGAAGGTACTGGGAGGAAGGGAAAGGAGATTAATAATAAGCCAAGAAATTTCACATAAGAGTCAAAAAAAAGCTTTTTCAATGGAATGGAAAGGGGGAAGGCAAGGGCAAATGAGTGAGCCTTCATTCTCATCAGAAATGGCTCAGAGAGGAAATAACATACACACTTAATAGGGTGAGGAAATCTATCTTACCCTAGAGAAAAATGAGAAGAAAGGGATGGCATAAGGGGGAATGGGGGGGAAAGGAAGGGGGGAATAGGTGATAGAAGAGAGGTAAGATTGAGGGAGAGGGTACTCAGATACAACAAACTTTTGGACAGGGCCAGAATGAAAGGAGAGAGAGAGAGAGAGAGAGAGAGAGAGAGAGAGAGAGAGAGAGAGAGAATAGAATAGAATAAATGAGATTGGGGAGGAATAGAGTGGAGGTACAGCAAGCAATAGCAACTGTGGGGAAAAATATTGAAGCACCTTCTTTGGTGGACTTATGATAAAAAAGCAATTCATCCCAGAAACAGAGTCATTGAAATATGAATACAGACTGAAGTACATTTTTTTCTCTTGCTCTTACTATTCTTGAGGTTTCTCATCTTCCTGGGGGGGGGGGTTATGCTCACTCTTAAAATTATTGTAATAATAGTAATAATTAAAGTTCACTTGCAAAAAAGAGAATTGTAAGTGTATTGGAATGTATTTAAGTTGAAGCTATAAACAAAATTAATTTTGACAAAGTGATTTTAAGAAATTAAGACATTAAAAAAATGGGGAGTATAGTGAGATGGGAGTAAGGGTAAGGCAGAATAGGGTGAATTACATTACATGAAGAGTTATAAAGGACCTAATACAGCAAAGGGAAAGAAGGGAGGGCATGAGAATAGCTTGAATCTT
The DNA here is from genome assembly GCF_037893015.1 of Macrotis lagotis. NCBI lineage: Eukaryota > Metazoa > Chordata > Mammalia > Peramelemorphia > Peramelidae > Macrotis > Macrotis lagotis. Next base: position 754,353,310 of record NC_133658.1, read on the forward strand.
AATCTCATCAGATTTGACATAAAATGGAATTACACATACCCTCACTTTGGAAATTTTCCTTACCTTTCAAGTATTAGGAGGGGAAAGGGGTTGGGGAATAGAAAGGAGGAAACTGATAGAAGGAAGGGAAGGAAACATTGGGAGGCTGACAGAAAGGAGTATAGATTAAGAGGGAGTGTGATATTCAGAAGCAAAATACTTGTGAATAGAAATAGAGTGAAGAGAGGGAGGGAAAGTACAAAAGGAGAGTAGATCCCATGTAGGGAATAGAGAGTTAGTAATTATAACTGTGAACTCTCCCATAAAACAAAAGTGAATAGCAGAGTGGATTAAAATATGGAACCCTACAATATGCTGCTTACAAGAAACTCATTTGAAACAGAGAGATGCACTCAAAGTAAAGGTAAAAGGTTGGAGCAGAATATATTATACTTCAGCTGAAGTGAAAAAAGCTGGGATAACAATCCTCAGTGTAGACAAAGCAATTGCAAAAATAGGTTCCATTAAAAGTGATAAGGAACAAAGATACATCCTACTAAAAGTTACCATTAGACAATGAGGTAATTTCAGTACTAAACATATATGCACCAAGTATTATAGCATCCAAGTCAAAAGAAAAGCTACATGAGCTATAGGAAATCATAGACAGCAAACTTATACTGGTGGGGGAATTCAGCTTCTCTCTCTCAGAATTAGACAAATCTAACCATAAAATAAACAAGAAAGAAGTTAAGGAGATGAATAGAATATTAGAAAAATTAGATATGAATACAAAATTTGGCTCTGGAGAAAATTGAATGGGGTCCAAAAGAAATAATCCTTTTTTTTTCCAGTGGTAGATGGTCCCTACAGAAAAAAAATGACTATGTATTAGGGCATAAAAATCTCATAATCCAATGCAGAAAGGCAGAAATATTAAATACATCCTTTTCAGATCTTGATGCAATAAAGGGTCATGGAGAAATAAACCTAAAATTAATTGGAAACTAAATAACCTAATTTTAAAAATGAGTGGTGAAACAACAAATCATAGGAGTAATTAATGATTTCAAGACAAGGACAATAAGGAGACAAAATACCAAAACTTGTAGGATACAACCAAAACAGTCAGCATATATCTCTAAAGGCTTGCATGAATAAAATGAAGAGTGACCAATGAAATGAGCATGCAATTAAAATATTTAGAGAAAGAACAAATTAAAATTCCCCAATTTAATGCCAAATTAGAAATCCTGAAAATTAAAGAAGAAATTAATGAAATCAAAAGTGAGAAAACTGTTGAACTAATAAATAAAACTAAGCGTTTTTTTTAAAGAAATCAATGAAATAGATAAACCATTGGTTAATTTGATTTAAAAAAAAAGAAAGAAGAAAACCAAACTACAAGAATCAAAAATGAAAAAGGTGAATTCACCACCAGTGAACAGAAATTAAATTAAAAATTCAGAACTATTTTTTCCAACTGTATGCCTGGACATTTGATAATATAAATGATGTGGATGACTATTTACAAAAATATAAACTGCCCAAGTTAAAAGGAGATGAAATTAAATACTTAAGTAACCCATCTCAGAAAAAAGAAATTGAACAAGTTATTAATTAATTCTCTAAGAAAAATTTTTCAGGACCAGATATATTCACAAGTGAATTCTACCAAATATTGAAGGAACAATTAATTCCATATTTATATAAACTCTTTGAAGAAATAGATAAAGATGGAGTTCTGCCAAATTCCTTCTATGGAACACAATATAGTGCTGATACCCAAAGGAAGAGTCAAAAAGAGACAAAGAAAAGTATAGATCAATTTCCCTAATAATGGGGATAAGCATTTCCAAGAGAACATGGTTAAATAAAGTTGTTTATTATCACTACTATTGTTCAATATTGTATTAGAAATATTAAAGTTAGCAGTAAGAGAAGAAAAAGTAATTGAAGAAATTAGAATAAATAACGAGGAAACAAAACTCTCACTCTCTGTAGATAATAAAATTGTATACATATAGAGAATCCTAGAAAATCATTTCTAAAACTACCTGAAAAAATTAGCAACTTTAGTTGCATGACATGAAATAAATACACAAAAGCCATCTACATTTCTATATACATATATATATGCATATATATATATATATATATTTCTAACAATACAGCAGCAAGAAAGAGAAATAGAAATTCCATTCAAAGCAACTATAGACAATATAAAATACTTGGGAGTTTACCTGAGAATTTTTAATTTGTTAGATGCATGTTCAGTTCATTGATCTCCTCTTATGCTATGTTATTCATGTAAGCATTTACGGAGATATAATATTTCCCCTATTAACTGCTTTGACTGTAACTCATAAATTTTGGTATGTTATCTCAATATTGTCATTGTCTTAAAAGAGATCATTAATTCTTTCTATGATTTGTTGTTTGAGTCACTCATTCTTTAAAATTAGTTTATTTAGTTTCAATTAGTTTAAGGTCATGGTTTCTTTGGTTCTGTTTCCTCTTTTAATATGAATAATAAGGAAATGTGTTTTACATTATTACACATATATAATCTATGTTAAATTGATCATTATCTTAAGGAAGAGGGAGGGGAGAGATTAAAAAAATGGAACTTAAAATTTTATTTTAAAAATGAATGTTAGGGACAGCTAGGTGGCACAGTGGATAGAGCACCAGTTCTGGAGTCAGGAATACCTGAGTTCAAATCCAGCCTCAGACACTTATAATTACCTAGCTGTGAGGTCTTGGGCAAGCCACTTAACCTCATTTACATTGCAAAAACCTAAAAAATAATATTATTTAAAAGAAAAAAAAAAACAGAGCAATACAAGATAATTTTTATTGTACCCAGTTGTGAAATTCAGATAAATGTGACAGTATATCAGAGAAAGGATCATTCATTGCACACAGAAGACCTGGAGAAGTAAGACATTATTTGGGGGTGTAGGGTGGGGTCTGTGATTAAAAGATTTACCTATCTAACTTGCTCAGCATGGATCAGACTAGATAAATAATAATAATAATAAGAAATAATAATAATGATAATGATAATAATAATAATAGCAATGGGAACAATAACATTTATATGACATCTGTATATCAAAACCTGTGCTAAGTACTTTACAGATATTTCATTTTATCCTCACAAAATCCCTGACAGGTAGGTACAATACTTGATTGGTTCAATTGAACTAAGGATAAAAATGTCCTTCCCTTGAACTCTTTATTTGACAAAAATTGTTAGGAAAACTGGAAAATACTATGGCAAAAACTAGGCATAGGTCCACATCTCACACTCTATACCAAAATCAGGACAAAATGAGTATAGGATTTAGACATAAAGAGAGATACCATAGATAATTTAATAGACCAAAAAATGCTTTATCTATCTGATCTATGAAAAAGGGATTAATTTATGACCAAACAAGAATTAGATCACATTATACACTTCAAAACGAATGATTTTGACTATCTCAAATAAAAAAAAAGTTTTTTCCACTAATGAAATCAATGCTGCCAAATTTAAAAGAAATGCAGAAAGCTGGGAAATAATCTTTATAACCAGGAATTCTGATAAATTATATAGAATATCTAAAATATATAGAAAAATGCATCAAATTTATAAGGTCACAAGTCATTCCTCAATTGATAAATGGTCAAAGGATATGAATTTTGATTTTAGATAGATTTCAAATGAAGAAATTAAAGCTATATATAATAATATAAAAAATGTTCCAAGTCACTATTGATTAGAGAAATGCAAATTAAAACAATAATGAGGTATCATCTCACACCTATTAGATTAGCCCAGAGGAGAAAAAGGGAAGATGATCAACTTTGGAGATGTTGTGGAGTAATTGGGACATTGATGCATTGCTGGTGGAGTTTTGAATGGATTCAACCTTTCGGGGAGGCAATATGGAACTATGCCCAAAAATTAATAAAACAGTTCATCCCCTTTGACCCAGCAATTCCAATTCTAGGACTATATCCAGAAGAAATTGTAATAAATGAGAAAAGTCTTACATGTTCCAAAATATTCATTTTATAATGGCAAAGAATTGAAAATTAGGGGTATGCTAATTGGGGAATGGCTAAACAAGTTATGGTACATGAATACTATGGAATATTATTGCTCTATAAGAAACTATAAATGATTGGATTCTAGAGAAGCATAGGATGACATATGGGATCTGATGCTTAGCAAAGGGAAAAGAGTCAAGAGAACAATGTACATACACATCAACAACATTATGAGATGATTCACCTTGATGGAAGCAACCCTTCTCAGCAATCCAGAGAGCTAGGACAACTGTATTAGAGTGGTTATGGACTATATTATCCACATCCAGAGGAAGAAAAACAAAATAAAAGAAAACACACAGAAAAAAATATACCTACTGAATCTGATGAACACTTTATAAAAAAGTGTCTCTTATGTATCTCTTTCACTTAATCCTAATTCCTCATTCCAAAAATTAGTAATTTGTAAATATGTTTAACAAAATATGTATGTGAAATGCTAATCTGACTGTTCCCAACTTAGAGGAATAGGGTGGGAAGGAAGGTTGGAGGGAAATTTTGTAACTTGGAAATATGCATATACAAAAATGAAAATAAAAAAAAATTAAAAATAGGCGACTTCCAACTTTCCTGAAGAAAAGCCCAGAGTCAAACAGAAAATTTGATCTTCAAAGAGGAGATTCAAGATACACATGAAAAAGTAAACAGGGGAAAGGAAAGACTGCCATTCAATAAGATTGAATTGGTTACATCCCTACTTGGGAGGAAGATTCCCATAATTCTTGAGAATTGTATTTATATTGGGGGTGGAGCCAAGATGGTGGCCTGAAGGCAGCATTTCCTGGGAACTCCTTCCCCCCCAAAACTCCAAAGCCAAAAAATTATAACTGTAGCCAAAATTTATAGGGGCAGAACCCACAGAAAGACTGAGTGATACATCTATCCCAGTCCAAGGTAAGTTAGAAGTTCAGTGGGAAAGGTGTGTTTCACCAGGACTGGAATTTGGAAAAAGCCCAGGTCATAGCACAGCCTCGGAACAACTTGAAGGAGCAGGGAAAGAATTATGCTACACCAGAATGAGTGTGGAGTGAGGAAGCACCAGTCAGCTACAGAACCTGCAGCAAGAATCTGGAGAAAGCAGCCTGCACCCCCAGAGCACAGCCCACATGGAAGAATGCAGAAATTTCTCTGTTCTCCCTCACAGTAGGGCTTTGCTGTTGGCCCACACTCAGATACAGGTTGCAGTTTGGGTTTCCATACTAAGTAGCCAAGCAGGACTCCTCCTTACAGCTCCAAGGGCAGAGGGAAGTACAGTAGTCATTTACATATCAAAACACAAGCAAGAGTGCATAAGACCTTGGAGAAATAAAGGTGCCAGTGGGGTGTACCAAAAAACAAACAAAAAAAAAAAACAACTCCAAAGCCTTGGAAGTGTTGTACATTAGTCTTGGGCTGAGGAAATGAGTAAACAACAGAAAAAGAAGACTCTGATAATAGAGAATTAGTTTAGTCCCCCAGAAGATCAAAATACCTACTCAGATGATGACAAAATAAAAGCTTCTGTATCCAAAAACTCCAAGAGAAATAGAAAATGGGCTCAGACTATGGATAAGCTCAAAAAAGACTTTGAAAATTGAGGTGGAGGACAAATTGGGAGGAGAAATGAGAGCGATGCAGAAAAATCATGAAACCCAAACCAACTGCTTGGTGAAAAATACAAAAAATACTGAAAAAATATGTTAAAAACCAGTTTAGGCCTAATGGAAAAAAGCAAAACAAAAGGGAAATGAGAAGAATGCCTTAAAAAGCAGAATTGGATAACTGGAAAATGAGATAAAATAGCTCTCTGAAGAAAATAACTCCTTCAAATGCAGAATGGAACTAAAAGAAGCTGATGACTTTGCAAGAAATCAGGAAGAAATAAAACTCTTCCAAAAAAAAGTCAAAAATTAGAAGAAAATGTGAAATGTCTCATTGGAGAAAAACAACCGACCTCAAAAACAGAACCAGAAGAAATAATTTAAAAATTATTGGACTATCTGAAAGCCACAATCAGGAAAAGAGCCTAGACTTCATTTTTCAAGAAATAATACAGAAAAAATTGTCCTGAATCCTAGAAGCAGAGGGTAAAATTGAAATTGATGGAATTCACCAGTCACCTCCTGAAAGAGATCCCAAAAGAAAAATTTCCAGGAATATTATAGCCAAATTCTCAAAATCCCAAATCAAAGAGAAAATTATAAAAGCTGCCAGAAACAAACAATTCAACTACCGAGGCTCCACAGTCAGGATTATACAGGATCTGGCAGCATCTACATTAATGGCTCATAGGGATTGGAATATGATATTCCAGAAGGCAAAGGATCTTGGGTTACAACCAAGAATCCACTACCCAGTAAAACTAAACATCTTCTTCCAGGGGAAAAGAGGGATTTTCAATGAAATAGGGAACTTTCAAACTTTCCTATTGAAACAACTGGGGCTGAACAGAAAGTTTGATCTCCAAGTACAGGATTCTGGTAAACCATAGAGGGGGTGGATGAGAAGGACTAACTATGAGGAACTTAATGATATTGAATTGTTTGTATTCCTGCATGGGAAGAAGATATTTATAACTCATAAGAACTTTCTCATTTATAAGAGCTGTTAGAAGGAGCATATATAGACAGGTCACAGGAAGGAGCAGAATATAATGGTATAATATAGTAAAAATATGGAGTCAATGGGTCATAAAGGAAGGTACTGGGAGGAAGGGAAAGGAGATTAATAATAAGCCAAGAAATTTCACATAAGAGTCAAAAAAAAGCTTTTTCAATGGAATGGAAAGGGGGAAGGCAAGGGCAAATGAGTGAGCCTTCATTCTCATCAGAAATGGCTCAGAGAGGAAATAACATACACACTTAATAGGGTGAGGAAATCTATCTTACCCTAGAGAAAAATGAGAAGAAAGGGATGGCATAAGGGGGAATGGGGGGGGAAAGGAAGGGGAGAATAGGTGATAGAAGAGAGGGAAGATTGAGGGAGAGGGTACTCAGATACAACACACTTTTGGACAGTTGGACAGGGCCAGAATGAAAGGAGAGAGAGAGAGAGAGAGAGAGAGAGAGAGAGAGAGAGAGAGAGAGAGAGAGAGAGAGAGATAGAGAGAGAGAGAATAGAATAAATGAGATTGTGGAGGAATAGAGTGGAGGTACAGCTAGCAATAGCAACTGTGGGGAAAAATATTGAAGCACCTTCTTTGGTGGACTTATGATAAAAAAGCAATTCATCCCAGAAACAGAGTCATTGAAATATGAATACAGACTGAAGTACATTTTTTTCTCTTGCTCTTACTATTCTTGAGGTTTCTCATCTTCCTGGGGGGGGGGGGTTATGCTCACTCTTAAAATTATTGTAATAATAGTAATAATAAAGTTCACTTGCAAAAAGAGAATTGTAAGTCTATTGGAATGTATTTAAGTTGAAGCTATAAACAAAATTAATTTTGACAAAGTGATTTTAAGAAATTAAGACATTAAAAAAATGGGGAGTATAGTGAGATGGGAGTAAGGGTAAGGCAGAATAGGGTGAATTACATTACATGAAGAGTTATAAAGGACCTAATACAGCAAAGGGAAAGAAGGGAGGGCATGAGAATAGCTTGAATCTTAATCTCATCAGATTTGACATAAAATGGAATTACACATACCTTCACTTTGGAAATTTTCCTTACCTTTCAAGTATTAGGAGGGGAAAGGGGTTGGGGAATAGAAAGGAGGAAACTGATAGAAGGAAGGGAAGGAAACATTGGGAGGCTGACAGAAAGGGGTATAGATTAAGAGGGAGTGTGATATTCAGAAGCAAAATACTTGTGAATAGAAATAGAGTGAAGAGAGGGAGGGAAAGTACAAAAGGAGAGTAGATCCCATGTAGGGAATAGAGAGTTAGTAATTATAACTGTGAACTCTCCCATAAAACAAAAGTGAATAGCAGAGTGGATTAAAATATGGAACCCTACAATATGCTGCTTACAAGAAACTCATTTGAAACAGAGAGATGCACTCAAAGTAAAGGTAAAAGGTTGGAGCAGAATATATTATACTTCAGCTGAAGTGAAAAAAGCTGGGATAACAATCCTCAGTGTAGACAAAGCAATTGCAAAATTAGGTTCCATTAAAAGTGATAAGGAACAAAGATACATCCTACTAAAAGTTACCATTAGACAATGAGGTAATTTCAGTACTAAACATATATGCACCAAGTATTATAGCATCCAAGTCAAAAGAAAAGCTACATGAGCTATAGGAAATCATAGACAGCAAACTTATACTGGTGGGGGAATTCAGCTTCTCTCTCTCAGAATTAGACAAATCTAACCATAAAATAAACAAGAAAGAAGTTAAGGAGATGAATAGAATATTAGAAAAATTAGATATGAATACAAAATTTGGCTCTGGAGAAAACTGAATGGGGTCCAAAAGAAATAATCCTTTTTTTTTTCCAGTGGTAGATGGTCCCTACAGAAAAAAAATGACTATGTATTAGGGCATAAAAATCTCATAATCCAATGCAGAAAGGCAGAAATATTAAATACATCCTTTTCAGATCTTGATGCAATAAAGGGTCATGGAGAAATAGACCTAAAATTAATTGGAAACTAAATAACCTAATTTTAAAAATGAGTGGTGAAACAACAAATCATAGGAGTAATTAATGATTTCAAGACAAGGACAATAAGGAGACAAAATACCAAAACTTGTAGGATACAACCAAAACAGTCAGCATATATCTCTAAAGGCTTGCATGAATAAAATGAAGAATGACCAATGAAATGAGCATGCAATTAAAATATTTAGAGAAAGAACAAATTAAAATTCCCCAATTTAATGCCAAATTAGAAATCCTGAAAATTAAAGAAGAAATTAATGAAATCAAAAGTGAGAAAACTGTTGAACTAATAAATAAAACTAAGCGTTTTTTTAAAGAAATCAATGAAATAGATAAACCATTGGTTAATTTGATTTAAAAAAAAGAAAGAAGAAAACCAAACTACAAGAATCAAAAATGAAAAAGGTGAATTCACCACCAGTGAACAGAAATTAAATTAAAAATTCAGAACTATTTTTTCCAACTGTATGCCTGGACATTTGATAATATAAATGATGTGGATGACTATTTACAAAAATATAAACTGCCCAAGTTAAAAGGAGATGAAATTAAATACTTAAGTAACCCATCTCAGAAAAAGAAATTGAACAAGTTATTAATTAATTCTCTAAGAAAAATTTTTCAGGACCAGATGTATTCACAAGTAAATTCTACCAAATATTCAAGGAACAATTAATTCCATATTTATATAAACTCTTTGAAGAAATAGATAAAGATGGAGTTCTGCCAAATTCCTTCTATGGAACCAATATAGTGCTGATACCCAAAGGAAGAGTCAAAAAGAGACAAAGAAAAGTATAGATCAATTTCCCTAATAATGGGGATAAGCATTTCCAAGAGAACATGGTTAAATAAAGTTGTTTATTATCACTACTATTGTTCAATATTGTATTAGAAATATTAAAGTTAGCAGTAAGAGAAGAAAAAGTAATTGAAGAAATTAGAATAAATAACGAGGAAACAAAACTCTCACTCTCTGTAGATAATAAAATTGTATACATATAGAGAATCCTAGAAAATCATTTTTAAAACTACCTGAAAAAATTAGCAACTTTAGTTGCATGACATGAAATAAATACACAAAAGCCATCTACATTTCTATATACATATATATATGCATATATATATATATATATATATATATATATATATATATATATATTTCTAACAATACAGCAGCAAGAAAGAGAAATAGAAATTCCATTCAAAGCAACTATAGACAATATAAAATACTTGGGAGTTTACCTGAGAATTTTTAATTTGTTAGATGCATGTTCAGTTCATTGATCTCCTCTTATGCTATGTTATTCATGTAAGCATTTACAGAGATATAATATTTCCCCTATTAACTGCTTTGACTGTAACTCATAAATTTTGGTATGTTATCTCAATATTGTCATTGTCTTAAAAGAGATCATTAATTCTTTCTATGATTTGTTGTTTGAGTCACTCATTCTTTAAAATTAGTTTATTTAGTTTCCAATTAGTTTAAGGTCATGGTTTCTTTGGTTCTGTTTCCTCTTTTAATATGAATAATAAGGAAATGTGTTTTACATTATTACACATATATAATCTATGTTAAATTGATCATTATCTTAAGGAAGAGGGAGGGGATAGATTAAAAAAATGGAACTTAAAATTTTATTTTAAAAATGAATGTTAGGGACGGCTAGGTGGCCCAGTGGATAGAGCACCAGTTCTGGAGTCAGGAATACCTGAGTTCAAATCCAGCCTCAGACACTTAATAATTACCTAGCTGTGAGGTCTTGGGCAAGCCACTTAACCTCATTTACATTGCAAAAACCTAAAAAATAATATTATTTAAAAGAAAAAAAAACAGAGCAATACAAGATAATTTTTATTGTACCCAGTTGTGAAATTCAGATAAATGTGACAGTATATCAGAGAAAGGATCATTCATTGCACACAGAAGACCTGGAGAAGTAAGACATTATTTGGGGTGTAGGGTGGGGTCTGTGATTAAAAGATTTACCTATCTAACTTGCTCAGCATGGATCAGACTAGATAAATAATAATAAGAAGAAGAAATAATAATAATAATAATGATAATAATAATAATAGCAATGGGAACAATAACATTTATATGACATCTGTATATCAAAACCTGTGCTAAGTACTTTACAGATATTTCATTTTATCCTCACAAAATCCCTGACAGGTAGGTACAATACTTGATTGGTTCAATTGAACTAAGGATAAAAATGTCCTTCCCTTGAATGTTTGCTGGCAATAAGGGCACAAAAGTCTATCCACGTGGAGTTGGAACCCTTCAGACTTGGCTAATGGTTCAAGACCCCGAGTTACCATAACTGTCATGTGGATCAGATGAGTTTCCATACTAAGATTTATTTACCAAGCTAATACTTGTTCAGTATTCTTCCAATGCTATCATCAAAACAAAACAAAACAAAATCTTCTTTTATCAACTATTGAATTTGAATGTTTTATTTCATTTCCCCATCAAAGTCAAATAGGCAGATGACTGGCCTGCCTAAGTTAGGCTTAGTCTTATCAAGGTCAAAGAACCCTTCTAGAGAGTGAAAAAGAGTAAAATATAATCGTTAGAATCTCATATTGAGAGTCTCAGGCTGGCCGCATCTGAATCTGAGTTCTCTTTTCAATTGCTTTGTTGACAGTTTGAGGCATTAATTTCTCAGTCTGATTTCAATATTTCAAAAGATTCAAAGCTTAATCAGTCTGAATATTCCCTTCATGTCTTAGTAGACAGTTTCTCAAGACTTCCTATAATTCCCAAATTTCTTCATTAGAAAACCAATCTTCTAATGAGGCTTCCCCAAAAAGTTGTCTGAATTTCAGACTAGAGACACACATCCATAGCCAAGACTGCATTCCAGAATTGGGGGGCCATAACAGATTTTGCCATCTGTTGGCATAGCTTTCAAAGATTCACTGTCATCTCAATAATATGACAAAGCATCAGAGGAAAACTCTCTGGAGAAGTGTTCAGATTTCCCATCTGGAATTTTCCAAGGTAGGTATAATTTTATGTATTTTATTTTTTATCAATTCTATGAATTTATTGTGACAAGTAATTTCCCCTCAAGGAAACTCCCTCTTATCAATAATATCAGCAGCTTCGCTGTGAGTCATCATGGCTTCCAACACTGAGAAGTTTGGTGACTTATCTAGATTCATAGTTCTTTATCCACTGTGCCAAACTGGCTCAGTAACTTATGTTAGCTTATATATCTACTAAGTCATATATATATATATATATATATATATATATATATATATATATATATATATATATATATATTCATTCAGGACATAGTTCTATAGAAAAGAATCTGATCCTAGAGTTGAGAACCCTTGTCTTTCCTTTAACATGTCACTTAACTTCTTGTTGCTCTAGATCACTCTCTAACACAGTAATAGGAACAGATAGATCTTTCCTCAATGAAAATTCCTTGCTAACAATGAAATCACAGACCTTGTCTGGTGTTTTAAGACTATAAAAAGATATTGTATAGAAGGGGGGGGATTAGATAGAAAGAATTAGAATCAGTAGGTGGGAGGAAGGAAGATTTTCCGAAGAAATCCCAGAATAAGGACAAACTTCTTAAATAGTAGAAGTACTAAAAATGAAAAGAATTCCCTGGAAGAATAGGGCATTCTACATTACTGGGACCTGGAGATTTCAAGGAGGCACAGATATTTACTTTCCAAGAGATGGTTGCAGGAAGGATGATTTATCAGAATAGAGGTTGTAAATGTTCCCCTTCAACATCTAGAGATCTGTGATTCCATGAATGTGGAAAATACATAATTGGTATATGCTGTGGTTAGGGTGTATTTCAGGACTCAACAAAAAAGACTTGCTCAAGTATAGAATGAAATAAATACCACTGAGTCACAACTGAGTTAGAAACAGAAGTCTATTTGGGAGTTGCTTAAAAGATAGGAGGAAGAATAAAATTTGGCAGTCAAAAACTTCAAGTTACCTTTTGTTACTCTGAGAGTGAAATAAAAACAAGAGAACACTGACCTTGATTGTTGGGAGCCAGGGTCTCTAAGCTGTTTGACACAGTCGCAGCAAGAAGACTCAAGGCAGTCATACTGCCTGATGGAACAACATCTCCTTTTTCAACATATATACGGATTTCAATATTTATAGGTTTGTTATTGATTACAATATTTACTCATCCTAATACTGGAATGTCTATAAAGGAAGGATTTCAGAAAAATTACTTGAATAAAACAGATTGTAAACTCTGTCCAAATTTAACAGGACTGCCTCTTTCTGAGCCATATAAAAGGCTTCAACATTATGAAATCTCTGGAAAATCCAACACTGGGAATTCCAAGGGGATGCCAGAATATATTCAAGGAAAACAGATACAAGATGGGTCGGATAGAATTGCAGGGAAATTAATAGTTTTTCCCCCCTTACCATACACAGGAATAGATAAAAAAGATGGTGAGAAAATAGTTAGTACAGGTGACCGATATGTGAACTCCAGCAGCCTTAGTTTCATGGGAAAGAAAAAAAAGTCACAGAAACTGTGGCTTCTACAAACTAGGCCAGAAAGAAAGATTTGTTATTGTAAGAGTTAACGGATGGGTGGACAAGCATAAAGACCCTCACTACAGATTGTTAAGGAAGTGTATCCAAAAACATTACTTACACAAAAAGTATAAAAATTTTCCATTAAAAGAATTGCTTAATTAATAATTTTAAATGAATTAACAATTATACAATGTAGTACTAAAGATGGTAGCAGACAGGTTAAGGTCATCATGGTCTGAGTAGGAATAAGAAGTCAATTAACTCTATGATTATTACTTAAACTTGTAATCACATGATAAAAACTTGTAACTATATGAACTATATGATTGATGATGAAAATTGTAGACTCTTGTAACCAAGGAAATGATCTCAGCTTGCTTGCTTGCTCGAAACATACATGATTCTGAAACTATAAAAATAAATCCAAGCAGCTGACAGTCAGTCAACCTACTCCTGCCTTTACCCACTTGTTGACTCAACTCATTTCACCAACTCAATCCCTCCTGTCAGGGTCCAAGGACCCCATGGAGGCTGGACCCCCACACTTGATAGTATGAAGAAAAATAATAACAAAAGTCATTAGAACTTCTATGACTGTAGAAATCAATTGTGGGGTCAGAACACAGTCACCACCTCTGATGGAAAAACTACAGGTGCTAGATAAAAGATATACTAATAGACAAAACTAATATGTTGGTCTATTTTGCTTAACTATATTTCTTGTAATAAGGTAGGGAGAGGGTGTGGTCAATAAAAATGGCAGCAGTATTAAAAAGACCATTAAAATGTTTATTTAATTTTTAATAGAGAGAGGCATAGTGTCCAGAACTAGAGATAATAGTCCTGTTGCATTCTTTCTAAATCAAATCACATTTAGAACATTATGTTCAGTTCAAGGCTTCAAATGTAAGGAAAGGGCATTTGTATAAACTGGAAAATTGATATTCCTAAAATGCCAGAATGATTTTTGTCATTTCCCTGCTCAAGAAGCATCAATGGCTCCTTCTTGCCTCTAAGATAGAGGTAAATTCTTCCATTTGGCATGCTTGACTTGTCTCAATTCAGTTACAATTCATCTTTTCAGGCAAATTACACATTACTCCCTGTAATGAATAATATATTTTAGTTAAACTGACCCATTTGCTGTCCCTTGTATAAAACATTCTCTCTTCTCTTTCTTGTTCCTCAGTCTAGACACAGACTGTTCTCCAAGCCTAGAATACCTTCCTTCCTCCTCGTTGCCTCTTGGAATCCCTAGCTATCCTCAAAGTTCAGCACTATTAACAGCGGTACCTAATTATTTCAAGTTGGTACACAATATGACAACAAATCTTTGAATGTTTGAAAAGAGCAATGAGGAAAAATAAGGAAAGGAGTAAAGCAAATGGAAGAAGTATCAAGAGAAAAGGGAGACAAAAGTAAGAAAAAGAGAACATAAGGAGGAAAAGAAGGGCAGCAAGAACAGATATAAAAGTAGAAGAGAAAAGAGGAGGAACATGAGGAAGATTATTTGAAGCTCTTCTCAGGCAAGGAGATCCAGTTGCCTGAACCAGTAATCCTTATATCAAAGCTCAGCTCTTTCACCACCATCACCTTTGGCATGTCCCTTACTTCTCTGGGTCTCATTTTTCTCATCTCTGAAATGAAAGAAATGAACCCATTGCCTTCTGTTGCTCCAGTCAGTTCTAGATCTATGGTCCCATGAAACTGAAAGCAATTCTCAGTTCTTTCTTATTCTCTTACCAGCTGTTAATATTCTCCTCAACTCCCATTTTGTTTACCTTGCTTATACTATACATTTGCTTAGCTGTTTATATTTTGAACAAACTTCTCTCTCCCCTTGGTAAAAGGAAGGCTTCTTAAGGGCTAGGAATGTTTTGTTTTTGTCTTCATTTGACCAGCAAGAAGCCTTGCAAAGCACAGGCACTTAATAAGTACTTGATGGATTTAAAGGCCTCAACATCAGACAATTTAAAGGCTAGTTGAAAAAACTTAAGATTTTAAGTTTAAAGATGAGAAAACTTGGGGATGTGGAACCTAAAAGCTATCTTTTGAGTATTTGAAGAACTGTCTCAAGGAAGAATGGTAATATTTGTTTTTCTTGCCAGAGGGCAAAGTTAGTAGTAAAGTGGCAAAATTACCAAGAGGCATATGTGAACTTGACAGGAAGGGAAGCTTCCTAACAGGTAGAAAGTGAATGGGCTATCTGAGCAGGGTAATAATTTCACCCTTTCTAGAGGTCTTCAAGGAAAGGCTAGAAAGCCATTCATTGGAAATATAACATATAAGGACTTCTTATCCAGCCTTGGGATGTAGTATAACCAGATAAGGCTAGAATAAGAAATTTAGTTATAAGAATACATTGTCATCATGGTGCTTTTCAATGAAGAGCTTCTGTGATGTTTTTAATGGGAAAATGATAAAAAAGTAATACAATTATAATAGTGCTTTAAGATTTGTAAAGTGTTTTATAAATATATTATCTTTAGTATATTCCTTTTAATTTTTTTTATTTATTTAAGATAATGGGGTTAAGAGTGACTTGCCCAAGGTCACATAGTTAGGCAGATAGCTTCACAATAGCACTAGGAAGAAGATGGTATTATTCTTCCCACTTTACGGAGGAGAAAACTGAGGAGGACAGAAGTTATAATAATAGCTAGTATTTATGTAGTGCCAAGTATGAAACAGACACTATGTTAAACACTGTACAAATATCTCATTTGATTCTCACAATAATCATGGAAAGTATACAGTTATGATTTCCTTATTACAGTTAAGGAAACTGAAGCAAACAAAGGTTAAATTATTTGCCTAAGGCCACACACACACAACCAGTAGGTGTTTGAAGTCACATTTGAACTCAGGTCTTCCTGAGTCCCAGTCCAACACTCTATTAATAAACAGCAATATCTAGCTACCTCAAGATGGTACACAATATGACAATATGTAATCTTTGGATGCTCAATAAATATTCATTTGGGATGAACATAACAATGAGGAAAGAAGAGGAAAAAGAAGGAAAGGAAGAGTAAAGCAAGTTGGAAGAAGCAGCAAGAGAAAGGGATGATAAGAGAAAGAAAAAGGAGTATCAATAGGAAAAGAACAGCAATAAGAGAAAGAGAGGAGAGGAATAGAGGTAGATGAAGAGAAAAGAGGAGGCACAGAAGGAAGATTATTGGAAGCTTTCCTCATGCAAGGAGGTCCAGCTGCCTGATTTCAAATAGCAGTTACACCTTGGCAGGAAAACATTCATTTCCAAATTTGAAACATAAATTCCATTTAATTGGTGACATGAGCTGGATGGTCACAGCTGCTACTGCTTGCATTAGCCAAAGGCCTGAGAAATAGCAGCAACAGACAATGCATGTAAAATGAATGAGGAAAAAGATGGACTGTGGACAGAAGCACACATGGTCTGACAGATGGACATTGCAGTGTATGGACCTTCTGACCGTGTGAAGTTTGCATGCATTTTATATATATATATATATATATATATATATATATATATATATATGTATATACATACATATATATATATATAAAACATATATATTATCTTAGGAGACTAATCACATTGTTTACCTTTTTTCTGAATAAGAAAATCACAGCAAGGAGAGATAGTGTCATTTTTCAAGTTACACTGAACATTGACATTACTATTATGAACCAAATTTGAATTCATTACTTTTAGTATTTTCCATATTGACAGCTACTTTTGTATCTTACAGTATATGATCCTAAGATCCCTTCCAATTCTAACAAACTATCATTATATTATATTATTATATTATATTATTCACAGAATACTATACTCCCTAAGCTGAATTTTTCTCACCAATTCCTATATTTGCATTAGAAATATTATTTCATGACAGGTTAGAATAGGCATCTGTTACCATATGACTGATGTTTTTAAAAAAGGCATCAATAAAATTGTAAGTAAATGAATGAATGAACTAATAGATAAAACAAAAGGAAAATATAGCTACTATGTTATTCTGAAATAATACATGTTAAATTCATTATAAATAAAAGTTCAAGGTAAAAATACTACAAAAAAATATTTGCATTAGGTTTAAGGTGAAAAGTCATTAGTAATCATGGGAAGAAAGGGAAATTTCATGGAGAATAAGACATTTCAGTTAGCTTTTAAAAGATAAGCTTAGAATTCAACATTTGAAAGAAATAGATGAATCACTTTCTTGATAGAAGGAACAGCATGAGTAAGAGTTCAGGGATAACAATGAGATAACAAATGGGATCAATATGTAAAGTTCTTTGCAAACCTTAAATTCTATATAAATGATAGTTATAATTAATATTATTCAGAGGCAAGAATATTCAGTGCAAGTTTGAAGTGTATAGAGAAAAGGAATTTGATCAGAATGGAATTCATAGAGAAGAATAATAAGAACACTACAACTGTAGTAAGATAGTACGTATCTACAAATAACTATAGAATACACAATAATAAATGTATTATTGAGTTATGTACATGCAAAGTACTAGGGGATTTTGTAGGAAGAGAAGGATCACACTCTTTCTGTGTGAGGAAAGATCATGTTGGAGGTGACATTTCTATTAGAGCTTAAAGGAAAGGAACAATATTTCAGCAGGTGGAAGTAATTATAACTATATCCTAGATGTTAGGAGTAATATGTTCTATGGTAAAGAAGCAAGAAACATATTTAGGGAATAGTAAGTAATCCAATTTAGAGAAAGTATAGGGTAAAAAGTGAAAGGCAAAGGTGCTAAGTAAGCTAATATAGGGACAGAATACCCAGAGGCCTATTATCCTGATTTTCAAAATGAAAGTAAAGGTAGATTTTTTTTCTAACTACAAGCCAATTTGCATTGATTCCTGGCAAAATTCCAGGTTACATTATGAAAGCAATGATTTGTGAGTACTTGGAAATGGTAGCAGTGATAATTATAATGCTGACACTATTTAGTGCTTTGAAGTTTTCAAATTCCTATAGATATATCAGCAAGGGGGTTAATTGAGTCAATCAATCAATAACCCCCAGGCACCTTAAAGTAACTGATAAAACACTAACCCTTAATACCTTTGTTGGGTGAGAATACATATTAATTAAGTCCATCAATCAGAGTGTGATCTAGGTAAGAACAAGACCTAGACATCTTCTGTTCAATCTTTCAATCAAGGCACATTTCAACTTCATGCTGGGTCATGTCCAGTGGGCTTGAATAAAGCCAAGAAACTAATTTTGAATTTGGAAATTGAGCATCTGGGAGTTTAATGATAGAAAAGTCCAGTCAAGTCCCTGAAATGGAACCACTCTGTGGGAAAGGATAACACCTTACCTTCCTTCCCCACCTCACCACTTTTGGTTAGTGATAGATCTCTGAACTTCACAGAGCAAGAGGATTTGTACTTGTATCATTTTCATCATTGTGTCTGTATTGAAATGGAATGTGTTGAGAAAAGGTCCCATAAGGAGTCTTGCACAAAAACTTTCCTCACACAAGCTTAAGTATTTCTGTGAAAGGACTTCCAGGAGCTGTGAATTACACTCTATGCTTTTTGTGTTCTCTTAGTTTGAGACCACTTTCTCCTGAACTCTGAACTGGTAACAGAGTATAACACTGAATTTTAGGAAGATGTTTCATAGAAATTATACTAATATTATAAATCCCATTTCCAAAACCAAATTAAATATAGTTGTCTAAATCAACTGATAATCACACAGAAAAAGCACACTACTGGGAGTATCATGAGAAATAGTATGAAGAAAATATTCCCTACTTCCAATCCATCAGGGATATTTCTAGTGCTCAAGAGGGACCTAGTAGCCATGCTATGGGGATTAAGTCTGCAGAGATGTTGGGGATTCAAAGAATAGCTCCAAACATGTTATACATATATATTATATTATTACAGCCTTCTTAAACCCTTTAAGGTATTTATTACTGATATGATTATTCCTTTTTCACAAATTAACAAACTGAGGTTCAGATAGTTTATGTGATCTAACCCTAGTCACACAGTAGCAAGGATCAATGTAGGTTTTGACTCCAGATCTTCCTGACTCAAATTTCACATTTATTTCTTATATTTTCTAAAGTCACACTGTAATCATCAAGGTTCATTCAAAACCAATTCATGCCAAATTAAACATTTCCTGTTTTCAGAGGGTCATTATACAGGGACATCATGGAATTTCATGGAATCAGTATCCCTGACATTTAATCAATGCCTACTGTAATATCTTTGTGAATGAATGGGAGGGGTGTGATTTGAGTAATAACCTGATTAGATGGATTTGGAGTGGGTTGAATTGACAAGAGAAAAAGAATAGAAATTAATCAATTGCTTTCGATCTAGAATGAGTACTAAAAGTGTCACAGGGTCTATACTTGGTCTTATCTAATGCAGTATTTGGATCAGTAACTAATATAAAACATAAAAGGCATGTTTAGCAAGTCTTAGATGATATGATGTTAAAATAGAATAGACAAAACTACAGATTTAGGATCCCCTCCCTCCAAAAATTAACAGATTAAAATATAATAAAATATAAACATAATAAGCTGAAATGGAATAGGAGCAAATACAAAATTCATTTATTTATTTAAATATAAAAAATAAAACAAGGAAAAGTTAGTGTTGATAAAAATTAGTGTTGATAAAAATAAAATCAATTCATCAAAAATTATATCTAAGTGTAGAGTGCTAATTTTTGGATAGCAAGTTTAATATGATCAATAGTGAACTATAGCAATGGAGGATGGGTACAGGAAGGACTGAAGCTAATGGAATTAGCTTGTACATAATTAATTGTACATAAAATCCAGAATGTGTTCAGTTATTTTCCAACTGTATTCTTTTCTGGCCAGAATATATTTGTAATATTTGCTTTAATACTAATATCACAATCAATGTCAACTGAGAAAACATTCATGGCACTGGTCCCATGAGATAACAAACTCATACCAGACATGAATTGTTTGAATAAGAGTAACATATTTATATGTTTTACATGCATTATCTCATTTGATCTATTTCTATTTTCTAGTTCCTTTCTGATCTAGAGATCAGATACCTGCCCCTTGAAACACTAACCACCAAATGGCGATCTAACTGGAAGTGCTTTAGGCATCTCAAACTCAAGAGAATTTTAAAGGGAAATTCTTTTTGTTGTGAAACTGCCATATCTCCAACTTTCCTTTTTATCATCTAGGAAGATGTCAACTTCCTAAGTCACCTGGATTGCTACCTTGCTATTATTCTAGACTTCTTACTTTCTCTCTCACATAATCCACTTAGTTGACAATCATGTCATTCTCACTTCTACTATATCTCTAACATTTATTCATCCCTCTCCTTAATCACTCAACAACTCTCTATATTTAAGACCTTCATCACCTTTTGTCTAGCAATGACCTTCCTCAAGTATCTCCCTACTCTATTTTCCATTCAATTATTAATTGAATATTAAAATGCAGGTCTAACCACTATCATTCCTCTGCACACACACACAATCATCATGGATTTCTCATTGAAAAAAAATCAAGTGGATGTCCTATTTGAGAATCAAATTTAAGATCCTTTTTAGGGAACTTAAATTCCTTTGCAAACTTGTCCCAGCATACCTTTCCAGTCTTATTACATATTTCTCCCATTCCTCTATATTAGCATATGGGCCAAATATTCTCCTGAGTGTTCTTTATGAATAATTCTTTCATACTTCTGCTTGAGTTCCACATGCCTGGAATCTCTACCTTTAAGAACTCTAGTTTTCTTCAAGCCTCAGTTCAAATACCACTTTCTATATGAAGTTTTTTCATTTCCTCTCAGAAACTAGTGCTTATTCCTGTAAATTAACATTTATCTATTAAATGTACCTATGCATGCACCTTTTGTCTCCTTCTAGGCCATAAGCTCCTTCAGTGCCAGAAAGATTGTTTCACTCTTATTTTCATATTCCCAGAGCACAGCACAATGCCTGGAACATCCTTAATCCTTAATAAATATTGATTGATTGATTTAAGGTCCAGGACCATAGCTTTTTCATCTTTGAATCTCCAAGAGCCTACAACAGTATTCCGTACATATTAAGTGCTTAATAAATATTTGTTGAATTGAATTGGAAGGTAGGCAATGAAAAAGAAAAGAGGGTATAAGATGCAAGAGTCATTAGATGAAATCAATTGGAGTTAGAAATAAGGATATCAAAGCAAGTTCAAATTTTGAGCATGGGTGACCATGAGAATATTGGCAACATAAGCAGATTTAGAAGAGTCAAGAAGAGAAAAAGGTTTCAGGGAAAACCAGAGGTGATAAATTTTGGATATCTTTAGTATGGCTATACCTCCCTTCTTTCAGAGATCGGGGATCTATACATGTAGAAAGATTCCTATACTGTCAGACCCATGCTTCTGAATAGATTGGTTTTTTATAACTTTCTTGTTGTTGTTACAAAAAGAAGCTAGGGGGAGAGGCAGTTAAAGAGAATGAGTATGATATCTACAAATGTCTATTGTGTGTGTGTGTGTTAAGCATGGGGAAGGAAAGAAGGAAGGAGGGAAGGAAAGAAGGAAGGGAGGGAGGAAGGGAGGGAGGAAAGCAGGAAGGAAGAAAGGAAAAGGGGGAGAAAGGGAGGGAGGGAGGGAGGAAGAAGGATTAAAAGTCGGGAAAGACCTGTATTCTAAACTTGATTTGCTTGAGCTATGTGACTTCACTTTTCCACATTTCCACATGGTATGAGGAAAAATTCAATTTGGAAAAACAAAACTTCCCTAATCTATGAAGAAAAATAACTGCAAATGACAGTGTTTTCTCTGGGAGCCCATTACTCACTTACTGAGAACAAGTTGACCTAGAATCCATGCTTCCTCTACCCCTCCCTTCATCCTCTTTTCTACACCAATGATGAAAGAAATAGAAGTCTTAAGGAATGTCATATATAGGAACTGATTAAACTTAAGCCCAACCATACACATTGCCATTTTTCCAAGGATTTGGACAATAAGTGTTTTCCCTCAAACTATTTTTTGTTGTTGTTGTTCTGGGCCCAATAATTACTATAGGACAATAGCAAACCTAGAAACATAATCATCCTTCCTTTACAGACTAGGTCCCTTTTGTATTCCCCTTGCTCCAGCTGAGCTGCATTTCCATAAATAGCCTATTGTGTTTCAGCAGATTGCTGTTTCATTAGCATTACTGTGGTCCTGTTGTAGTAATAAATTGGGAGCACAATGACTGCATGTCAGATCTTTTCAAGTGCTCTGATTAAGGAGGATACAGATTTCATTTTTTTTCTACTTCCATTCCTACTTTACTGTTGAGCAATAACTGGAGGGCATATGGCAAGTCGGGACAGAAGCTGAGACCCCAAACAAGCTGTCC
This sequence comes from Macrotis lagotis, assembly GCF_037893015.1. Classification (NCBI taxonomy): domain Eukaryota; kingdom Metazoa; phylum Chordata; class Mammalia; order Peramelemorphia; family Peramelidae; genus Macrotis; species Macrotis lagotis. The sequence continues at coordinate 754,375,908 of NC_133658.1, forward strand.
AGGATGTCCCTTCATGCTTCTGTCTCTGAGAGGCCAAAAGCTTAGGAGCCTAGACAAGAAGATGAATCTCAGCATCACATCTGGAAAGACAAAGGCAGCAACTCCATTTCTTGCCTTTAGTTCTTGCAATCCTTCTCTAACAAGGCTCCTTCCTACTGATAGACTGAAAATGACCCAGTATCATTCTTAGAACAGAGTCAAATGCTATCATTCTTAGAGAGATAGTCTTCCTAATCAAATTGGAAGATTTATAAATTTAGACCTCAGAGACCAATTCATAATAGCATTGTTATTCTTGTTCTTGAATTGTCACAGTTATTTTTTTTTGCAAAGATACTGGAGTGGTTTGCATTTCCTTTTCCAGCCCATTATATAAATTAGAAACTGAACCAAATAAGATTAAGTGACTTGCCCAGGGTTACATAGTTAGCGATTGCCTGAAGTCAGATTTGAACTCATGAAGATGAGCCTTCCTAATTCTAAGTCCAATGTTCATCCACACACAGCACCACTTTATCTGTCTTTATTTAATAATAGTTTCATGGTTTTTAGGGATGGAAGGGACTTTTCAGGTCTTGGAATCCAACCCCCTCATTTTATAGATGAGGTCCCCTAATTTTCCCAGGATCACACACACACACACACACACACACACACACACACACACACACATTCTCTACAAGGCCAAAAGTTTCTCAGTAACTGAGATGGAATTCAGATCAGTACTTTTAGATTCCATATCCAACACTCTGTCCACTACACCAAAGTGCTTCCCAAATGTCTTCATTTTACAGAAAAAGTAACTGAGACACAAGGAGATTAACCACTAACTATAGGTTAACCATGCACTAAGTGACCACTGGAATCAGTATTTGAACGCAGTTTTTCTCAATCTAAAACTAATTGTTGTATCATGACACTTCCAAATAATGCAGGCAGCTGGGGGGGGGGGTTGTATCCTAAGGTATTTTCAAAATGGATTAATCATGTTGAAGGAAATCTATGAAGTTGTCTTAATACCTGAGCCGCTACTTCACTAAACAAAACTTTTGACACACCCAGCCTTTCCCAACTATTTGGGTAGCTAAATAAATAAAGAAGTATGCCAGCCAAACTCATTGGTCTGTCTTCAGGTTCTGAAAGCATGAAATGGAAATGGATGGGAGCCAGTGAGCCTGCTTTCATTTTATTATTTCAAAGTGCTCTGGACACAGATTAACTCTCTTTGCCTGGTGCTTAGCATTTCTTTTCTCTGGGAATAGGAACAAGATGCCCTGTGATAAATTCATTGGACAGCAGTATGTCACCACTACAGCTCCTCAACATGCCTCTCTTGTCACCTCCTGAGCTGAAATGCTCTGTCTCCAAGCCATGTCCCTCAGCAAATCAACCCAGACACACAAACCCAATGTCTCCTCACAGCCAGCCCCTACAAATTATGGCAGGAGGGAAGGGAAGGCAGATACTGATGGGAGGAAGAAATGACAGTCCTGCCCCTATCCCTGTTTGCTCAAGGAATAAATGGAAGACATCAATTCCCTCAGCAACTAGTTTTAGACCAGAGCTTCTGTTCACTCTACATACAGACAGGCATTCTCTAGTATCTGGAAACTATTTTGCTCTCCCTACCTGGAGGAAACTTTGGCAGGGGGCAGGCCAGGTAATATGAATGATGAAGCTGGCCTTCTTTGTGCTGTGGTCCAGCGAATTCAAATGAAATACCCCAGACACAATCTGCACTTGAAGCAGTCTTCCAGAAAATAAACAACCCATCCTATAGAGCTGAGAAGGGGCAGAGGGGCGGCACAGTGGATTAGAGTGCCAGTCCTGGAGTCCTGGAGTCAGGGCTTTCCCAAGTTTAAATCTGACCTCAGATACTTACTAGCTTGTATGTTGCTGGAAAAATCCTTATTCTTTTTTGCCTCAGTTCCTCATCTGTAAAATGATCTGGAGAAGAGGTAATGGTAAAGCATACTAGTATCTTTGCCAAGAAAACTCCAAATTGGTTCATCAAGAATTGGAAACAATTGAAACAACTACAAGATAGAGTTTGAGAAGGGAACATCAACTATTTTTTAAAATTTCTTTATATCATTATTTCTTCTATATGCACATGTATATTTTTAAGTTACAAAATATCCTTCTACCCTTCCTTCCCATACCCCTCCCCTCAGCAGTGAACAGTCAGCATTGTAGATACATATTTTTGAGAAACATGTTTACATATTAGTTATTTTCAGTATGAGGAATTAGGATTAAGGGAAAGAGATACATATGAGATCGTTTTTATAAGGTATTCATCAGATTCTGAAAGTTTGGTTTTTTCTTTGTTTTGTTTTGTTTGTCATCCTCTGGACAGGGATAACATTGTCCATAGCTGATCTAATATGGTTGTCCTAAATTTCTGTTGAGAGGAGCTGCTTCCATCAAGGTAGATCATTTCATAATGCTGTGTACAATGTTCTCTTAGTTCTGTTCTCTTTGTTCAGTATCAGATCCTGTAAGTCATTCCATGCTTCTCTGGAGTCCGATCATTTATGATATTTTTATAGAAGAATAATATTCCATAGTATTCATGTATCATAACTTGTTTAGTCATTCCCCAATTGATGGGCATCCCCTCACTTTCTAAACTTTGCCACTACCAAAAGAGTTGCCATATTTTGGAACATGCAGGACTTTTCCAATTTTTTATAATTTCTTCTGGATATAGACCTAAAATTGGAATTGCTGAGTCAAAGGGTATGAACAGTTTTATTGCTCTTTGGGCATAGTTCCATATTGCTCTCCAGACATCAACTGTTTTTTGAAAATGAGGGTTAAAGACAAAAGTATTCAGATTGAACATAAGGATACCTGAGTTCTTTAATTTTCTAGGATTCATTTAAATTAACCATAGGTTTGTCATTCCCTTTATAAACTCCATTAATAATCCTACACACCAGACTAATTTCCAGAAATGATATATTACACAAAATCTTTCTTCCAATGACACATAATGTCCATTGTTTTTCTGATTAGCTGTTTTTCATAATTTCATGTATTTTTAAATGAAAAGGGCCTTGTGAGATCTTTTATTTTACAGATAAAAAAATGAAATGCAGAAAGGCTGTGATGTACCTTCGATCTTAAAATTATTGAGTGACAAAGGCCAGAACTGAACTCAAGTATTCTAATTCTAAATGAAGCATTTTATTCATTGGAGCTTCTTAAAATAGTTTGTAATTCCTTGAGAGCCTAGGTTGTATTTTATTCAGTTTCCCCAACTGTGCTTAACATAGTGTTGGGCACATAGATAGTTAATAAATATTTGTTCATTCATATCATACCACCTCCAAGAAAGAATAAGGCTATATCCAATAATGGTGTCACTCCCACAGGGTGATTTTTATCACCTCACTGCTTTTAGGAAGCTAATTGGAGCTAAAAACTGCTGGAATGATGTATGGGCTACCTCTTATTTTATCCAGGCCATTCAAACACCTTAGGTCTATCAAGTGCCAATATGACTGAATTCATCTCCACTCTCCATTTTGATCGACATCTGTCTCAACAAGAAATCCATTCTGGAAATGAGCTGATGACACCCAAATTGTATGCTATTAACACGTTTTCCTTTCAGAGACTGCTGCTATTTTAAAAAATGCCATTGGCTGCATTGCAGAGGAAACACCTTCCATAAAAGAGACCCAGGCTTTGATCAAAATTGGTTTTCACTGGGCTTATCTTTAAGCTGGCAAGAAGTTTACTCTCATGACAGGCTGATGGAGTTATAAGCAATTCTTATGGTACCAAGATTGGAATGCTGCTCTTGTCACCTCTGTATTTGCTGACAGCTCATTGGATGTTGGACAGAGCACAAATGGAAGTTCATATCACTCATGGGTGGATCAACCCTGAATATATTTGCATGCATGGGATCTTGGATTCCTATCATTGCAACCCTCTAAACCTGAGAGGTAGAGGCTACTCAGTTTCCTCTGAAAGACTGAGATTTTGCCCAGATTTTTAAAGTCAGTGCTAATGATCAGTGTGACGTAATGGGAAAAACACTGGACTTAAAGAAGCAGGAAAAATGAATTTAAGTAACTCTTTACATTTACTCATTGAATAACTTTAGCCATGGAGTTTCTCCTCTTCAGGAGACAACTTCGCCATCTGCACAATGAAAGGGTGAATAAAACTATGTGGTTTCTCAGGGTGCTTCTGGCTCTGACATTGTGTGGTACCATCCTTATTCTCTGAGAATGTAAAGATAGTTGATTCTGTGGCTTATTGGATGCTCAACTCACCCTCAAGCCAGCCTTACAGTTGATCCTATTCTAAGTTCATTCCTCAACATTTTTTAGTCTTGACTTTACTCCTAATGAAATGCCCTATTGCCCGGTTTCTCAAAAACTAGATTCTTGTTATGCTTTCTTGGGCCCAAGTTCTCCTAGAAATGAGCTTTCTGCTCATAAAATTCGAACTCCCATCACACCTTTTTGCTACTATTATCCAATCTCTTCAATATCGACCACAAATATAATTTATAATTTCTTCTTATTGCAGAGTAAATTGCTTGTTGCTTCAGCTGTGGTTGATCCCTATGTTTAGATAAAAACCATCAGAAGACAATCAGTGGTTAAGTAGGAGCATGCTTTGAGGAACTCTTCTCTTCCTCTGACCATTCAACTATTGCCTTGATCCAAACAGCTACCATGTACACTTCCATTTGGATAGTCTCCACTGATACCTACCCCTAAGATAACTCAAAGTTACACTTAATTCTAGGGCCCTCTTCCCCTTCTCAAGAATTTTTGTCCAGGCACCCTCTGTTCTGTCATTGCTTACAAAAGATGATTGATCTTGCCTTCTGCCCCTACCAATTTATACTCTGACCCCTGGGCCCTAGATTCTTGAACCTTTCTGAATTGAAACTGAACCTTTATTTAAGCCTCCTCTAATTAAAATATAAGATTGATGAGAATGGGCACTTTCTTTTTAGCAAAGTTCTTAGGATGTAGTAAAATAGCAGTTCTTAACCTGGGGTCCATATACCTGAAAACACCTGTGTATCAAATGTAGGGGGTCCATAACTTTGGACAGGGAAAGTTTTATTATATATATTTTCACTGACCTCTAACTGAAATTTAACATTTCCTTCAATAATTTATAAATGTAATTCTAGGAAAGGGTCCATATTCTTTACCAGCCTTCCATTGGGCTGAATATCGATCTTAAGTTAGAATTTTATGCCTATAGTTTCCCTTTGTAGAATAATAGTCCAGTTTCAGATTTATCTTTAGGCCCTTGCGGATAAGGACTGTTTAATTTTTATTTTTATACCTAACATTTAGCTTATATGCTTAGTATAAGCTTTTTGAACTGAATTTACTTCCTCCATTAATTCCCCCATGGACTTGCATATATGTTCTGTCCCTAGTCTTTACTTAAATCTGTGGATCTACCTGGATTACAGGATCCTGTCTTTCTTTGCACAGTCTACCTCATTGCTGACGGATTTCATTACATCTCAAATCTGTCCAAAGTATGACAGTATCAACATAGTGGAACAAAGATGGGACATGGTTATCAGCCTGCTACCATAAAAGAATTTCCTCATGGGTAAAGAAATTACCCAATTCATATTGATTCCTTTTGTAGAGTGCTCAATATTCCAGGCTGACTTCCTCAACTTTAAAGTCTATACAATTCTTGCCTCATCTTGCACAGCCCTTTGGATTTGCTTAATCTCTTGTCTCAGAATTTAGGCTACTAAGGACTGATATTAGATCTCAATCTCTAGCAAGATTCCCATTAATTAGATTTACCTCCCTCTTAGGGAGATACTTAAGGGAAGTTACTTAACAAATCCTGTAGGGGTTCAAAACCCCTTTAATTTATACCCATAGCACCAATACTCAGATAAGAATATAAATTAAACAGACAATCAGAGAAGAAGAATTTTTTTCCTACCTTTTCTCACCTTTCAACAACTAAATCTTCCATTCTAGGGTCTTTTTCAGGTACCCAGGTCTCTCAAGATGCCCTCTTTCTTCTTATTGCAGAATAAATTGAATCCATAAACTAATTCACACTTAGCTCCTAGTAACCAGGCATATTGCCCCTGTCAGGAATATTTCCATTTTTCAACAGATACTTATTTACAGGAAGTATAGATTGTAAAGGATTGAAAGGGGAGGAGGGTAAGGGTCTTCTATGTTCCTCTCTGCATGTTTCACCATACCTCTGAGCAACACAGGTAGAGTTTTTCAACTTAATTCTCACCCTTACGAGTCTTCTTTTCACAGTTCTTTTCCTTTTTTTCTCTTTCTTTCCTACTCTATCTCTCATTTTCTTCTGCTCTTATATTATTAATTGATAGGAAGGAGGGGATTTTGGCAACATTCAAATTCATTGATCTATCAAGGAATATAGTAGAAAGAAAACTCAATTTGGATTCAAAAGAGATGAATTCAAATCTAGATCAATATCTTACTCTTCATTTATCTTCTATAGATGTCAATTTTCTCACCTGCAAAAATGCATCAAGAGAGCCTCAAAAGTTCTTTCCAGTTAACACTGACCCTCTGACTCCACAATCTCCAAAGTGCCTCCTAGCTTTCAAGTTCTACAATGCTTATAAGTGATAGTTGGGGTTAGACTTAGCAGGTGAGTTTCAGGACAAGGAAAGAAACTAAAATCTTTCATTTTCAACATAGAACAGACAACATGGGTGCAGAAGTCAAAATATATGGACAAATAGCTTCAAATAGCTTCAAATTCATTATACTCTAACTCCAAATATTACAGGATTACTACAAATATTATGCTGGAGACAGTTTGTAAGGTTTTTTAAAAGCCAATTGTTAAATTTTCAACAAAAGTATTTATACCTCAGAAATCAACAAATGCTATAAATAAGAGTTTGGCTTAACATTTTACTGATTGTTCAATACATATAATGAATAAACTTAAAAGTATGTTAGACATGCTCCTCCCTCAACCCAAGAGATGGCTGTTAAACTTTACCAGCACACTCCTGGTCACTATATCATTCTTCATAGTCAAAGAGTTTGCCACAGTCTTTATTACATATAGTAAGGGATTGTTGATAATAACTGACTAATAAAGTCCAATCATAACAAAATGTATAGGTATTAGAGAAAATGCAATAAATAAGAGATTAAATTTCATCAACCTAGTGGTCTAATCATAGTTACTAGAAATAAGAAAGGACTTGATGGTGAATGAGAGCAAGTAATAGTATTCTAATAGGCAGATCTTTTAGAGACAGTCCTTAGAGACATCTCTACCTAGAACTGGTCCAGAAAAAACATGAAAGAGTTCCAAATGACTGAATGAAGGGGCTAAGCTTTTGTCTGGGAGATGTGAGTTCCCACTCACTCTCACCCTCAAATGCCAGACAAGGATCAGATTTATAATGAGGTATTTCTAAAAAGATGAGCAAATTTTAGGATACCTACTGATTTCAAACCAGCCTCCCTGCTGGGTGTGTGTGTGTTTGTGTGTGTGTGTGTGTGTGTGTGTGTGTGTAAGGGTCACTTAGGACATGAAACAAAAGCAGGTATAGCACATACTTAATTTTGTTCTCTGACAAACACTGCTTCTATGGTACTTGCTGAAGAAATGTTTTATTTTATCTCCATGTGGGACTTTTAAAGAATTCCCCCAGGAGAAGGATTTTGACAGAAAAAAATGGAGCCTAATTTAATGAGGGTGAAAAGTTTAAGAATGAAATATAAAAGGAAGGCCTTGAATGGGTTGAAGAGATTTTGGGGGAATGTCAACAGGGAACAAGAAACTGTATCTAACTAGTTGGAAAATATCAGAGATGGCAGCAAATAGAATAGGACCATTATGAAGTCCTGAGCTTCTCCAGAGATTTTTCAATGAGATACTTGTGAGCCTGTGGCATATGTCTGCCACTTCAAACTGATGGAATAGAAGGACAAGCTTCTATCCTGAATGCTTCAGGGTTTGTCAGGGAATCAGAGAGATAGAGACAGGGCATTTGCTGTTGTGGTCTCCCAGCTGCAGGGAAATAGAAGACTTGCAAACCACCACTTACCAAGAGGAAGCAAATGTTAATTGTTCTAGAATGTTAGACATGGAAAGGTCCATAGAAATCACATCCAACCACCAGTTTTATAAAGACAGGGTCTAAGGATCAAAGACAACAAGCAACTCATCCAAAATTCCACAGCTAGTTAGTAACAAAGAGGGATCAAAAACCATTCTTTCCTAATTGCTAGAGTGGTGAAATTTCTACCATTTTAGAATCCTAGTTTCTTACATAGTACTTAAATCCCTAAGTCAGAACTCTACCTAATCAAGTAGAATATGTGATGACCCTAACCTGGACTAGGCTGCAAATAACTTTGATTCCATCTTAAAATAATTTATTAAGCAAATGCAATTATTTTTGCAAGATTGAAAGGAACATATTGAAACTGCTTAAGGGAACAAAAAATATTAAGGATATTTGCATCTTTTTGCATGCAAATGACATTCAAATATTCATCTTATAAACACTTGAGTAATTAGTTCCAAATTATGGTACTTGAAAATAAACACTGCTTTGAACAGCCCCTCCTCTCCAATCTGACATCCCAACCCCCAGTTTAAACTCAAATACCTACAATGGCTCCCAATTGCCTATAGATCAATCTTAGCCTAACAGTTGAAGTTGTTCACAATCTTGTCCTACCTAACTTCTCCAAACTTATAAATTTCTGTGTCTTTAGATCCCTTCAGGCAAAAATGTATCTACTTATTATTTCCCCATTTATCTCATGAAAATACCTAACTTGGGGATTTCAATTGGTCCCACTCATGATTTCCTGTTTTCTCCTCTCTGTCCATCCAAGACTGACTATTCCTTTAAAGGCATTGAATGGGTTGAAGAGATTTGGGGGAATGTCAATAGGGAACAAGAATCTTTATCTAACTAGTTGGAAAATATCAGAGATGGCAGCAAGTAGAATAGGAACATTATGAAGTCCTGAGCTTCTCCAGCGATTTTTCTTTTTTTAAATTTAATATTTATTTATTCTCATTTTGTACAAATGTTATTTATACATTAATAAAATATTCTTGTTTAAGAGTAAACAAAATACCCCCTCCCCTCAAAAAATATAGACTCACTTGAGCAATGAAGTAAAGGGGAGAAAAAAAATTAAAATTAAAATAGAAAAAAATAATAGTAATAATTGCAAGTATGGCCAGGTAGCAAAGTGGATGGAGAACCAACCTGGAGCCAGGAGCACCCAAGCCCATATCCGGCCCCGTACACCCAACAATCACCCAGCTGTGTGACATGCAAGCCACCCTGACCCTATTGCCCTGCAAAAACCATAAAAAGAAAAAAAAAGACCTAAAATAAAATGAAATAGTAATAATAGTAGGGGCAGCTGAGTGGTGTACAAAGCACCAGCCCTTGAGCCAGGAGCACCCGGGTCCAAATCAGGCCTCAGACACCCAACAATCACCCTGCTGTGTGACCCCAGGCAGGCCACCCAGCCCCATTTGCTCCACACACTCCCCAAAAATAATAATAATAAATAACAATAATATTAATAAATGTGCTTCAGTCTGTGTTCCAATGCCACCAACTCTGTCACGGGTGGATCACATTCTTCATAAGTCCATGACAAAAGTTACTTCCATATTTTTCCACCATTGCCATTGCTGATCACAACTCCCTCCTTTCTTAATTCTCCACTACCATGTACTATAATTTCTCTCTCCTTTCACTGATTCTGGTGTATGATAGCTGAGTGGTGCAGCAGACAGATCTCTGGCCCTGGGGCCAAGAGGCCCCAAGCCTCTACCTGGCCCTATGGTCCTGGACAGGCCATCCAGTCCCAGGCCCTTGCAAGAAGTAAAAAAGAAAATGTGTTATATCTGACCACTCTCCCCCCATGGTCCATCCTCTCCTCCTTCATTCACATCCCCACCCCTTCCCTCTGTCCCCCCCTTCTTACTCCAGATACCTATACCCCATTGAGTATATATGCTGTTTCCTCTCCTAGCCACCTCTGATGAGAGCGAAGATTCCCTCATTCCCCCTTGCCTTGCCCCCTTCCATATCATTGCAATAGCTCATTGTAATAAAGAAAAATCTCATTATATGAAAAATCTTGGCCTATTTCCCGCTCTCTTTTTTTTCTCCCATTACATTTCTCTTTTTTCTATTGACTCCATTTGTACACCATATTTTATCTTCGAATTCAGCTTTCTCCTGTGCTTTATCTATAAAAGCACCTTCTACCTGCTCTATTAACTGAGAAGGTTCATATGAGTATTATCAGTGTCATTTTTCTATACAGGAATACATGCAGTGCATCTTCATTAAGTACCTCATATTTTTCCCCTCTCCTCCAATCTCCACACTTCACCCACCTGTGTCCTGTATTTGAAGATCAAACCCTCTGCTCAGCTCCGGCCACTCCAACAGGAACATTAGAAATTCCCCTGGTTCACTGAAAGTCCATCTTTTTCCCTGGAAGAGGACATTCAGTTTTGCTGGGTAGTTGATTCTTGGTTGCATTCTAAGCTCTTTTGCCTTCCAGTATATTTATATTCCAAGCCCTACAAACTTTTAATGTAGTTGCTGCTAAGTCCTGTGAGATCCTGATTGCAGCTCTATAGTATTTGAATTGTGTCTTTCAGGCTACTTGCAATAACTTCTCTTTGACTTGGGAGTTCTGGAACTTGGCTATAATAATCCTGGGGGTTGGTTTTTTGGGATCTCTTTCTGGGGTGGAGGTGGATCTGTGACTTCTTTCCATTTCTATTTTTCCCTCTGCTTCTAGGATATCAGGGCAATTTTCTTGTAGTAATTCTTTGAAAATGATGTCGAGGCTCTTTTCCTGATCATGACTTTCAGGTATTCCAATAATTTTTAAATTATCTTTCCTAAATCTGTTTTCCATATCAGTTGTTTTTTTCAATGAGATGTTTCACATTTTCTTCTAATTTTTCATTCTTTTAGTTTTGAAGTATTGAGTCCTGATTTCTCATAAATTCAGCAATCTCCCTGAGTTCTATGCTTTGTCTGAAGGATTTGTTTTCTTCAGAGAGCTTTCTTATCTCTTTTTCCATCTGGACAATTCTGCTTTTTAAAGCATTCTTCACCTCAATAATTTTTTTGAATTGTTTTATCCATTTGAGCTAAGTTGGTTTTTAGCATGCTATTTTCTTCAGCATTTTTTTGGATCTCCTTAACTAAGCTGCTGTCTTCATTTTCATGTTTTTCCTGCATCTCTCTCATTTCTTTCCCCAGTTTTTCTTCTAACTCCCTCATTTGATTTTCAAAGTCTTTTTTGAGCTCTGTCATAGCATGAGCCCAATTTCTGTTTTTCTTGGAGTCTTTAGATGCAGGATCTTGTGCTTCCTCATCTTCAGACTGAGTGTTTTGATCCATCTTGGGCTCACAGGCAAAATATTTCTCAATGGTATTCTTCTTGTTTCTCTGCTTGCTCATTTTCCCAGCCTTAGCCTGTTTTGGGGGTGCTTCCTGAGCTTTTGGGACACTCCCACAAGGGTCTCAGTGTGTGAGGCTCTGTCCTCCCTCCTGTCCTGTGAATGACCATATGCGCCCCCCTCTGCCACAGGGTTGAGGTGGAGGGGCTGCTCTTCTGGTGGGGTGGGCTAGACTGCCATCAGGATTGAAATGTGGTTAGAACCCCAGAGTCCTGTTCCAGGGGCAGAGCTTGGCAGTCTCTCTCTTCACTCCCCTCCCTAGGTTCAATGGGCTCATGCCCTGGGGGCTCCTGCTTACTGGCTCCACCTACTTCTGTTTCCTGTATCTGGACTGCCTTCACCATGCTGCTTGCTGTGTGCCCTGAGGGCTGGGCTTCACATGCTCACTCTGGCAGAGGTACCCCCCCACCCCACTGTTGCCCCAATTTATGCCCAGTGCTCCCCGGGGAGTAGGTCAGGTAACTCCCCTGCTGCTGTGAGCTGTGGCTCCCAGCGCCTTGGGACTGCTTCCGGGAGGCTGAAGTTCTTTTGCTCTAAAAGGCCACCCCTTCAACCCCGGGGAGCAGAGCCTTTCTCCTCTTTTCCAGGTTATCTTGAGTAGGAGACCTGCCTCCCTAGGTCCCTCTGTGGGTTCTGTCTCTCAAAAATTTAGTTAGAGTCATTAGTTTAGAAGTTTTATGAGAGAGTGACTAAGAGAGGATCCTCTCTTGTCAGCATCTTGGCTCCACCCCTCCAGAGATTGTTCAATGAGATACTTGTGAGCCTGTGCTATATATCTGCCACTTCAAAATGATGGAATAGAAGGACAAGTTTCTAGTTTCATCTCTAAGTAGCCTGGATCCTACCATCCCAAGTTGTTTCTCTGAACTCTCACTAGATACAGTCAACAACAGTCATTTTGTCTTCCATTTTTAGTTTTCTTTGTACATTCTTTCATTTTAATTCAACATTGATTAAATTTCTACTACGTGCAAAATCCTATTCCACTACTGGAGATAAAAATATAATAACTGAAAGAGGTCCTACTCTCAAGGGCCTTCTATTCAACTATTTGTGTTCTTCTGTGAGGGAACTTTATATCTTTTTGTACCACAGTTATTAGTCCTTCGTGATCTGCATTTAGAGCCTTTCTCCTCTTTTCCAGGTTATCTTGAGTAGGAGAACTGCCTCCCTAGGTCCCTCTGTGGGTTCTGTCTCTCGAAAATTTAGTTAGTCATTAGTTTAGAAGTTTTATGAGAGAGTACCTAAGAGAGGATCCTCTCTTGTCAGCATCTTGGCTCCACCCCTCCAGAGATTGTTCAATGAGATACTTGTGAGCCTGTGGCATATATTTGCCACTTCAAAATGATGGAATAGAAGGACAAGTTTCTAGTTTCATCTCTAAGTAGCCTGGATCCTACCATCCCAGGTTGTTTCTCTGAACTCTCACTAGATACAGTCAACAACAGTCATTTTGTCTTCCATTTTTAGTTTTCTTTGTACATTCTTTCATTTTAATTCAACATTGATTAAATTTCTACTACGTGCAAAATCCTATTCCACTACTGGAGATAAAAATATAATAACTGAAAGAGGTCCTACTCTCAAGGGCCTTCTATTCAACTATTTGTGTTCTTCTGTGAGAGAATTTTATATCTTTTTGTACCACAGTTATTAGTCCTTCGTGATCTGCATTTAGTAGGTCCTCAGTAAATGCTTGCTAAGAAAACTTAATTTATTTTAAAATGTTTCTTTCTGAACGTCTAGGTGGTGCAGTGGATAGAGGACTGGCCTGGAGTCAGGAGTACCTGAGTTCAAATCCAGCCTCGGATACTTAATAATTACCCAACTGTGTGGCCTTGGGAAAAGCCACTTAACCCCATTGCCTTGCAAAAAAATTTCTTTCTCCAAAGTTGACAAAGTCACATGAGTTTCCAGGATACATGGACCATTGCAATAGGTTCATGTGGAAGATAGGATAGTGATTGAAGAAGATATAGTTCTTATTGTCACTGAATTGGTCATCAATATTTTAATTTAATTCAAGAGGCATTTCTTGAGCACCCACTACAGTGAAGTCCTGATATATGCTATACCCTGAAACTAAAAGGAAGAAAAATTACATGAACCCCACCTTGATGAAAATCATAATCTTTTTGGGGGTGGAATGAGATACATGCATAATATAACATTTATATGCTGAAAAGTGTATAGGAAGTGTTAAATAGAGCACACTCAGAGTCTTCAGTTTGGCAAAGTGACTTCTATTGGAATCCACAAGGGTTTCAGAGAGAGTAGATCTTGAACTGAGTTGGATCAATAGGCAGAAATCAAATAGAGGAAGTTTATTTTAGACCTCTAAAACAGAATGCACAAATGTACATAGCAGAGCTCTGTCCATGGACTGCCTCAGGTTTCTGACAATGGGAGGAAAGTGCTTCCTCTTTACAACCATTACTTTCCCCAACTTTGTGCTTCTCTAATATTCCTACACTTAAATTGCTACTGAGACACCATTGCTATGACACTGCCCTCTCCTGAGCTCTTCTTCCTTTTCTCTGCCTAACTATACAAAACTAATAACCACAATTTTTGAGGAATAGGGCAAAACCACACTTAGAACAAATGATTGGCCACATTTGTGAGAATTTCTACTTATGGTTCAATTACAGATACTTGCTAATTGGGCAAGTCACTTAAACTTGTTGGCTTCAGTTTCCTCATTTGTAAAAATGAGCTAGAGAAAGAAATGGCAAACCACTCCAAGAAAACTCCAAAAAGCATCATGAAGAGTCAGACACAACTGAAATGAATGAACAAAAATGGAAAAATAGAAGGGAAAAAACAATATCTGGGGCAGGGAGAAAAGGCAGTACAACTTAACTGAAACATAAACTAATTTCTACAATAATAATTGCCACCATTTTTATAGGATTTTAAGATTTGCCAAGTGTCTTATTTTATTTTACCCTTTCTTCAACCCTAGGAGATAGGTACTGCTGTTATCCTTGCTTTACAGATGAGAAAATGGATGGAAATTGAGTTTAAATTATTTGCCCAGGGTCACATAGTAAATATCTGAGGCTGGATTTGGTTCTAGATTCAAAATTTCATGCTACCTACCTCTATAAGTACCACTTAACCTACAGTAACTAGAATAGCTTTTTTTAAATATAGCCACCATTTAACAAATGCTTGTTGAATTCATTTGAATTAAGTACAATGACATGAAACAATGATAATTGGCATTTATATGGATTTTTAAAGTTTCCAGCATGCTTTATGTGAGGTTGCTTATCTTCATTTTTTTATATGAGGAAACTGATGTAAAAAGAGGTTAAATGACTTTCTATGGTCATCTAGGGAAGAGGCAGAGCTTGAACCCAGTTCCCTTCTGATTCTAGCTTTACTTTCATTCCATGAAAGCACACTGAAAAATAGGTGGAAGCACCTTTGCAGAGGACCTTGGGTGCCAATGTAAGGAGATTGCATTTTGTTCCACAGAAAATGGAATTCCACTGAAGATTTTTAGGAGTGCACTGATTCCTAACTCTACATTAGAAATGTTCTCTGGCAATGGTAAGAAGGATGTATTGCAGAAAGGGAAGATTTCAGACAAGTAGATCATTGAAGATATGACTGAAGAAGCCCCCAAAAGAGATGACAACATGAAGTTGAGTGGGGAAAAGTAGAAAATAGATATAATCTATATTATATTTCTCTATGAAAGAATAAAAATATGTTGATGACTATTTCATTATTGGAATGGAAGGTGAGGTAAAAATTCAGTATTACTTCAAATGTTCAAGGCTAGATGACTAGCTTCCAACTCATCCAAATTGCTGTTATTCTACTTAATATCAACTGATTTGTAAATTAGGGAAATTTATTATTAAAGGTTGTTTTTAACTTCTGTAAAAATGATCAGGCCTCTTTCTCCCCTCTTTCAGGTGTTCCTAAAGTCTCTCTTATCTGTGGCAGGGTAACCTTAAAGTATCAAGAAATATGATCATTTTCAGTTCAGAAATTATATCTATTTTTGCATGGAACTTCCAGTTTTATATTAAGTTTTCCTTGTAACAATGCTCTGATGTGGTTAGTATAAGTGTCATCCCCCTTTTACAGATAAATAAATGAATTAAAATTATTTTTCATATAAGTCACATAGCTGGTGGCAAAGGAAGTCAAATCCAAGTCTCATTATTCTAAGGTCAGTGTTATTCCCGCTACACTACTACATTTCTCAAATGCTATCTACAGAGCAGTAATTTCAGAATCTACAAATTGAATGCATGGAATGGGGAAAGGGAACCAGAAAGAAAGTTGATGCCAAGTTCCAGAACAAACCCAGATCAACGAGAAAAATATTGCAAATAGTCAGGAAAAAAAAAAAACATTTCAAATACCATGGAGTCATGTAAAACAAAATTTATCAGCTTCTACATTAAAGAATCAGAAGTTTTGGACTATGATATTTTGGATACCAAAGAACTAGAATTACAAGCAAGAATATCTATCTACCCATCAAAATTTAGTATAATCCTTCTTGGGGGGGTATGGATATTTAATGAAAATGAAGACTTTTAAGCATTCCTGATGAAAAGACCAGAGCTGAATATAAAATTTGACTTCAAATACAATACTTAAGAGAAGCATAAAAAGGTAAACACAAAAGAAAAATCATAAGGGACTGAATAAAATTAAACTGTTTACTTTCTTACCTAAAAAGATGACACATGTAGCTCCTAACAACTTTATCATTAAATATTAGAAGGAATCCATAAAAAGAGGTGGCACTGAAGTGAATTGATAATATTTTGGTAATCTTTTTAAAAAAAATGAATGCAAAAAAAGGGATGCATTTGGAAAAGGGAGAAAGGGGAGGAAGAAAAAGGAAGGGATTTTACTGTGGCAGGGAAGAAGATGGTGGGGGTGGTATGGGCAATCGTTGAATGTTGCTCTCATTTAATTAGAGAGGGCAAATGTTTATACACACTCAATTGGGTAGAGAAATTTATCTTACCTTCCAGTGAAGTAGGAGAAGGGGAAAGAGAAAGAGGAGGGTAATGAAAAGGAGGGCAGAATAAGGGAGACAGTGGTCAGAAACAAAACAGAAGCAGAGGATAAAAAGAGAAAGAATATGAGAAGAAATTTTCCTTAATGAATATTGATGCAAAATTTTAAAGTAACATATTAACTAGCAGATTGCATCAATATAATGCAGTGCTCATGCACCATGACCAAACCAGAAATGCAGAACTGATCAATATTAGGAAAATAAGTAGCATAATTGACCATATAAAGATCAAAAACAAAATCATGTGATTATGTCAAAATATGTGGAAAAATGTTTTTGACAAAATAAAGTACCCATTCCTATTAAAAAGTAACAAGTGAGCAATAAATGAATCATTTTTTAAAATGTTAAGCTATATTTATCTAAAACCAAGAGAATGTATTAGCTGTGATAGGGATAAGCTAGAAACCTTCCTAATAAGATCAGAATTAAAGTCTATCCATTACTCAATACTGAATTTGAAATACTAGTTTTAGCAATAAGACAAGAAAAAGAAATTGAAGGAAAGAAAGTAAGGAAATAAAGGAGGAAACAAAACTATTAGTCTCTGCGATGTATGATGGTATATAGAGAACCCTGGGAAATCAATCCCCCCTAATCTAGGTGAAACATTTACCACCTTCAACAAAGTAACAGGATATAAAATAAACCCACATAAATCATTGGCAATTCTATATATTACCAACAAAATCCAGCAGGAAGGGATAGAAAAAGAAATTTCATTTAAAATAACTATAGACATTATAAAGCACTTGATCATCTACTTAATGAACACAATTACAAGACACTATTCATGCAAATAAAGATCTAATCAATTAGAGAAAGGTTAACTACTAATGGGGAGGCAGAGCCATTATAATAAAGTATAATAAAAATGATAATTTTACCTGAATTAATTTACTTATCCAGTGTCATTCCAATCAAACTACCAAAGAATCATTAGATAGAAATAGGAAAAAATAACAAAATTCATCTGAAAGAACAAAAAGTAAAGAATATTAAGGTTATCAATGAAAAAAAGGGAGAAGTGAATTAGCAGAACCAAATTTGAAACTAGATTACAAAATGGTAATCATCAAAACAATCTGATATTGTCTAAGAAATAGAATAGTAAATCAATAGACTAGATTAGGTGTATAAAATAAAGAGTAAATCACCATATTAATCTAGTATTTGATAAACCCAAAGATCCAACCTTTGGGGGTAAGGACTGAGCACTTAACCAAAAAACTACTGAGAAGAAAAAAGAATAGTTGGGCAAAATAAAAAAATAGATATAGACCAACATATCACATACCAAGATAAGGTCAAAATGGGCACATAATTTAAACATAAACAGAAATATCCACTTGACCAAAAAATTACCAAGAAGAGTAAAGAATAGTTTGGCAAAAAATAGGTATAAAACCAACATCTCACACCACATACCAAGATAAGTTCAAAATGGGAACATAATTTAAACATAAAAGGAAATATCATAAGCAAATTAGGTGCAGGAGAATTTTACTTGTCACATCTATGGATAAGAGTTTATTACTGGGGCAGCTAGGTGGCCCAGTGGATAAAGCACCAACCCTGTAGACAGGAGTACCTGGGTTCAAATCCAGTCTCAGACAATAATTACCTAGCTGTGTGGTCTTGGGCAAGCCACTTAACCCCATTTGCCTTGCAAAAAAAAAAAAAAACTTTTAGAGTTTATTACCAAATAAGAAAGTAAAATGAACAATTTTGATTCATGAAATTAAAAAAGAATCTGTACAAACAAAACTAATGCAGCCAAAATTAGAAGGAAAGCAAGACACTGGAAGAAAATCTTACAGCAGTTTTCTTTGATAAAAGCTTCATTTTGGCAGAGCCAAGATAGAAGTGTGAAGTTAGCATCCTCCCCAAGCTTATCCCTATACAGTGCTAAATGAGGCCTCTACACAGATATCAAAAGTTACAGAACCCACAAGAACAAGGAAAAGATTGAAACAAGGTATTAACTATAGACATCATAGAGGATCTTCAGTGAAGGTCCGTCTCTTTGGGGGGAAGGTGGATGTAAATCCCAGGTAGATGGGAGAGCAGGAAAACCAGCTTGAGGCTGTTAGCCATAGTACAGTTCATGTCCTAGCAGCTAGAAAACAGCACAGGTCTCAGCAAAAGATAGCAAGCCAGGAGGGAAAGTTGCAATCCCAGACAAAGCCTGAAGCATGGGAACACTGGGGCAAAATAGAGGAGTGGGTTGGGAACAAACTGCTGCATAGGTGCAGTCTGGACATAAAGGAGGGGGAAAAAACCTCTGCATGGGGAAGGCCTGGGTGGATTAGGCAAAATCTCGACCGGTGATAAGCCAGGGATCAGACCCCAGCCCCATCACAAAAAGTTAGGTACTTAAGCTCCCTATATCCCAGGAGGAAGCTCACCTAGTAAAATGAGCAAAAACAAAACACTAGCCATAGAAAGCTACTTTCAGATAGAGATGATAAAAATGGCACCTCAGAAGAAGAAAGCATTATTTACATGGAGAATCTCAAAGTGGTCTATGAATCGGACCCAAATCCAAAACCTCATAGAAGAGCTTAAACATGAATTTAAAAACAATAGAAGAGAGGAAGAAGAAAAAGAGAAAAAGAAATGAGAGCTATATGCAGGAAAATTATGAAAAAATGACGCAAAATATCAATTCCTTTAAAAGTAAAAATAACCGCTCCGGGCCCGGGATACTTTCTGGAATGTGCGCAGCTCTCCGTTCCATCGGGCCGAGGCCCGGCCCCTGGCTCCCCCTGGGGGCGGCTAAGCGGCGTGCAGCGTGCTCCCGGCTGGGTGGGTGGTGGGCGGAGGTGGTGGTGCTGGGCCAGGGAGGGGCCCCGGCCTCGGAATGGGCAGGCCCCGGCTCCCCCGCCCCGCCCCCACTCAGTGCCAGGCCCAGGCCACGCCCCGGGCCGCCCCGCCCCTGAGATCAGCGGCCGAGGTGCCACCGCGCGGGGAGGCCGATGAACGTTCTGGAAGGCCCGGACGCTTTCTTCCCACCAGCAGGAGCCCGGGCCCGGCCAGCACGGCCACGGAGACCTTTGTGAAAGACATCAAGCCGGGGCTCAAGAACCCGAACCTCATCTTCGTCGTGCTGGAGACAGGCCGAGGGACCGAGACAAAAGATGGGCACGAGGTGAGGACCTGCAAAGTGGCAGACAAAACAGGCAGCGTCCACATCCCTGTCTGGGCCGACGTGGGCACCCTGATCCAGCCCGGGGACATTATTCGCCTCACCAAGGGGTACGCCTCAGTATTTAAAGGCCGCCTGATGCTCTACACCGGCCGTGGGGGAGATCCCCAGAAGATTGGAGAATTCTGTATGGTGTATTCTGAAGTCCCCAACTTCAGTGAGCCAAACCCCGAGTACGGTGCCCAGCAGCTCCCCAACAAAACGGTACAGAATGACAGCACCTCTGCCACTTCCCAGGCTCCTGCTGGCCCTCCTGCCGTATCTCCAGCCTCTGAGACTCAAAAATGGGAACGGCCTAACTACCCCCCCCCCCGAACAGGTAGTGGCTGCCATGCACCCCACGCTCCCCCTCACCCCGTCTGCACCCGGATTACTCGAAGTCAGCCTAGCCACACACCGGCAGACCCGTAGGAGCAGCAAGAGATAGCAAGACACTCTTCTTCCTCACTGAAGACAACCCTCTAAATGTGTCTCCCCACTAAGAACAAAGACTGCCCATTGGGAGCTGGCCATGTGTGTATGGGATGGGAGTGTATTTTGGCCTCAGACTTTCTGAGGTGATGTGTAAGGGTGCTGTCATCTCTCTTCCTCTTATTTCTTAAGCCAATCCCCCCCTACTCAAGTGAGCGTCCTTGTGTCTCCTGCCCCCTCATGCTGGGCACTCCAAACCTTCTCTGCCATTTTTAAACCAAACTTGGGATAAGTATGGTGATAAGTATGGTAAATGTGTGTGTGATAGGGGAACTTCCCTAATAAATACTTATACCCAGTGTGCCTGAAAAAAAAAAAAAGTAAAAATAACCAACTGGAAAAGAAAAAAATCTCTTCAAAAAATTAAATTGAACTGGAAAGGTAATGTGATGAAGCAAAAAAAAGTAAAATTAACCAACTGGAAAAGGAATTACAAAAATCAATTGAAGAAACTAAAACTCTAAGACTCAAAATTGGACAAATAGAAACAAACCTATATGACATCAATATTCCATCACACAAGGTCAAAAGGCTGAAAAAAATTGAAGAAAATGTAAAGTACCTTTTAGGAAAAACAAATGACCTGGAAAATAGATCTAGGAAAGATAATTTATGAATTACTTGTATACAAGAAAGTTGAGATTAAAAAATTTTTTTAAGAAATTATCAGGGAAAACTTTCCAAATCTACTAGATCAAGAAAACAAAATAGCCATTGAAAGAATACACAGAACACTTCTAGAGAAAGACTCCAAGAATTATCATAGCCAAATTTCAGAATTTTCAAATAAAGAACTACTGCAAGCTGCCAAAAAGATGCATTTAAATACAAAAGGATGCACAATCAAAATTACACAGGACTTATGAGCTTCATCATTGAAGGATAAGGGCAGCTAGGTTTTGCAGTGGATAGAGTACTGGCCCTGGATTCAGGAAAACCTTAGTTCAAATCCAGCCTCAGACACTTAATAATTACCTAGCTGTGTGACCTTGGGCAAGTCATTTAACCCCAATGCCTTGCAAAAAAATTAAAGGATAAGAAGGCCTGGAATACAGTATTTCAGAAGGCAAAGGACCTTGAATTACAACTAAGAATTTACAACCCTGCAAAATTTAGCATGTTCTGTCAAGCAAAAAGATTGAAATAGAGGTCTTCCAAAATTTCCTGATAAAAAGACAAGAACTTGGGGCAGCTAGTTGGTCCAATGGATAGAGCACCAGCCCTGGAGTCAGGAGAACCAGAGTTCAAATCAGGCATCAGACAATTAATAAATACTTAGCTATGTGACCTTGGGTAAGTCACTTAACCCCATTGCCTTACCCCCCCAAAAAAATCAGAACTGATCTTCAAATACAAGACTTAAGGATTGCATAAATAGGCAAACAGCAAAGGCGGGGGGAAGCACAAATGTTAGTTAAAAACTTTAAATTGGTATGCAAGCTTAGAAAGATTGTTTATCTGATACTTTAGGGAGAGCTTTAAGGCTATGGTTGGAACACTATAGAGATGGAGGGAGAGTGTATGCTTAGAGGGACTGGACATGAAAACATCATGAAGAGATTTTGCTTACCTTGCTGCTTTGGCTACAATTGGAAGGAATTTGCTTGGGGGGAGAGTACAAATGACTCATGAAATGATTTGGTTTTACATGCTGCTTTGGCTAATGAGGATTAAGTGTCCATGGAGGGTGCTTGAAAAGGGGGTAAAGTATTAAATGATTATGAGTTGATGTGATTCATGATTCTTGAGAAGTATATTTCTAATGTGACAGAGGAGGAGAGGGTGACTATTGCTTATCAAGCAATCAACTTTTGATTGATTGTATTTGACTGATAATATTTCTATCAGATCAGATAAAAGGGGTATAATTTGACAATTATACTTACAAGTAAGTATAAGGGAGGGTTAAAAAAATAAAAACAGAGAGAAAGAGAAGGCAGGGGTAGCTAGGTGATATAGTGGATAAAGCACCTACCCTGGATTCAGGAGGACCTGAGTTCAAATTCTGCCTTAGATACTTAATAATTGCCTAGCTTTGTGACCTTGGATGAGTCCCTTAACCCCATTGCCTTAAATAAATAAAGAGTTTTTATAAAGAAGAAGGTTAGGCATTAGTGAATAAATAATAACAGGTGAAGAGACACAAAGACTTAATAAAGTGGAGGGGAAAGAAGGGAATTTATGAGCACCAAGTAAATCCCCTTTAACAGATTTGACTCAGAGAGGGAATAACATACATTCCAAATTGGGTTCAAAAATATATCCAGCCCTACAGGAAAGTGGGGGAGGGGCAGAGGGGGAATGAAAAGAAAAGGGAAGAAGGGACTGAAAAAAAGGAAGGTGACAGTATAAGTAAAAGTAAACTGAAAGTTAAAATGGAAAAGAAAAGTTAAAAGGGAAAGCAAGTAAAACATTAGTAAGGAGGAATAAGATGAAAGGAAAAGGTACAAAAGAGAAATATAACATCGAGGGAAATAAAAAATTAGTAATCTTAACTGTAAATGTGAATGGGATGAACTGTCCCATAAAATAGAAGCAGATAGCATAATGGATTAAAAACCAGAATTCTTCAATATGCTGTTTTATAACAAACACTTTTGAAGCACAGTGACATATACACGGTAAAGGTGAAAGGTTTGAGTAAAATGTAATTGGGCTTCAGCAGAAGTAAAAAATATCAGGGGTAGCAATCTTGATCTCAGACAAAGCCAGAGTGAAAATATATATCATTAAAAGGGCAAAGAAAGGAAACTACATCTCCTTAAAAGGCAATATAGGTAATGAAATAATATCATTATTAAACATATATGTCTCTAGTGGTATACCATTCAAATTCTAAGAGGAGAAACTGAATGAATTACAAAGAGACAACAAAACTATAATAATGGGAGGCCTCAATCTCTCTCTCTCTCTCTCTCTCTCTAAAAACTAGATAAATCTAACCACAAAATAAACAAGAATAAAGTTAAGAAGGTAAATAAAATCTTAGAAAATTTAGATATGATAGACCTTTGGAAAAAAAAGTGAATTGGCATAGAAAAGAATACACCTTTTTCTCAGCAATACATGGTATCTATACCAAAATTGATCTTGTATTAGGGCATTAAAAACCTTAAAATCAAAAGCAGAAAGGCAGAAATAACAAATGCATACTTTTCAGATCATGATGCAATAAAAATCACATGTAATAAAGGGCCATGGAAAGGTAAACCGAAAATTAAAACAATTTTAAGGAACAAGTGGATCAAACAGAAAATTATCAAAATAATCATTTGACCCATGAAAAATGTTAATAATGAGACATAATGCCAAAATTTAAAGAATTCAGCCAAAGCAGTTTACAGAGAAAAGTTTATATATCTAAATACTTATATGAATAGCGTAAAGAGGAGATCAATGAATTGGTTATGCAACTAAATAAAGGTAGAAAAATAACAAATTAAAGAACCCCAATTGAATATCAAATTAGAAATGCTGAAAATCAAAGGAGAGATTGAAAATTGAAAACAATAAAACCATTGACCTGATAAATAAAGCTAAGAGCCATTTTTATGAAAAAATCAATAAAATAGATAAATCTTTGGTTAATTTGACTTTTAAGATCCAAATTACCAGTCTCAAAAATGAAGACATTGAACTCACCACCAATGAAGAAGAAATTAAAGAGATTATTTAGAACTATTTTGACCAACTGTATGGGATTTGATAACCTAAGTCAAAGAATGAACATTTACAAACATACAAACTGCCCAGATTAACAGAAGAGGAAATAAAATTCTTAAACCCATTTCAGAAAAAGAATTTCAAGAAGCCATCAATAAACTCCCTATGAAAAAGTCTCCAAGTCCAGATTGATTTACAAGTGAATTCAGTCAAACATTTAAAGAAAAATTAATTCCAATTCTACATAAACTATTTTTAAAAACAGATGAAAAACTAAGGAGTTCTGCCAAATTTCTTTTATGACACCAATATCATACTGACACCTAATTCAGGAAGAACCAAAATTGACAAAATTTTAGACCAATCTCTCTAATGAACAATGATGCAAAAAAAGCTTAAGTAAAATTTTAGCAAAGAGATTTCAGCAAGAAATTACTAGGATCATAGTTCATAATCAAAAAGAATTTATACCAGGTAGGTAGGAATGGTTCAATATTAGGAAATATTTTAACATAATTGAACATATCACTAACAAGCCAAGAGAAATCGTATGATTAATCTCAATAGATGCTGAAAAAGTCCATGACAAAACATTTCTATTTAAAACACTAGAGAATATAGGACTAAATGAAATTTTCCTTAAAATAATAGGCTGTATTTATCCAAAACCATCAACAATATTATATGTAAGGGAATAAACTAGGAGCATTTCCAATAAGATCTGGGATGAAACATAAATGTCCATTATCACCATTACTATTCAATATAGTATTAGAAATGTTAGCTTCAGTAACAAGAGAAGAAAAAGAAACTGAAGGAACTAGAATTGGCAGTGAGAAAGCAAAACTTTCACTCTTTTGTAGATGATATGATATACTTAGAGAAAAGCAAGATAATCATCTTAAAAAACTAATTGAAACAACAAATTCAGCAAGGTAAGTCATCAGCATTTCTATACATGAACAACAAGAGCAAGAGATAGAGAAATTCCACTTAAAGTAAATGCATAAAACATTAAAATCTTGGGAATCTACTTCCCAAGACAAACTCAGAAAGTGAATGAACCCAATCACAAAGCACTTTTCACAAGTTAAATCTAAATAATTGGAAAAAAATATCAATTTCTCATGGTTAGGTCAAGCTAATACAATAAAAATTACAATTCTACCCAAATTAAGTTACTTATTCAGTGCCATACCAATAGAATCACCAAATAACTAATTTACAGAGCTAGAAAAAATAATAACAAAATTCATTTGGAACAGCATAAGATGAAGAATAACCAGGAAACTGATGAAAAAGAAATGTGAAGACAAATAGTCTTGCTCTACCAGATATAATACTAAACTATAAAGCAGAGTTTTATATATACTATAACCTAGTACTGGTTAAAAAATAGAGCAATGAACCAGTGGATTAGGATAGACTCAAAAGAAACAGTAGTAAATCAAACATTTTATCAAACTCACAGACATTAATTTCTGTGATAAGAACTCACTATTGGACAAAAACTGTTGGCAAAACTGGAAAACAGTGTAGCAAAAATTAGACATATATCCGTATCTCAAACCAAATAAGAAATAGAGTATAATATAAATTGCAAAATGGCTGATTATGATTATATTATATTAAAAAGGTTTTACACTAATAAAACCAATTCTGCCAAGATTAGAAGTTAGACATCTGGGAAATAATTTTCACAGCTAGAGGTACTGATAAAGATCTAATTTCTAAAATATATAGAAATTTGAATCAAATTTATAAGGTTACAAGTCATTCCCCAATTGATAAATAGTCAGAGGATATGAACAGGCAGTTTTCAAATGAAGAAATTAAAGTTATGTATAATCATATGGAAAAAATGCTCCACATCATTACAGATTAGAGAAATACAAATTAAAACAACTAAGAGGTGCCATCTCACATATATCCAATTGAGTAAGATGACAAAAAGGAAAAAACAGATCAATGTTGGAGAGGTTGTGAGAGGATTGGGATATAAATACATTGTTGGTAGAGATGTGAACTAATCCATTCATTCTTAAGAGCAATATGGAACTATGCCCAAAGAGCAATATTGACCCAGCAATACCAATACTAGACCTATATCCGGAAGAAGATTTAAAAAAAAAAAATGGGAAAAGCCCCACATGTTCCAAAATGTTCCTAGCATCCCTTTTGGTACTGGCAAAGAATAGGAAATTTAGGGCTTGCCCATCAATGGAATATGAATGTTATGGAATACTATTCTTCTATAAGAAACTATGAATAGTTGGATTCTGGCTAAGTATAGAACAAATTACAGGAACTGAAGCTGAGTGAAGGGAACAGAACCAAGGGAGCATTGCATACATTAACAACAACATTGTGAGTTGATCAACCTTGATGCATGCAACTCCTCTCAGCAGTTCAGAGTGCTAGGACAACTCTGTGAGACTGATTATAGACAATGCTATCTACATCCAGAGGAAGAAAAACAAAGCAACCCCTACCACAAACAAAAAAAACAAACAAAACCCAAACAAACCCTACAGAATCCAAATGAAAGCTACATTCACTTGTTTAAAATTTTTCGTATTTTTTTCATGCCTTTCTTCTTTTCCCTTAGTCCTAATTCCTCATAGAGAAAATGACTAATCTGTAAACATATTAAACAAAAATGTATATATACATTATTCACTAGACTGTTCACTGCTGAGGGGAGGGATGGAAAGGGAAGGTGGAAAGAAATTATGTAACTTATAAATATACATATGCATGTGGATGAATGTTGAAAAACTTTCATTACATATGATTGGAAAAATAAAATAGAATACCAATTGGAAAAAAATAAATATCTCATTTTTCAAATATACAAGCAACTGAATCACTTTTATAAAAATGAGAGCCATGCCCCAATTGGGCAATGGTCAAATGATATTAACAGGCAATTTTCTTGAAAAAAAAATTGAAGCTATCAGAAGTCACATGAAAAAAATGTACACTCTGAACAGAAAAATGCAAATTATAACAACTATGAAGTACCATTGCAAACCTGCAAACATCTCCAAAAATATATAATGATAAGGGCAAATTGGGCACATGATTTGGTTATAAAGGATGATAACATAAGAAAGTTAGGGGAGCATGGAATATTTTACCTATCATATCTATGGATAAGGGAAAGATTTAGGACTAAATAAGAAATAGGTTATGGGAATTAAAATGGATAATTTTGATTTCATTAAATTAAAAATACTTTGTAGACACAAAACTAATACAGTCAATACTAGAAGGAAAGCAGAAAACTGGGAAAAAATTTTTTAAAGATTTTATTTATTTTGAGTTTTACAATTTTGCCCCTAATCTTACTTCCCTCCCCCCACCCCCCACAGAAGGTATTTGCCAGTCCTTACATTGTTTCCATGGTATACATTGATCCAAATTGAAGGTGATGAGAGAGAAATCATATCCTTAAGGAAGAAACATAAAGTATAAGAGATAGCAAGATCAGACAATAAGATAGCAGTTTTTTTTTTCAACATTAAAGGTAATAGTTCTTGGTCTTTGTTCAAACTCCACAGTTCTTTCTCTGGATGGTATTCTCCATTGCAGACAACCCTAAATTGTCCCTGATTGTTGCAGTGATAGAATGAGCAGGTCCATCAAGGTTGATCATCACCCCCATGTTGCTGTTAGGACATACAATGCTTTTCTGGTTCTTCTCATCTCCCTCAGCATCAGTTCATGCAAATCCCTCCAGGTTTCCCTGAATTCAAAGGGACAGTTTTTATCCCAATAGCTGGATTCTTTGAGTTTATCAAACAGCAGATTACTATAATCATTTCCTGCCTTTGCACCTAGTCTATTCCACTGGTCTACCACTCTATTTCTTAGCCAGTACCAGACAGTTTTGATGGCTGATGCTTTATAATATGATTTTAGATCTGGTAGGGCTAAGCCATCTTCTTTTGTATTTTTTTTTCACTGACTCCCTGGAAATTCTTGACTTTTTATTTCTGGGAGAAATTTTCAGAAGTTTCTCTGATAAAGTGTCATTCTCAAGTATATAAAGAATTAAGTCAAATTTATAAGAATGCAAGTCATTCCCCAATTGATAAATGGTCAAAGGATATAAGCAGTTTTCAAATGAATAATTCAAAAATGTATATATATATATATATATATATATATATATATATATATACACATATATATGTAGAGTGTAGGGGAGGGGTGAGAGGAAAAGAGAGAATTTGGAATTTTTTTTTGATGAATGTTAAAAATAAATATGCAAAAATATTAAAGATATAACACAACCACTCCCAGGTCTTTTCTAATTAGATTGCCTTTATGAACATTTGATGATATCAGAATTCAGAGAATTGAAATGTGAGAAATGTATCATCTCTCCATGTTTGGATATAAGCAGTTTATCCTTGTTTAATCCTTTATTCATTCATGTTTACA
The DNA here is from genome assembly GCF_037893015.1 of Macrotis lagotis. NCBI lineage: Eukaryota > Metazoa > Chordata > Mammalia > Peramelemorphia > Peramelidae > Macrotis > Macrotis lagotis. Next base: position 754,404,245 of record NC_133658.1, read on the forward strand.
TTTTTTGTTTCTCTTCACTCCTTGATTTGAGCTCCAAAATTTCCCTATAGCTCTTGCCTTATCAGCAGGAATGCATTAAAGTCTTCTATTTCATTAAAAATTAAATTTCCCCCATAGCATTATACTCAATTTTACTGCATAAGTTATTCTTGGTTGTAAGCAGATATCCTTCGCTTTCTGGAATATCATGTTCCAAGTTCTCTACTGCTTTATTGTGATGGCTGCTCTATCATATGTTAACTTGACTGTGCATTCTTTTGATACTTGAATGATTTCTTCCTAATTGCTTACATTACTTTTGATTTGACTTAGAGTTTGAATTTTGATGATGATGATTTTGTTAGTTTTCAGATTGGAGTTTATAGGGAGTGAATGGAGAATTCTTTCTATTTCTGCTTTGTACTCTAATTCTAAAAGATACAGACAGTTTTTGCTCTAAGCTTTTTGAAAAAGGATATGTAAATTATTTTGAGGAGGTGTGCTCAGTTAGTCCAATGTTACTTATTTTTTCTCTCAATTTGTTTCCTAGGTCAATTGCTTTTTCTATGAGATGTCTTACATGTTCTTCTAGGTATTCAGACTTTTGACTTGGTTTTAATATTTCTTGTTGTCTCAGTAAAGTCACTGGTTTATATTTGATCCATTCATATTTTCAGAAAATTGTTACTGATCAGCATTTTGTACTTCTTGTGCCATGCTATTAATTTCCTTTCTGATTTTTTTCATAGGTCCCACATCTTTTCTACTTTTTCCTCAAAATTTCTCATTCCATTTAAATAAACATTTCTCAATTATTAAAACTCTTTCTTCTAGGAATCTAGTTGAATTCATCCCCGAGCTACATTTTTTTCTCTGAGTCAATATAATTTCCTTGTGGATGTTTTTTTCTGCATTTGTTTCTTGAGAATCCCTGCTAACATTATAACACTTTCTAATAGGCTTTTATTTATTTATATATTTGCCTACTTCCTGACTTCAGACATAGATGGTTGGGTTTTGTCATACTTCTGAAGGTTTCTTTGCTGGTTCTATTACTTCTTTTTTGCCATATTGAATATTGTGCTACAACTATATTCAGGGAAAAGGAAGGAAATCTACAAGTCTTCAGTGTATCCAAAGTGGTCTGATCCAAAGAAAAGTCTGGTTTGTATTCTTCAAGTTTCAGACCTAGATTTGAGTCTGTAAAGGAAGAAAGTTCTACACTCTATCAAATAGATGGAAAGTTCACAGTTCAAAATGGCAAGATTGCAAGCTATGCTTGAATCTAGCATTCCTGTCCTTAAGCTGGGAATGAGACCCTGCTTTGTACTTGTGGTCTGAGCTATACTACTCCTGGCTTTTGCACTTCCTCCTTTCTTAGTAAATAGCACCCAGAGTTTTCCAAGTTGTCTTCTTTTTCTGCTTAGGGTCTGTGACCAGAAACTGAGTAGTAGGTGACAAAGATGACAATTCTTACCTATCACAATCTTGATGTCCTGGAATGGGTCTATTGGCATGTTAGTATGAGCTGCTCTGGTGTACAGCCTCTCCTAAGGCAATGCAATGCTGGGGCAAAAGAGGTGATAGTTTTAGGCCCATCTCATTCCCAGTATCCTCAGACCTCTTCAACTTGTATCAAACTAGGCTAGACAGATTACTCACTGTGAATTTTTTTCTGGAATTCCCCATCAGTATTTGGTCCAGTGCTATTTTCGAAATCTGCTTGGCATTTTATAAAGAGTATTCTTTGAATTGCTTTCTATCACTTCACACTTAGTTCTGCCTCCCATCATTATCAATAGCTTCCTTACTGGGCTCCCTCACCTGGATTCTGCCCTTTCCAACCCATACTCCACAGAGCCACCAAGGTAAGATTGTTAATGTATAGATCTGACAATATCAAGCTCCTGTTCAATATGCTTTAAGGTTACCTAGTGCTTATAGTTCTAGCATAAAATACAAACTCCACTGTTTGGCACTCAAAGTCTTTCAGCCTGGCTCCAAACTACCTTTCCAGATTGGTTATACATTACTCCCTGTCATGCACTTTATATGCCAGCCAAATTGGTCTACTTACTCTTCCAAAGAAATGAGATTCTACCTCCTATCTCCAAGATTTTATAGGATATCCCTAAATGACTACTCTCCTTCCATATTTCCACCTCTTAGAATTTCTAGGTCCCTTCAAGATCAATTCAAGTGCTTCCTTCCTATTAGAGGTCTTTTGTGTTTCCCTGAGTTCTCAGTGTCACCCCCCCAATTATTTGGCATTTATTCCATAAATATACAAATGTCTGGTATTTGCTTTTCTGTGTGCATGTTGTCCTGCCCCCAGCAAAATATAAGCTCCTTGAAAAAGGGGAGTATGTTATTTTTGTCTTTTCTTATCCCTGGGCTTCATATAGTATCTGGCATATATCAGATGCTTGATAAATCAAATTGAATCATATCTGATTGCACCACTGGTTCATGGATTGGTCTTTAGAAGAAACCTCATATAGCTCAATTTTTTCTTTTTACAAATGAGGAAACTGAAGTATAGAGAAAATTAGATGAATCATTCAATGTCACATCTGTAATAAGTAGAAAATCCATGATTTGAACCCAAATGCTCTAGCTCCAAATTCTAATCTCTTAGCATTATACTACATTATCCCCCAAGTGTATGCCTGGGTCAAGAAATGAATGATAAACTGCCATATAGTAGATAAGAATTCTACCCCTGAACTACTACTACACATGATCACATAAAGCCAGCCTACTTGTGCATCCATATAGATACCAGTCATGAAATATGGAAAAATCCCACTCCATCCAAATCCTAATGTGATTAAGATTTGGTTAAAAGAGGATCTGCAAACCTTAGTACTGAAAATTGTTAGCTAAAAAGAAAAGGTCAGGGGCGGCTCAGTGGCACAGTGGATAAAGCACCAGCCCTGGAGTCAGGAGTACCTGGGTTCAAATCTGGTCTCAGACACTTAATAATTACCTAGCTGTGTGGACTTGGGCAAGCCACTTAATCCCATTTGCCTTGCAAAAACCTAAAAAAAAGTCAGTATACCCTAAACCCATAAAAAGTGTAGAAAACATCTAATGGAAGGTGTGGGAAAAGAAAATAAATACTACAGGAGGTAGAATCTCTCAACTGTCAGGAACTGTCAGGAAAGAAGTAAAAAGGAAAAAAATGAATCTAGGTAAGCTTGCTCCCCTCCCATATTAAAGCATATTTTTTCTTGGATCATTCAGATTGTCACTGTAAAACACTGTCACCTTGCAAGCCCCACCAGAATTTTATCAGGAATGATGCTTCACCACCACAGACCTCAATGTCTCAGTCTAATTCTGTAGAAACTAACTTATAAACAGGAGTAACCACCTACCTAATTTACCATCTTGAGCTCTCAAAAGCCTCTTAAAATTCCTTTTTTATTGCTAAAATTTACTTTAGCAGAAATCAAAGTTTCTCATTCCACAAGTTTAAAATCCTGCAACCCTTCATTCAGCTGCTCAAATTTCTGCTTAACTGTAAATAAATGGCATCACATCTATTCTTTCCTTCTGGACAGTTAAGTGGTAGATCGAGCACAGGACCTGAAACCAGGAAGATCTGAGATGAGTTGAAATTGTGTCTGTATCTGACCTAGGGAAATTTCTTTAACCTTTCTCATTTGTAAAATAATGGAAAGAATATCACCACCATTATGGAATTGCAAACTTGAAAGTGTTATATAAATACTAGCTGCTATAATTATTCTTGGAGTAAGCTCATATAAAGCTATAATAGAAAGAGAGTAATGGCACTGGGTACTTTAAATTGAGTAAGAGATCATTAGTAGGTGGGAGGAAAAAGGACAAAGAGAAATAAAGACCTCAGTTTTCTCTTCATCCTCCTTGTATTAAGGGAACAAAGTAAACTTAGCAAGTAGAAGTTTTGAGGTGAAGCTCCTGAGCAATAATGATTCTAGAATCCAAGTAGTACCTCACCAGCTTCAGTATGATTACTAGAATTATTGTAATTAATGGAAGGAAGCAATACAACCAGATCCTGAAGACATTGCTTTGGAGATGTGTGATCCTATTCTAGGGAGCACTGGATTGTTTTATGCAATTATAAATATGGCTTCTTTCTTCCATACTGTATATTGAACCAGGTTCTTGTTCTGTCACGAGTAAGTGATAATTTATCATAATGCCTTATGCATCTATACAAAGAATTATATAAAGAAAATTCTAAGTAAATAATACTCCAGAGAGGAAACCAAAGGAGGAAAGGAATGAAGTAAGCAGGTGACTTGAGAGTATAGAACATTTAAGTTCTAAGGTAATGAGAATCTTTCTGTAGAGAGTGTATGATCCTAAGGAAAATTTTGAATGGGATTTGCAAATGGATAAGGAGGAAATGAAAGTGACAGCTCTTGTGGGAAGGGAGATATAGTACTGATCCCTAGAGCAAGAGAGCAAGACAGTATCTTTAGACAATGAATTTAGAAAAGCAAACCTTTGGCTGGGTAACTATTAATGTACTAATTGTGATAAGGATTCTTTATTTATGATGCATTTTTTCCCTCATCTCTCCTCTATCTTGGAAAAGAGTGAATTAGAAAAGGAAAAATAGGCAGAAAAGGAAAAAGGATAGAAAGAGAGAGGGAGTTTAGGAGTAGGGAAAGGAGGGAGAGATCTTTTTCCAAATTGCCCATATCCTGTGTCAGGGTATCGTATTCAGTAAATAATGTTAAAGGCTCTGGCTAGAAGAATCAGTATTGAGGTATTTATAGCCAAAGACCTCTTTCAAATGACAAGGAAATCAGAGTTGTTAAAGACATTGAACATCACCTCCACATCTGGAATGATGATGAAAATTCTCTAACAACTGTCCTTGGGGAAGCTAATGTATTACCTGGGATTGAACTGTCTAATAATATCTAAAAAGCCTTTTTGAAAGCTAAGGAATATCAAGGCTCTGGTCTGAGAAAACTGGAATATCAGCAATGACTTCAGTGCAGAACCAAACAGTTGCTAACCTTAGGCTCCAGTCTAGGTAGAACTACTAGACAAATGAAGCCCTACAGACCCTGTGTGTCTATACCAGTGACTCTGAAGTTGACTTGATTTCCTACATTCAATTGGTCTTAATGTTAAATCTTTCAGAAGATTTTGCTCTTTGTTAAGATCCCCTTCACCCATTATCTCTTTCTTGACAATTTCACTGCCTTTGGACTCAGGAAAAGAAACTTCTAGGAAGAGTTAAGTATGGGGTGAAATTGGAAAGAAATGAAGGTAGAAACACTGGCTAACTGAAGACATCTTTTGTCGGTTAAATTAACCCAGGATAGTTTGGAGTTGGGGAGTTGGGGACAGGAAAGGAAAGGAGGCTAGAAATGCTTTTAAGAGAAAGTTTGAGTCAGGAAAAACTTCCACAAAGGTTAAATAACCAAATGTACATATTTCAACTAAAGTCTGCATTGAAAATATCAAAATGAACATTTAAGAAAAGTATCCACAGTGAAAATCCTGCAGTAGTTTACATCCAGGAGAAAGGGAGTATAAATGACTCACATAGAACAGCCTTCTCTGCAATGCTGATAAGAAAAATGAGAAAAACTAGCTGTATCTTTAGCAAAAACTTCCCCTTTTTACCCTCTTCATGATAAATATTCATTCCTTCCATTTTATGAATCTCACAGCTATTCTGAGGCAAAGTAGAGATCATAAGTCTCCAGGGCTTTCATTTTCCCAATTTTTCCTGATCAAAAAGTTGAGGCATGATGAGTTTTATGTAGCTTATCCCAAATCCAAGTTGCCCAGAAATACTATAACCTGCTTTTCTAGTATCTTCTTCTCACCCAAGAGACCACCCTCTCTCCAAAAGCACAAATTCCAGGCTAACAGAAGAACACAGAAAAGATGTAAAATATTAAACAAATAAAGACCAAGTAGGGAAAAGAAAAAGACCATATTCTGAGACGCATTCATGAAATAAGAAAGATAAATTCTGAGAATAAAACATAGGCTGGGAGAACAAGACAAATACTGAAATAAATATGAAAAGAAGACAAATTTGGGCCATATAGAAAGTGAAACTTTGAAATGTAAGGCAATGGTTGGAGGGGGAAAAAAGGTAAATCTGGGAGAATAAGATAAAGGCCAAAAGGCGATAAATCACAGGAACAACACTTCTGAGGATTATGGGGAATAAACCACATCCCCCAAACTGAAGCAGCCAGAGTAAGACAAATACAGTGTGACTAACAAATACAGATATCATGACAAGGATAAAAACGACTGTTAGGAAGATAAATACCCAGAATAACACTGACCATTCCTGCCTTCCATGGGGAATCCAATTTACATGTATTTCCCTAAACTATGCCTCTCTGCTTGTTCCCAGTCTCTTTTTATTCTGTGTAAGAGCGGAGGTCACCGCATCTCTGGCTGATAGCAGCTCTCATTTACTCTGCAGGTGACAGCTGTGCTCAGCCCTCATGGGAGAGAGAGAGAAAAAGCTCAGAATCCTTCTGTTCCTGTTAACTTCTCTCTGGGAGAAAGCCAGGCCATTTCTTGCCCATATCGAACTTCACCCAAGGCAGAGGTGAATAATACACTCATCAATCCCATAATATTTCCTTTGCTACTTTGCTACAATCACCTGAAGGTCAAGTCTTTGAGAGTCCCACTCTTCCCCCCAAAAAATGTAAACATGCTACCTAGTATGAATAGCACATTGATCATTTAGCATAGAGTTGAATCCTGAGAGAATAGAGCATTAGCTAAGAGGGATATCTAAGGGAAAAGATGGATCTTAAGTAAACATAAGTCAAGGGGCAGAATGTCAAAGACAAACCTCACCATTTTGCTTCAGCATAACCCATCTCATATGACTGAAATTAATTCTGATCACCTCCTGTCTGCAAGTCTGTCTTTTATATAGACTTAAAAGTCAAGTGTACACAGCTTAACTGCCACCAAACCTTCCCAAGAATGTGTGGAATAGCCTATGTTTAATGATCACATTATCACTTGAATTTCTGACCAGAAAAGGGGGGGGAAGTTCCTTTTCTCTGCCCCCTTTCTTACCTCCTTTATCTAATTAGTTATCAAGTCCTATTGATTTTATTTCTATAATATCTCTTGTATCCCCCTCCTCTGACCACTCATAAGTCACCTTATTCATTATTCCTCACAAGAACAATTACAATAGATACCTAATTGATCTCTCCTCATCTAATATTTCCCCTGCCCAAACCAACTTCCCCATAGCTGGCCAAGGACCTTGTTAAAGTTCTGATCAAATTATTCTTCTGCTCAATAGCTTTTATTTGCTCCTCTTTTTCTCTAGGATCAAATAAAAACACTTTTCCAGGCATTTCAATCAACTCATAACTCTTTTCTCCCTTATCTGTCCTAACCTTCAGTCTCATCATCTCCATTCTCCCTTCTTGAGCATCTTGAAGGGAATGATATCAAAACCAAACTAAAGACCCCTTACCTTCCTTCAGATCTTGAGTTCTGAGAGAGTTCAAAAATGCATTGCTGTGCGGGGTCAAATACCTAGCATGATCTGACTTCAGATGCTCTAGATAAAGGTTTTCCCCATCTCTCTCTCTCTCTCTCTCTCTCTCTCTCTCTCTCTCTCTCTCTCTCTCTCTCTCTCTCTTTCTCTCTCTGTATGTATATATTTATCTATACATCCATACATCCATATATACAATCTAATATAGATTTGTGTTTTATATATATATGTGTGTGTGTGTGTGTGTGTGTGGGTGTGTGTCTTATATATACATATTGTGCATTTGTGTGTAGATTGAAACATAGTCATAGAAATAGAAATAATAGCTATAGACACAGATAAAGATGTTACAATATGATCTGTTCTTCGTCAAAAAAGGTGCTGAAATCTTCATTCAAGTCTATTAAACCCAGATGATTGTCTTTCAAATTAGAAAGTAAATTTTGCATCTCCTCTGATATTCAAGTCTTTAATTGTGGCATTTAAATCAAAGGATCTAAAGTGTCATTTCCACCTATTTTGGAAACCATCTAAGAATCTGAAATCCTTCCAAGTTGCTGTCCTGACTGATCTGCCAATCTTTATCTAAATGGATCTGTGAAATGGTCACATTTTTTCTTTTATTAAGAGCAGTGGGAGAAGCTTACTGGTGGAATTTACCTCAACAGAAAGAAAACCAAATCCACCAACAAAGGAGAGAGAGAGAAATAAATAAAGAAAACATGGGTTGAGAAGTCTGTTGGGAAAAGGAATTAAGAAAGGTGTTACAATGATGGGAATCAAAGGAAAGGGTGAGGTATAAACTATTTTCCATTACCTCAGAAGTCCCTTCTCTTATATTGTCTTTCTCTACACATTATTAAATGGTATTCATTCAAAATCCTCCACAATTGGGCATTATTCTACCTTCCAAGCCCATACACACTTGTTGTCCAACCAAATTGAGTTACTAGCTGTTCTCTCCTTATATTTTGTGTTCTTCTACCCCCATGAATTACCAGACATGAAACACATCCCCCACCCACACTCACTCTCATCTTCTTGGCGTATTGAGATCCTTCTTGAGGCGCATCCCAGAGTCACATACTCAGTGAAAACTTCCCTCTTGTTATCTTTTAAAAGTGAATGCTTCTCCCTCATATTTTCCTAGAATACATTTTCTTAAGCTTGCCTGTATCCTTAGTACATCCTAACTTAGATATATAGTTTCTATGTAGACCATAAACTCACCAGTAGATTGTAGGCTTCTCAAAAGAAGGAGCTGTGCTGATTATATGTTTTTAAAAATTATCACTAAAATCTAGCACTCTGCTTTATACATAATATATAATTAATAAATATTGAATTAAAAAATTTTTGAAGGAAAATTATAGATTTGTACATTTAAAATTAGACATAATCTTAAAAGTTACCTACTCTAATACCTTATATTTTTAATTAGGAAAAAAATTTGAAGTGATTTGCCAATAGTTGCTGAAACAATAAATGAGTCAGGATTTGAACACATATCCTCTAATTCAAAAACTTGTTGTTTCCTCTGTGCCCTCCTCTCACAAAAAAGGAAAATCTCAGTACATTTGGACATGATGCCCCTTAGCCATTTCTAGTCTTCAAAAAGATTATTATAACTGAAAACATCATGTTCAAATAAATTTCCCCTTGTTTACAGAAACTATTTTCTAGTCCCCTTCTGAATCAAATGACTCTACTTCTTTAATCTCACTTGTATTTATGTCTTTACAGGAAAAGATAGAAAGATCCTGTGAGTAAGACTGATTACTTCAGATTTGCATCATTGGTCAAATCCAATATCTCAACATCATTTATTTGTCTATATAGATTTTGAACCTTTTGCCAGCCTAGCTTGGTAGAGTAGAAAAAAAGAATTGTGTTTTGAGTTAAAGAAACCTAGGTTCAATCCCCACATCTACCATATATTATTTGTGCAATCTTGCATAAGTCAAATTATTTCTGGGTCCTCAATTCCCCCCAACTACTAAAAAAAGGGATTCAGAACAGATTATTTTCAATGATCCTTCTTAGTTTAAATTCTGTGATACCAGAATGCAGGCCCATGAATTTCTAATCTGAATTCCTGAACTCCTACAATTGCATGTCCCTTGCTTTTCATTGTCAGTCTAGGTTCCTCACTTTCCTATGTGATATTATCTCTTTAATTAACCACTGACATAATTCTTTCTCATTTTTTTCCAATCTATTTGGTGAGCTCAGGTATATGGCTGCCCATATGTTAAATGTGCAAGTGCCATTAGAGAATCTTTGGGCAGTACATTGACTTGGTTTGTGTCTCAGTAGCACATGGTTGGTCAAAAATGGGGTTAGTTAAAAATGACATTGTGAATCTAGGGCAGGGGGTGCCCATTGCATCATTCCTGGGAAGCTCTCCAAGGGCCTGCTACAAAGGTGTTCTAATATTGCAAAAGTATTATTATTCTATTGCCCCTCAATTAAAATAAGTGGCACTTGGTATTATAGTAACAGCTGCTCCAAGCAGAATTTCTTTGCAATACATTTGTGTTCTCAGCTTCGCCGTACAGTTTTGTGCATCTTTGTTTAAGCTGTGTTTCACACTAGCAATGGAGAAATCCATAGGAAGTTTTAGAATGAAATGTCCATATGAACAGAAGTCAAAATATAGTCCAAGGAATATGGACATTCCATGTGCCTCTAAATCAAGTGCACATGTAGCAGAGACACATGCTATGGTCAGTCTTAAAAGATCTTTCTATGATAAAAGCAAACCCACAGGTTTCATCCTTGGACCATATAAATTGCTGACAATATGCAGTGTAAGGAAACACAATATGTTGGCTACATATGTTCCTCATAGGGGGGGGGGGGGAATGCAAAGTCATCTGTCTAAGAAATGGGTCTTTTTATGATAGATAGAGATGTTTGTCATACTTGGTATAGTCCATGACATTCAGAACATGTGAGACTCTCAGGTCAACTAACAGGCCATCAATGTAAAAAGAGGTTAATAGAGCAATAAGCAGATATGAAACAATTTAGACATTCCAAAGCAAGTGCCTTAGCCTGGAGCCAGAATTTCTGAGCTTTTGTTCAAAATAAGCCTCTAACTGTTTCTAGTAAAATAGAAAAAGTCAGGATAGAGTAGAGGGTGAGACAGGGTGAGTCAAAGACCAATAAATAAAAGAAATATAAAAATAAAGATTTGAGGATGTTGAAGCAAAGTCATTTATTCCAACATCTAAGGTGGTTCAACGTGTGCTAACAGAAGAAAGAGATAAGGATTCAATACGTAATGACATCAAATAAGAAAGTGGTCCAAATAGGTTTCACATAGCTCGATAATTAGTTATGATGACTAGACTGCATCTGGCTCTAGCCATGATATTGATGAGAAAAAATGTTATTAAGATTATTAACAACAATAATATAGTGGTTAGAAGATTGACCTTTGAATCAGCAAAGCATGGGTTCAAGTCCTCCTTCTAAAACATGCTATGAGACCCTAATTATGTCACAATTTCTAATTGACTACAGGTATGTCTGCAAAACTTTAAATTACAGAAAAGGAATGATGGTCAAAACATAAATGATAACATTCTTATCAAAATGGGATTCTAATATATTGTGACAACAATATAGTATATTTAGATATACCTATCACTAGATTTCTTTTCTTACAGTAAAAAGAATGTGCTTAGCTAATAAATAGAGCCTACAATATTCTAATGAATTTCTAAGAATGAAGTTGAATTTTAAAAAATAAACTAACAGAAAGGATACTAATAATACTGACAGTTAACAATAACATTTACTTGTAAACTGCCAGAATTAACTGCAAGACCTTGAACACCATGGGAATTAGGTAGTTCAGGGCAACCTGGGGGCTAGATGAAGCCCCTCCAGCTGGTGCTAAGAGCATTCCTGGTAGGGGAGCCAGAAGGTGATGAAAATGATAATAATAAAGTCAGTAGGGAAGATGGGTCAGTGACAACCATCAGGGAAAGAGACAGAAGATCCATCCTATTTGAATAGGAGGGAGTAGCCTCTTGCCTCCCCCATTTCTCATGAGTTATTCCACCTGGCAGACAATCAAAAATTGAAATGACTGAATTTGAGCAGGGTCTTGTTTCTTTTGATCTCTGACCCTGGTCTCTCTTTGCTCTTATCTCCCTTGCTCAATCTCTCCCCCTTTCTCATTCCTTTCTTCTTTTCTCACCTCACAGGCCCTTTCTCCTCCTGCTGCCTGTTCTTTGTGGAGAGCTGTGTCAGCGGCATCCCAGCTGTCGAGATACCCAGCTGAAGAGGTGAGTGCATCATTGTACTGGCGTCTGGTGATTTTTCCCCCTTCTGTGTGTGGTTTCATCTCCTCCCCTCCCTCCCCAAAAGACTATTAGCATTTTCCCATTTTCTCTTTCCCATCTGAATAGTACCACTAATGCAGGGAGAGAAAGAGAGAGAGAGAAAAGAGCTCAAACCCATTAAAATACAGCAACAAAAATAACCCAGGGCTCAGAGGGATGAGTTATCTTAAGCCAGTGCTTCTTTTTCCCATTTTTTCATCTTTTACTTTTTTCCTTTGTCTCTCTCTTATTCAGCCACATTTTCTATTCATCTTCCTTTGTTGCCACTGCCTTTCTCTCTTTTCTCCAATTCCATCATCTCCTCTTTCCTTTTTCTTATTTCCACTTTTTTCCAGCTTTTTCATCTTTAACAGAGGTCTCTTTTGCTTTACATCTCTACTGGTCTCTATTAGCCTCAGCCTTCTTTATCTCCTGCCCCAGTCAACTGAGTGATCTACCTAGGGAAGGACACTACAGAAACAAGCTTCCCTCAGAACCCTCTTGGCCACCATTACCCTTTACTTTACAAATACATGTTCCAATTATAGCTCAATATGAGCAGTGAAGGCTGCTTGGAAGTGTAGTTTTCCAAATTGGAAGAATACACTGAATAATCTGAGAGATGGAGGAGCTGGTGGGACTGGTGAGTCCTGGAACTTAGAGTGCTGATCAAAGGGGAATGATGTCCAGCTGCAAGGGGTGTTCATCAGTCAACAGAGAGCTCCACATAAGAGATATCATCTGCAACATATCAAGACCTAAGCATTGTGCTAGGTGCTTATGATAAAAAAAGGCAAAAGAGTAATAGTCCCAGCCTTTTAAGTGCCTACATTCTACTGTAGGAAACCCCATGTAGACAGATTAAGGATAGGACTATGTCTGTGATTTCACTGATATCAGAAACTCCCAAGGGAAGAAATCCCCTCTACTACCAAGACAGGGAAACACTTTCTCTGTTATTTATCATCAGTCCTAGAGCAGAGGCATCAGATGCTCAGGTACAGGTAGCATGAAGCCCACAACTCCAGAGTGGCCCATGAATCATATGAAAATGTAATTATGAAATATTTAACAAAATACATAAAAATATTCTAAAATATATAATATTAATATATAGTTTTCTGAATCAATTTTTGGTACTCAGGGTCTTGATATGATTTAGTGATTCACATTTCTATTTAAGTTTGACACTGCTTCTTTAGAGAGTTTCATCGGACACCAAGAAACAGAATTTACTTCCAACATAGTTTATATCAAAGACCAGATTCAATCACATCTTCTTGGATGATAGACTATATTTCTGACTATGACCATTTGCCTTCTCCACAGATAAGTAAATTTCAAATGTGTTCAAAATTAACTGCAAAAAAATAGAATGAGTGGAAAATGAGGGATGACCAAGAAAGGTCATATGGAAGAAGCAGCAAATGAAATGAGCCCTTAAGAAAGACTAGTCGATCTTAGAGGGGCATCTAAATGGTACAGTAAATAGAACACCAGGTCTGGAGTCAGGAAAATTCTTCTTTTAAAGTTCAAATCTGATCATAGACATTAGTTGTGATGCCCCCAGGTAAGTCACTTAACCCTGTTTGCCTTAGTTTCCACATCTATAATCACTCCAATAACTTTATCAAGAAAACCCAAATGGGGTAACAAAAAGTCAGATATGACTGAACAACAAACACAGTCTAAGAGACAAATGCAGGAATGAATCCAGTTTAGACAAAAAGTCTGTGCAATTGTAGAGGTGGGAGATGGAATGTGATAAGTTAAGAAAAGTAATTGGGCTTTCTTTGAAATGTAGAGTTTATAAGAAGGAATCATGTAAAAAGAATCTAGAAAGAAAAATTGGAAGCAGATTTTGACTGAAATGTCAAATCAAGATGTTAAGCTAGAGAAAAGTGTTAGACACTAAAACTTCTTGGTCTGTGGAATGACATAGACAGACCTCTGCTTTAGAATCTATTTGGCACCTATGTGAATAATGTTTAAGAGAAAAGAAAGGCTGGACTTTGATTTGGGAAATAGTAGGTCCTTGAAATTTCAGATAAAAGTTAAATAGAATCTGAGTTTGGCTTGTTTTTATCTTTTGTTTTTGAAGAAGATGGATGATATCTTGAAAGGTGAGTGAACTGGATTTAAATGAAGTAAAGCTGAACAAAGCCATCAGTCTCATTGCCTCTTCCAGAGTCATTGAAGTCCAGTGGCTAGACAGAAATAAAGATGACTGTTAATGGCCAAGGATGCAGTGGATAATCTTGATATCTTTGATCTCTGACCAAACTCTAAGGACATTTGTGTTGTGAAGACTGAGAAGGGAAATGATTAGAGAGATGTTGTGTGTGGGGGACAAGGGTGGGTAGAGAAGGAAGAATTAAATAATTTGACAGTCATTTGGAAACGTGAATTGAGGGAGAGGGAAGAGTAAAAGATCCCTCCAAGTTTATGACTGGAAGGATGATAACATAGGAAAGTAAGGAAGCAAAATGGAGTTGAGAAAAAGGTGGCTAGAGGATAGGACTTGAATTCTATTTTAGACAAGCTGGATTTATATGCTGCTATTGGTGATAAAGGACAGGAGCTCAGGAGAAGATTTCAAAGAAATATGAATAGATATGATAATTAAAGTTGTGGGAAGGAAAAGAGAGAAAAGAAGAACCAGGAGAGAGCTTTGGCTTATATCCACACAGAAAATGGATGGTGATCCAACCAAGGAGGAAGACCATTTATGAAAGTAGGAGGAAAACCAGAAGAGAACAATTTCCTGATAATACAAGAAAGATAGAGTATCCTAGAGGGAGAGAATAATCAACTTTGTCAAATACTACAGAGAGATCAAGAAAGACTCTAATTGAAAAAAATCATTATATTAATCACTTATGAAATTGATACTGACATTGGAAAGATCAATGGAGAGATAGAATGGGAAGCCAGATTACAAAAGGTTGAGAAAGGTTTTACTTGAAAAGTAAAACAATGGTGATAATGAGTAAATATATTTTCAACAAGTTTGAGAATGACAAGAAGTGATATAGCTTAAGAATGGAAGGGTAAATTCTTCTTTCACAGCATGACTAATATGGACATATGTTTAACATAATTTTATATATTTATAATCTATATCACATTACTCTTTGTCAAGGGAAGGGAGGAGGGAAAGGAGACAGGGAGAAAAATATGGAAATAAAAATTGCAACAAAAAATGAATATTAAGAATTATCTTGGGGAGGCTAGATGGTGCAGTGGATAGAGCACAAGCCCTGGAATCAGGAGTACCTGAGTTCAAATCCAGCCTCAGACTCTTAATAATTGCCTAGCTGTGTGGCCTTGGGCAAGCCACTTAACTCCCTTGTCTTGCAAAATCTAAAAAAAAAGAATTATCTTTATATGTAGCTGGAATAATAAATAAATTTAGATTAAAAAATAATGTCAGGGTCAAATCCCACCTCTTCTTCTGAGACAGAAACAAAGGAAATTATGAGAATAATGTTGGGAGATTTGAATTAAAATGTTGGGGAGAAGAAGAAACTTAGAAGGGATAACAAGAACAAGTCACTGAAGCTTCTTGATCAGTACAATGATATAATCAGAGCAGTGTGACCTTGATTTTCTTAGTAAAGAATGAGAGAAGCTGAAGGGAAAGAAGAGTCATAAAGAATCTGAGGAAAGAAGAAAGATTCTGATATTAATCAATGAGGAAAGTTTGATATGTAGTTAAGGGAGGAGTTAAAGGATTGTCATGCAACAGTCAGAATCCAGTTGAGATTTGATAACACCAATTTGTAAGTAGCATTCTGCCAGTGAGATGTGGTGCAGTCCATGACTGGGGTGGCACAAACAGGATCAAAGTCAGTATTGGCACCATATGAGACTAACAGAGTTAGCACATATATGTACACTTCAGTAAGGCAGATGTACTGCAGTTTTTTCGGCAGTTGAAATCAAGATAAGCAATATTAAATATAATATATATGTGTATATTATATATAATGATATGCATCATCTATATTGGAAAATGAGCACTATGAAAGGGGTGACAGAGAAATAGCAATAAGTATATGCTTATTATACACACTCAACCCTGAACCTGAGGCACAGCTCACTGATACCTCACTTCACATCTTTCCCCATATTGGAGGCTAAGGAATGTACATTTATGTGTTTTGGTCTATGAAAATGACTTTGAATCATACAGTACATACATATATTTAACATAGCAGTGAGCTAGTATTAATATTTATTTTATTTTAGCGGGGTTTTTGCTTTTTATTATGTCCAAGAAACTCTGCCTTCTCTCCCTCCTCTGCCTCCCCTGACTGCACATCCCTTGATTCAGCATTGTGTAAGTAGGAATAACAAAGGCAAATAGACTTAATAATCTAAGGTTGGAATTTGGAAAAGACCAGAGAAATGACAGGACTGGAGGTCAAGGGATTTGAAAATGGAGGGCAGTATAGTTGAATTAGTTAACTTTGGTTAAAAAATTTCAAGAAAATGAAAATGAGACTTGAGCAGAGGTGAGGGACTGAAGGAGGCTTTAGAGGAAGAATTATTGAAGGTTACATTAGAAATGAACATAGCCTTAAGAGTGTGAAAGCCGAGAATTTGGTGACCTAGCATCTAGTAGATAACAAAAGGGACTTGGAATAAGGAAGAGTTGGAATTCTGACTCAGATATTTATTAGCTATGTGACTTATCCATGTGACCAGCTATGGGCAAGTCTCTTAACAGTTTTGACTTAGTTTCCCCATCTAAAAAATGAGGAGGTTGGTATTGGTGACTTCTAAATTTCCTTCTACTGGGGGTGGATCCAAGATGGGGATAGGAGAGGAATGTCTCTTAGGTGCTCTAGATCAAAAACTTATAAAATAAGGACTCTAACTAAATTTTTGAGAGACAGAACCAACAGAGGGATTCAGTGAAGCAGTTCTCCAGTCCAAAGTAATCTGGAAAAGAGCAAAAAGGCTCAGCCCCATGGGGTTGGAGGGATGGCCCACCGGAGTAGTGGCCCACCAGAGCAAAGGAACTTCAGCCTCCCAGAGGCAGCCCCAGGGAGCTGGGAGCCAGGGCTCACAGCAGTAGGGGAGTTTCCTGACCTACTCCCTGGGGAGCACTAGGAACAACTTGGGGGACCAGTGGGGGGACCTCTGCCAGAACAAGCATGTGAAGCCCAGCCCCCAGGGCACACAGTAAGCAGCATGGTCCTGGCAGCCCTGATCCAGGAACCAGAAACCAAAGCCAGTAAGCAGGAGCCTCCAGGGCATGAATGCTGAGCCTAGGGAGGGGAGTGGAGAGACACTGCCAATCTCTGTCCCCTGTCCCTGGGGTGCTGACCACATTCAAATAGTGATCGCAGTCTAGGCCCCGCACTCACCTCAGCCCTGTGGCAGAGGGGTAGGCTTTTGGTCATTCACAGAACAGGAGGGAAGACAGAACCCCACACACTCAAAAGCTCAGGAAGCACCCCAAAACCAGTCACAGACTGGGGAAATGAGTAAGCTGAGGAAAAAAGAGGAACAGCATAGAGAAATACTTTGCCTGTGATCTGAAAAAGGATAAAAACACTCAATTTGAGGATAAGGAAGTACATCTAAAGATAAGGAAGATAAGGAAGTGCATCTAAAGACTCCAAGAAAAACAGAAATTGGGCTCAGGCTATGATAGAGCTCAAAAAAGACTTTGAAAATCAAGTGAGGGAGATAGAAGAAAAATTGGAAAAAGAAATGAGAGAGATGCAGGATAAACATAAAAAAGAGGTCAGCAGTTTAGTCAAGGAGATCAAAAAAATGCTGAAGAAAATAACATGTTAAAAACCAGCATAGGTCAAATGGATAAAACACTTTTAAAAGTTATTGAGAGGGGTATCTAGGTGACACAGTGGATAAAGCACCGGCCCTAGAGACAGGAGTACCTTGGGTTCAAATCTGGTCTCAGATACTTAATAATTACCTAGTTGTGTGGCCTTGGGCAAGCCACTTAACCCATTTGCCTTGAAAAAAACCCTAAAAAAAAGGTATTGAGGAGAAGGAATGCTTTAAAAAGAATTGGCCAGATGGAAAAAGAGATAAGAAAGTTCTCTGAGGAAAACTAATCCTTCAGACAAAGAATGGAGCTCAGAGAGAGTGCTGATTCTAGGAGAAATCAAGACTCAATACTTCAAAACCAAAAGAATGAAAAATTAGAAGAAAATGTGGAACATCTCATTAAAAAAAACAACTGATATGGAAAACAGATTTAGGAAAGATAATTTTAAAATTATTGGAATACCTTAAAGTCATGACCAGGAAAAGAGCCTTGACATGATTTTCAAAGAATTATTACAAGAAAATTACCCTGATATCCTAGAAGCAGAGGGCAAAATAGAAATGGAGAGAATCCACCAATCTCCCCAAGAAAAAGATCCAAAAAAAAATAATCCCCAGGAATATTATAGCCAAGTTCCAGAACTCCCAAGCCAAAGAGAAAATATTACAAGCAATCAGAAGGACACAATTCATATATTGTGGAGCTGCAGTCAGGATCACATAGGACTTAACAGCAACTACTTTAAAAGCCCATAGGGCTTGGAATATAATATTATGGAAGGCAAAACAGCTTAGAATGCAAACAAGAATCAACTACCTAGCAAAACTGAATGTCCTCTTCCAGGGGAAAAAGATGGACTTTCAATGAACCAGAGAAATTTCAAATGTTCCTGTTGGAATGGCCAGAGCTGAAGAGAAGGTATTATCTTCAAATACAGGACTCAGGTGAAGCATAGAGAGTGGAAGAGAAGGGTAAATTATGAAGGACTTAATGATGATGAACTACATGTATTCCTGTATAGGAAAATGATACTGGTAATACTCATATGAGCCTTCTCATTTAATAGAGCAGGTAGAAGGAGCTTTTATAGATGAAGCACAGGAAAAAACCGAATTTGAAGATATATTGTGGTATCAAAATGGAATCAATAGATAAAAGGGAAATGTAATGGGAGAAAGAAAAAGGAGAGGAGGAATAGGCTAAGATATTTCATATAATAAGATTTTTCTTTATTACAATGAGCTATTGAAATGACATAGAAGGGGGGGGGGAGGCAAGGGGGAATGAGGGAATCTTTGCTCTCATCAGAGGTGGCTAGGAGAGGAAACAGCATATATCCTCAATGGAGTATAGACATCTGGAGTAAGAAGGAGATAAGGGGGATGTGAGTGACGGAGAAGAGGATGGACCATGGGGGAGAGTGGTCAGATATAACACATTTTTCTTTTTTACTTCTTGCAAGGGGCTGGGATTGGATGGCCTGGCCAGGACCCTAGGGCCGGGTGGATGCTGGGCCTAAGTGGTGGTATGTAGGCTTGCAGCCTCCTGGCCCCAGGGCTGGGGATCTGTGTGGCACTCAGCTACCCTACAGCAGAGACAGAGTGAAAGGAGAGAGAAAATATATTCATGGTAGTAGAGAAGTACAAATGGAGGGAGTTGCAATCAGCAATGGCAATGGTGGGAAAACATGGAAGTAACTTTTGTGATGGACTTATCATAAAGAATGTGATGTGCCCACAACAGTGCTAGTGGTATTGGAACACAGACTGAAGCACATTTTTTATTATTATTATTTTGGAGGGGGAGTTGCAGGGCAAATGGGGCTAGGTGGCCTGCCTGGGTCTGCACAGCTGGGTGATTGTTGGGTGTCTAAGGCCAGATTTGGACCTGGGTGCTCCCAGTTCAAGGACCAGTGATCTGTCTGCCACCCGGCTGCCCCTACTATTATTGTTACTATTTTATTATATTTTGGGTCTTTTTTTTTGGTTTTTGTAGGGCAATGGGGTTAGGGTGGCTTGCACAGGGTCACACAGCTGGGTGATTGTTGGGTGTCTGGGGCTGGATTTGGGCTCAGGTGCTCCTGCCTCCAGGTCTGGTGCTCTGTCCACTGTGCCACCTGGCCATACCTACAATTATTATTATTATTATTATTAATATTTTTAATTTTCATTTCAATTTTTTCTCTACTCTTTATCGCTCAATAGGGTCTATATTTTTGGGGGAGGGGGTATTATGTTTACTCTTAAACAAGAATATTTTATAAAAAATTATTTGTACAAAATAGGAATAAATAAATACATACAAACATCAAATAAATAAATAAATGAATGAATGAATTTCCTTCTACTTTAAATCTAAAATCCTGTAAATGATAGGAAGCTATATTTGTTTATTAAAAGAAATTTCAGAGTCTTAGATAATAGATATTTTTAGTAATGGCAAGATCATTGGTATGACCAACCATGAAAATCAAGGAAGATTAAAGTTTTTGGAATAGATGTCTCCATAGATAATATGTGTGTATGTGTAGAGATAGAGATAGAGAAGATAGATAGATAGAGATAGAGATAGAGATAGAGATAGAGATAGAGATAGAGATAGAGATAGAGATAGAGATAGAGAGATAGAGATATATTTGAAATGTAATGTAATCTATAAACATAAGATTAGGGATTAGGGTAGAGAGAAAGAATAGGATTCAGGTATTGAATTTCTTGTGAATGGAGGGAGAATTCTCTGCAAGATAGTTGGAATAATTCTTAGAAGAGAGGTTGGTGAGTGTTGGAAGCATGGAAAAGAATTTGGAAGTATCAATGAGGCAGAAACGATCTGACTACTCTTTCTTACTAGAGAGAACTATTACTGGTACAGGTGACCAGAGATACAGTGTCTTTGAGAGTATCCAGTTTTTCATTATTATAAAAAAATAGATGTGTAAGGGAAAGGAACCTAATGTGAAGAGCTTGTTTAATAATAAAACAGGATTTGAGAAAGTAAAGGGAAAGGAAAAGAAAGGAGTTGGATAAAGGCATGGAAAAATTAGAGCTGAAGTTGTTGGGAATTACTTCTGAAAATGGAAAGTGGAAGCAGGAAAAAGGAAGTCTTCATCTAAGGCAACCTTGGCTTTGAATGATTCAAATGAAAGATTTTAGTAGCCATTAGACTGCAGATAGTTAAAGCTTTCTCAGTAAGAACAGAAACCGTGCCCTAGGTTCCAGTCAGGAAATTAATTTGAGTTGAAAGGAATTTTGAGACTATCAAGAGGTGATGTCCTTGTGCTGTCTCTGGCCATGTATTGGTTGATTTAAATACCCTCTCTCTTCAGCAAGGGCATTCATGTCAAGATCCAGACTTCAATGTTAATTTGCTTATTAACCACTGGGCAGAGAAAGAGGGAGGCATATCTCTGAATCTTGGGTCCTCAGCCTTCCTAGGAGCTCAGGTAGCTAGCTGGCTAAGCAGTAAGGGATGGGCCCAGCAGGCCACTTATTCAGAAACCTATTTACGCCCTTGTTGGCTATAACATGATTGATTCACTTTCCCTCCTTTATCAGCAAGGAAAATTCTGCCTCAGGCCCAAGCTCAGAGGGATATCTAATAGATGTGTAATCTTCAATGAAAATGTGTAAGATGACTGGTCTTTAATCAATAAAATTCTCCTCAATTTTTAAAAAGTAAAAACTGTTAAGTTAATGTGCCCTCAGGACATTTTAATACATAAAAATATAATACTCATGTTCTTTCTCTTTCATGTCCTTGGTCAGGGATGCTGCCCAACTTTGCCTTGCCCCCACCCCTTTAAAGAAACCTTAGGCTGCTCTGAGTCACTCCCTCTGCTGAGTACATTTCCTAGGATGCAGGTCAAACCGATCTATGCCTGCTCATCCTATATAGCTCAATTCCAATCTTCCAGAACTTCTGCGGAAGAGATTTCAACAAATATTCTTGTATTCTGTCAACATACCAAGGGTATTAATGGAGGGCATGAACTGTCAGTTGGCATAGCACCATTATATACCAAAGTTCAATATCCTTCCACATATGGGTTAGACTAGTTTTGTTTGTTTGGTTTGATTTTTGAGGAGGTGTTTTATTTGTTTGTTTTTGCCTGACAGGCAATAAAACTGTCCTTGGGACTTGCTTGGAATAGGGGTGAGGTCCAATCTGGGCCTTTCTTGACTTCTTCCTGGGGGCTTCAGATACTATTGGTTTCCAGGTTGCCTAAAGGAATATAAATTTCTTTAGATTATGAGGATGTCTCAAGGCCAAAGGAGTTACCCAGGGTGCCCTGGATATATTTGTTGAATAACCTTTCTATGCTATGTTTAAGAAAAAATTTTGTTACATTGTGAATAATCAAGTTTCTCATTCCATTCTAGCACCAAATTTAAACTACAAGGGCTGGTCTGAAACAGGCTTGCCTGGTACAGGAGAAAACCCCTCATTCTTGACCTGGAAATGATTTCTCTTTTTCAGTTATGTACTTTGCTGATATCTTTTGCACCACTTTTCCTGTATAATTCTTCTTTTGCAAAGTACTAAAGTTGGCAGAAACCCAGCAAGCCCCCTCCATTGTCCTTTGGGTCACTTTCAACTTCAGCTTATCAGAAGCCACAGGGTTATTTATATGATTCAGTCATATAGCACCACCAGAAGAAGATTATTGCTAAAAAAAAATTGAGTCTTTAAATCAGGGGTAATTTTGAATTAATAGAAATAATTTTACAATTTTCTAATGCTCTTCTGTTTAATTCTGGATCCTGCTCATTGTGTATTTTCATTGTCTGGCCAAAATAGGTATATGCATGTGTATACAAACATCCCTGGAAGATATATGGATATATGGGAAATTGAGGGTATAGGTGTGGGGGTTGTGGACAAGTTCTATAGGTTATTTACCTAACCATATTCTTGGTTTAGACAATAAGTATTCATTCATTTAATTTTTCTCTGTGGAGATAGATAGATCAAACTTTTTGGAATGGTTATAAGTTTCATTTAGGGGATTTGCTATATTCTGAGGCTTTATGTGATCAGCACTTTGTCAAGTACAAACAGTGTCACCTGGGATTACCAGTGATAGTGAAGTGTTTTTTGACTTGGATTCAATGCTGATCCTCCTCCATAATAACTGCAAACATTTCTGTAAAGCATTTCTGCCCACCCATGCCCCAATAACAATGATAAAAGAATTACAAAAAAATAGTTCTATTATGCCTGCTAAGGAATCTTTTTTAAACAGGATCCTAATTTATTTTATTTTTTTATAAAGATTTTATTTATTTTGAGTTTTACAATTTTTCCCCCAATCTTACTTCCCTCCCCCACCCCCCACAGAAGGCAATTTGTCAGTCTTTACATTGTTTCCATGGTATACATTGATCCAAATTGAATGTGATGAGAGGGAAATCATATTAAGGAATCTTTTATAATGGTTTACTGAAATCTTTTTTTTTGCATCAAAATCATTTCTGGATATACTGCTTTAATAAATCCTTTCTTAAGATAAATTATTAATATTACTAGACCCATAACTTTAGGAAAGACAGTGACAAAAAACAAAGGCCTCAATACACATGGAAATATTTATAATCAACAAGTACTTTTTACGTGCCCACTACATGCTAAGAATTATACTAAATATACAAAACTAGGTAAAAGGCATTCCTTGCTCTCATGTATCTCACTGTCTAATGAGGAATAAAATATTCAAATAACTATACAAGTAAACTATATTCAGGATAAATTAGAGATGAGCATCAAAGAAGCCAGGAGGTAAAAATAAGCAGGAAGAGAATTCCAAATGTGGGGATCAATCAATGAAAAGGAATGGAGTCAGGAGATGGAATGTCTTGTTTGAGAAACAGCAAGGATTGAATGGAATATGAAGAGGAATAGAGTTCTGCCTGTTTCATGTGATATTATTTTACACAAATTTTTCCATGTTTCTCTGAATTACATATATATATTATATATATATATATGTAATTTGTTGTATACCACATTTTGTTTAGTCATTGCCCAATCGATAGATGCCCATTTTACTCCAAGTTGATCTTTTCGGGGCTTTTTGTTGTTCTTTTTGTTTATCACAAAGAGCACTGCAATTAATGCTTCAACTTTTATTTCTTTCTTTGACCAGGGCATGAATATTTATGAATATTTTAGTAACTTTTTCAAATGATTCTGAATCATTTTCACCCACAATATATTAGCATACCTGTCTTGTCTTGGTCCCTTCAACAATGACTATTTCTGTATTTTTTCATATTTGTCAATTTGCTAAAAATAAGATGAGACCTCAGAGTTGATTTAATTTGTATTTCTCATATCATAACGAGATTTGGAGTAATCTTTTTTATAGTTGTTGATAGTTTATATTTCTTTTGAAAAAATATTCATATCATTTGACTAGCAACATACACGGGGAATGATTCTTAAGTAACATATTTGTATTAATTTCCAATGTACCTTATAAATCAGATCTTTATCAAAAACATTTCATACTATATTACCCATTATAAAAGTTTACTTCTAATGATATATCTATTGATTTGATGCTGAAAACTTCCTTTTTTCTATTTCTCTTCTGCCTCCCAATCCTATTCTTTCTCCTAAACACAAACATCAGTGCTATTAGGTTCCTGTCAGACTAGTCTATCCTTACCCAGGCAAACATTGAAGAGGCAGGAGACAAGAATGGAATGTTGTCCAAGTTCTCCAAGTTCTCCACCTATTTACCAGAATATAAGTGCTTAAATATCCTCCCCAGTTTCTAGTCCACCCCTACTCCTGTGGTATTCTCCAATCAACCACTAAAACAATGCTCTGGTACTAGAGGACACCAGGTGATAAAAGTTTGCAGTACTCCCACATACAACAGTCCCTTACAAACCCCCCTTTTTGTTTTTTTCTGAAGCAAAATTATTTAATTCAATAACACAATGGATGTCACATAAGTTGTAAACAGAAATTCAAAATTAGTATAAAAAAAGTCAATTAAACAATAGTAAAAACAACTAGGCATCCAAGTCATTTAACATGAGTTATTAAATTTTACAAAATAATATTTTCATCATCATATCATGTATTAATACACAGATTTATCCCAGAAGTGGGTCATGATTTTTGATATTTCCCTTACTATAAATGTGTGATGATAGATGAGACAAAGAATATATAACCTAAGTACTTGTTTGAAAATTGAATCAATTTAACATCAAAGCAAATCAGATAGTACAAATATCTCTTTCCCAAAAGAAATCATTAAATTGTGTGAGTCAGTATTCCCAAATTCCTGCAAATACAATTATCCTAATATAATTTCCTTCAGAATTACACACACACACACGCACACACACACACACACACACACACACACACACACACAACAGAAACAACTCTCTTGAAACACATTTACCAATCTGAGATTGATACCCTCTCCAGTACCAGATCTCAGAATATAGAAACATTTTCCCACCTCTCCAGGCCAGTAGAGAGGTGTGAAAATGTCCTATTGATGATTAAATACACATATATACACATAACACACCAAATTTTAGTCATAGGCCCAGGCTTCATTCAGATGATGAAATCTGAATTTCCCAGTCCCAGAAAAAAAAGTCTTTTTGCCCTTTTTTCTTAACTAATTGACCATGAAGCATCCCAATCAATAGCCTAAGAAAAA
Organism: Macrotis lagotis; assembly: GCF_037893015.1. Lineage (NCBI taxonomy): Eukaryota > Metazoa > Chordata > Mammalia > Peramelemorphia > Peramelidae > Macrotis > Macrotis lagotis. The sequence continues at coordinate 754,429,561 of NC_133658.1, forward strand.
CAGTCATAGCCCAAACCACCCCCCTTCCTCCCCAAACCAGGAAGAAGGCATTGGGGAGGGGTCCCTTGATTTCTAAAATAAGCTTTTTGAGACATAGGTTTGAATTTCAAAGTTCTAAAAGGGAAGATTTCCATTCTCCCTCCCCCCTTCCTCTGCAGAAGGTGGGGGCAGCAGAAAATGAGACAGAGAGAGAGAGCATTTGAAATTACTTGAGTTGTTAACAACAGTACAATTTGGAGTTGTTGCATTTTTCTGAACAGTAGCCAGAACCATTACAAACTGTCCAATAGCATGTGACATTTTTACTCTTAACACAGGAAGTTCAGTTAGTGTGTACCTCATGGCTTTGTGGTGCCAGAGCAAAGGTCTTGGCATGCTTGAATGTGATTTGGAGAGTGAAATTCATTGTGGCTTCAAGAGTGAAATTCGTTGTAGGCATCAAGGTTGGTGTCAGTGTTGGTGGCACCAAAGACAAGTCACTATAGTTGGATGTAGGTTTAAGGGTTTGGGTCACACTTAACATACATAGCATGGTCAGGCAGGCAGCAGTGGCTGAAAGGAATGGCCAGCAGGTCCCCCGCATCCAGTTCATGGTGCTGGTGCTTGGGCAGCAGACTGCTGCTGAGGAAGAAGCTCTGTCCCCCTGCAGCACTGCCTCAGAGACTCCACTTTCCATGGGCTCCTCAATGCTGAATACTTATTTGTTTCTTCTTACTTTCCATTTCCTCCACACTTCTTTGTTCTAACTTCCCTAAAATCTGCCCCATGGTAACAAGCAACATGTTACCTCTCTGAAGTCTTCTGCTCTGGGATGTTTCCTGGAATTTTTCCTTGCTTGTATCTACTGGTCCTTATCCCAGACTCAGATAAGATTTTGTGTCCCTGTTTGGGCACCATTTGTTAGGTTCCTACCAAACTAGCTTGTCCTTACCCAAGTGAACATTGAAGAGGCAGAAGACAAGGATAGAAAGTTCTCCAAGTTCTCTGTCTATTCACCAGAATACAAGTGCTTAAATATCCTCTCCAGTCCCTGGTCCACTCCCACTCCCATGGCATCCTCCAATCAACCAGTAAAATAATGCTCTGGTGCTAGAGGACACCAGGTGATAAAAGTTTACAGAACTCCCACACACAACAGTCACTTATACAGTGCCTCTGGACTGACTTCTTCTTTTAGTCTGTCACTCCTCTTATGAATTCGCTTCCTTACCTTCACAATGTAGGAAATATGGTTGACCTATTTGACCATACACTTTTACTTACTGATAAATCCCTTTTTCTTTTTCTTATAGCTAGCAACTACTTGCCAAGTCCTAACCCCTTACCATAATACTTCTCTGGTCCTAATCACATGATGTTAAATTATCCTGGAAAATATCACAGGGGTGTCAACTGCATTCATCATAAATTTATGTTATGGGGGCAGCTAGGTGGCATAGTGGATAAAGCACCAGCCTTGGAGTCAGGAGTACCTGGGTTCAAATCCAGTCTCAGACACTTAATAATTACCTAGCTGTGTGGCCTTGGGCAAGCCACTTAACCCCATTTGCCTTGCAAAAACCTAAAACAAACAAACAAACAAAAAAACAAATTTATATTATGCTCAGTCTCTGGATATGGCCTTAGATATATTTTAATATCCTAGAGGACTGGAGCAATAATAGTCAAACCAATTTTCAGAGGTTGACAAAAATCATTCCTTTTCCTTCAGTGTTTTCAACTTTTAAAAAAGTATTGTTTGCCTTAGAAGTATAAAAGGATAGATTTATTACTTGATATAGAACTTATGTTACTCATATATGTATTATTTACAAGTTGAATACTGTGCTTACCTCTGATTTCTGTTGGAATAATAACAAAAATATCCCCCTTTAATTCAAACCTTTATATTTTATACTTGATAATTAGGCTCATCCATTATACTATAGGGTATATTATTCTTTGTCTTTGAGTAGCATATTTTCTTCAATAGCTCTTCTCTTTATACATGGATGCAGAGAGGTACTGAACAGTTCAAAATGAGTTAACTTTCTAGCTAAAAGTAATTCTCTTGTGTACTTGCAATATTGTTGTTTGGTATTAAAATTCTGACTTTAACCTTGAAGACACAGATGTTTTGAAGTTCCCCCCAAATTTGATACTATTGTATTTCCCCCCAAATAAAACTAGGTCATATTAATTTTTGCTACAAAAGACAATTAGAGCTATTTTCAAATGATATCTGGAGATAGGCAATCATTCCTGCAGGAATCATTATTTGATCTATTATTCTCTCTGCAAGCAAGTTCTTCATGTCTTTAGTGAGTGCTGGCTGCCCAGACTAGCAGACCCTTTTGACCAACCCACCAAACATGTGGCAGCATTAAATTGACCCACTTCCTTAGAACTACTTATATGCACTAGACTGTTTTATTTCAAGAACATAGATACCCAAAACAAGTTTAACCTTATCTTTCTTGCACTTAGTGATGATTAGAGGTGGGACTCTCCATTCAGACTTTATCAAGTGTGCACATTATTCCTGCATTGTGACTGTACTCCAATTAGTCATTCAATAATGTTTCAAATCCATCTAATTACATAGGCACTCACCTCTCATACAAAGGTACCTACTTGAGTATTTACAAATACTTTGTTATAATGTATATTATCATTTATTTTAAGTATTAATATCAATAATATTATACATTCATATTTAATTAGATATTAATATTATTATTTTATAATTCAGTATGTCCTTCGTGTGTTGCAACAGATGTACTAAATGCATACATCTGACTGATGATCTTTATTGGGGTTTATTATGAGGGTAGGGCTCATATTACAAGCATCCTAAAAATATCTTGTTAGAGTTTATTTAGGGAAAAGTATAGTAAGAATGCTGGCAATGTGTATGTAATCATCACTCTTCAAAAATTCTATGTGACTTTATTATAATTTTTCCATATTCTTCTATTCTTATTTTTAATTAATCATATTTGGGAGGGGGATAGAAAATCAATGACTTTCATATCATTTCTATGCATACTATATTAAAGGTCTGTCCTATAAAAAATTCATTTTGACATATGTAGAATTCAAATGTTCTTTGGTGTTACTTTACTTTGCTTCCTTCCTGCCAAATTTTCCACGTCTTTGTTCATGAATTCCAAACCTGCCATTATCTTTTTTCCCCCAAAACTTCAATTATTTCAGAGAGATTTTCAAAAAGTGTTCTAAGCTGCCTACTCTGAAATGTAAAATAATGCATATAAAACACTTTGCAAGCCTTAAAGTTCCATGTGTGTGTTTGTCTCTGTCTGTCTCTTTTAAGCAGACACACACACACACACACACACACACACACACACACACAAACACACAAAACACACACACCCCGTAAACCCTATTGGTTTCTTCCCTGGTATCTATAATTAATCATGATCAATTCTATCATATAATTAAATTAGAAAACAAACCTTCTCTTGAACCTTTCCTGTTGCCTCTCCCCTTAAACATATTTTAACTTGGTAATCTATATTACAAATTCAGTAATGCCAAATATAGAAATAATTTCCAGCTCTTTATACCTAAATCAATTTTATACCTGAAGGCTGATCACTTGCTGAACATATTTATCAAATAATATCTTGCTCTTAAAATTTAATATATCTAAAACTAAACACATCATATTATCTCCATCCACCACCATGTTTTAAATTTGCAGCTATCTCAGCCTTTTATATTTCAGTTCATAGTATGACCATCCTCTCATCAATGTTCAAAACCCTACATACAAAATGTTGCCAGATCTTATGAGTTCTGCCTCATCATCATGTTTTGTATTCATCTTCTTGTCTGACTTGATCCTAGAATTTTGAAGTTTAATATTACTTCAAGTAATATTTTACTTTACTTTTACTTGAAGTAAAAACATTCCTCTAACACAATCAATTAGCATTCAACCTTCCTTTGAGACTTTCAGTAAGGAAAATCTCTGATATCACAAATTCCACTTTTTTGCTTTGTTATTTTTTAGTTATTTCTAAATTAAGCCCAATTCATCATGATTCCAAATAGGGTTTTCTTGGCAAAGATTCCACAGTGGATTGCCATTTCCTTCTCCAGCTCATTTTACAGCTGAAGAAACTGAAGTAAACAGGATTAAATGACATGTCCAAGGTTGACACAGCCAGTGAATATCTGAGGCCATATTTGAATTTGGGAAGAAGAATCTTTCTGAGTCCACACTTGCCAGGCTATCCACTGTGCCACCTACATATACCTTGTTCCACTTTTGGAAAACTCAAATTATATCAACTTCTGGGGTGGAGGCAAGATGGTGGTGTAAAGCTAGCAAGCACACAGAGCTTTTCCCTACACAATGTTAAATTAAGACTTTACACAGAGATTAAAGCAACAGATGACCAAAAAAAAATGCATTCTCAACTCTAGGCATTGTGGAGGATTTTTAGTGAACTTCTGTCTCTTTTGGGGAAAGGAGAAATAGAGGCCAGCTAGATGGAAGGGAAGGAAAGCCAACAGGAAGATTCTGATCACAGTGCAGCCCAGGTCCTGGTGGCTAGACAGTAACACAGGCTCAACTAGATAGCAGCCCAGCATGGAGTGTCCCAACCCCATAAAAAGTCTTAGCTCTGGGAATCCTGACTAACCCTAAACAACAGACAGCACTGCATAGGCAGAGCTTGGACATAAAGGAGGAAACAAACCCCTGCATAGGTAACACCTGGGCTGCAGAGGCAACACCTTGGCAAGTGATAAGTCAGGGACCAGACCCCTGTCCCATCACAAAAACCTAGGGACTATATTCCCTATAGCCCAGGCCCAGAGATAAATTAGCAAAATGAGCAAAAAAAGTGCACTAACTGTAAAAAGCTACTATTCAGATATAGATGATAAAACTGCCATCTCAGAAGAAAACAGTGACAAATTGCTTACATGGGAAGTCTCAAAGGAGTTTATGAATTGGACTCAAATACAAAACCTTATAGAAGAGCTTTTAAAAAGATTTTAAAAATAAAAGAAGAGAGGAAGAAGAAAAATGGAAAAAAGAAATGAGAGACATGCAGGAATATTATGAAGAATTTACCAAAATAATCAACTCCTTTAATCAAAAAATAAAATAAACTAACTGGAAGAGGAATGCAACTCGTCTCAATTCAAATCAATCAACCATGGAAAAAGGAATGCAACTCATTTTTAAAAGTCAAGTCAACCATCTGGAAAAGGAATGCAACACATCAAAAAGTAGAATTAACAAACTGGAAAAGGAAACACAATAGCTAACTGTAAAAAATAGAACCCTCCCAAATTAGAATTGGACAAATACAAACTAGTAACTCTATGAAACCTCAAGATTCCATCAAATAAAATAAAATGGCCAAAAAAATTTGAAGTAGATTGTAGGGCTATGTTTGGAGTTCTGTAGAGATGGAGGGAGAGTATACTATGAGGGATGGGACATGGAAACATCATGAAGAGATTTTGCTTTGCTTGATGCTTTGGCTACAAAGGGAGTGTGCTTGGTGGGGAGAGATATAAACATTTCATGAAATGATGTGACTTTGCATGATGCATTGGCTCATGAGAATTGTGTGTACATGGATGGTATTTGAAAAGAGGGGTTATATAAATCAATTATTATTTGATGTGATTTATGACCCTTGAGAAGTGTATTTCTAATGGACAGAAGAGGTGAGGTACCTAGTGCCTATGAGGCAACTATTTATTGAGCAATCAATCCATTAATCATTGAGAATGGTACTTCTATCAGGACAGATAAAATTAGTATATTTTGACAAAGGGGATGTCAGTACAAGACAGGGTTAAAATAATAAAGACATAAAAAGGACTATACATGGAGAAGGTTAGGCATTAGTGGATAAAAAAAGACCAGATGAAGAAAAGTAGAGGGAAAGCAGGAAAAGAGTAAAAACTAAGTAAATCCTACTCTCAATAGATTTAGAACAGAGAAGGAAAAATACACATTCCAAATTGGATTTAAAAGTCTCACCTACCCTGGCCAAGTAGGGGAAGAAAGGGTAGAAGGGACTGATAAAAGGGCAGATAAAGGTAAAAATAAAGTTAAATTTTAAAAGAAAAGTTAAAAGGGAAAGAGAGCAAAATATTGATGAGAAGGAATAAGAGAAAAGTATAAATGGGGAAGAAGAATTGAGGGAAATATAGAATTAGTAATCTTAACTGTAAATGCGAAAGGAATAAACTTTCCCATAAAACAGAAGCAAATATCAGAATGAATTAAAAACAAGAATCCTACAATATGTTGTTTACAAGAAACACATTTGAAGAGGAGAGATACACACGGAGTAAAGGTAAAAGGCTGGAGCAAAACATATTATGCTTCAGCATAAGTAAAAAAAAACAGGGCAGCAATCTTGCTCTCAGAAAAAGCAAAAGCAAAAAAAGATATCATTAAAAGTGAAAGGAAGTTATATGATTATTAAACATTTATTCACAAAGTGGGATAACATTCGAATTCTTATAAAAGAAGCTGAACAAATTACAAAGACATAGCAAAACTAATAGAAGAGGACCTCAACATCCCTCGTTCAAAATTACAGAAATCTAACCACAAAATAAACAGGAAGAAAGTTAAGAAGGTTTATAAAATTGTAGAAAACTTAGATATGATAGACCTCTGGAAAAAACAGAATGGGAATATAAAAGTATATTCCATTTTCTCTACAGTACATGACACATTTATCAAAATTGACTATGTACTAGGGCATAAAAGCCTTACAATTAAATGCAGAAAAGCAGAAATAATAAATTCATGCTTTTCAGATCATGATGCAATAACAATTACATGTAATAAATGACCATGGAAAGATAAACCAAAAAATTAAATGAAAATAAAATAACTTAATTTTAAACAATGAGTGGATCAAACAATAAATCGTAGAAACAATCAATCATTTCCTCCAAGAGAATGACAACAATGAGACATCATACCAAAACTTAATGGAATATAGCCTCAGTACTTTTTAGGGGAAATTTTATATCTCTAAATGCTTATATGAATAAAATAGAGAAAAAGGAGAAGAATGAATTGGCAAGCAAGTTAAAAAACTAGAAAAAAGGACAAAGATACTCATTTAAATACCAAATTAGAAATTCAGAAAAATCAAAGGAGAGATTAATTAAATTAAAAGCAAGAAAACCATTTATCTAATAAAAGAGTTGATTTTGAAATAAAAAGAATAAAAGAGATAAACCTTTGGTTAATTTGATTTAAAAAAAGACAATTACCAAATTATGAGTATCAAAAATGAAAAGGGTGAACTTGCCACCAATGAAGAAGAAATTAAAGAGAATTCAGAGCTATTTTGCCCAAATATGCCAATAAATGTGACAACTTGAATGAAATAAATATTTACAAAAATATAAACTACCCAGATTAAGATAGAAAATAAAATATTTAAATAAACCCATTTCAGAAAAAGAAATTAGAGAAATCATCAATATCCCCCTAAGAAAATGCCTCCAGCTTCAGATGAATTTACAAGTGAAATCATGAAATCTATCAAACATTTAAGTAACAATTAATTCCAAATGTACACAAGCTATTTAAAAAAAATAGGAGAAGAGAAATGGTCCTGCCAAATTCATTTTATAACACAAATATGATATTGATATCTAAACCAGGGAGAGCTAAAACAGACAGAAAGTTATAGATCATTCTGCCTAATGAACATTGATGCAAAAATCTTAATAAAAGTTTAGCAAAGTGATTACAAGTTATTACTAGGATTATATATAATAATTAGGTAGGATTTATAACATCTTGGCAGGGATGATGTAATATTAGGAAAACACTCAATATAATTGAACACATCAGTAACAAAACCAATAGAAAACTTATGATTATCTCAATAGATGCTGAAAAAGCATTTGACAAAAATACAACTTCTATTCCTATTAAAAACACTAGAAAATATAGGACTAAATGGAGTTTTCCTTAAAATAATAAGCAATATCTATCTAAAACAATCCTCAAGCATTATGTATAATGGAGATAAACTAGTAGTATTTCTAAGAAGATCAGAGGTGAAACAAGGTTGCCCATTATCACCACTATCATTCAATATAATATAAAATTTAGCTTTAGCAATAAGAGAAGAAAAAGAAATTAAAGGAATTAGAATTGGCAATGAGGAAGCAAAACTTTCATTCTCTGCATATGATATGACTTAGATAACTTAAAACAATTAACATCAGCAAAGTAGTGGGATATAAAAATATATCCACAAAAATCATCAGCATTTCTATATATGAACAGCAAAACCCAAGGTTTAGAGATAAAAAAATTCCATTTAAAGTAGCTGTAGACAACAAATTAGATAAAATATCTGGGAATCTAGCTCTCAACCCAAACCCAGAAATTGTATGAATACAATTACAAAATACTTTATGCAAAAAAATTCAGATCTAAACAGTTGGAAAAACATAAGTCGCTCATGGTTAGTCCAAGCTAATATAATAAAAATGACAATTCTACCCAAATCAAATTGCTTATTCATTGCCATAACAATTAAACTACCAAAAAACTAGTTTACAGAACTAGAAAAAAAAACTATCAAAATTCATCTGGAACAACAAGACATCCAGAATATCAAAGGAACTGATGAAAAATACAAAATACAAAGAAAGGTGACCCAGCTGTACCAGATATAAAACAATACTATATAGTGGCAGTCATCAAAACTGCCTGGTACTGGTTAAGAAATAAAGCAATGGACCAGTGGATTAGAAGAAACAAAAGAAAGAATAGTAAATTACTATAGTAATCTATTGTTTAACAAACCCAAAGACATTAGCTTCTAGGATAAGAGCTCACTATTTGACAAAAACTTCTGGGAAAACTGGAAAATAGTATGGGAAAAAACTAGGCATACACCCATAGCTTACTTACCTCTACTAAAAATATGGATTTAAGCATAAAGAACAATACCATAGACCAATTTATAGATCAAGAAACACTCCATCTGTTGGATCTATAGAAAGGGAGAAATTTATGACCAAACAAGAAATAGAGTACATTATAAATTGCAAAGTGAATGAACTTTTGCTATATTAAATTTAAAAGATTTTGAAATAAAAAACCAATGCAGTCAAGATTAGAAGAAAACAGAAAGCTGGGAAATAATTTTTAAAGCTAGGAATTCTAATAAAGGTTTCATTTCTAAAATATATAGAGAACTGAATCAAATTTCTTGATTAATGTTCAGAAGCAGCTTTCAAATGAAGAAATTAAAACTATATATATATATATATATATATAATCATATGAAAAAATGCTCCAAATCATTATTTATTAGAGAAAAGGAAATTAAAAGAACTATGAGGCATTACCTCATATCTATCAAATCATCTAAGATGACAAAAAGGGAAAATTATCTTTGTTGAAGAGGGTGTGGGAAGATTGGAACATTGTTTCATTGTTGGTGGAGTTGTGAACTAATCCAGCCATTCTGGAGAGTACATATAGAACTATGCCCGATCAGACCTTTTAACCCAGTAATACCAATACTAGACATATCCAAAAGAAAATATAAAAATGGGAAAAGTCCCACATGTTCAAAAATATAATAGATTTTTTTGTACTAGCAAAGAGTTGGAAATTGAGGGAATGCCTATCAGTAGGGGAATGACTGAACAAGTTTTGGTCTATAAATGTTATGGAGTACTATTGTTCTATAAGAAATAATGAATGGTTGGAATTTAGAGAAGAATGAAACGATTTACACAAATTGATGCTGCGGGAAGGGAGCAAAACCAATGATTGGATTCAAATAAATTAACACCAGTTCTCTGCCCTGATGACCATTTTAAATATGCAAAAAAGATATACCAAAAGGTAGTTTAATATTTCATGCATTTGATACTCAAAAAGAACAAAAATAGGTGTGCTGAAGTACTGAAGTAACAAAAATGAGGAAATTAAATTATATTTCATCAAAGGTACAATGAGTTTGGGGGGTAACTAGGTGATACAGTGAATAAAGCACTGGCCCTGGAGTCAGAAGGACCTAAGTTCAAATCTGGCATCAGACATTTAATAATTATCTAACTGTTTGACCTTGGACAAGTCATTTAATCCCATAGTCTTGTAAAAAAAACAAAGCTATAATGAATTTTAAGAAATGAATAACTATCACATGTATAGTTCCATCAATTTTTTTTCACCTTTGATGGAATGAACATTTCTTCTGATGCTTAGAAAATGCTATTGCATAGATGCATGTTCAAAAAAGAGAAAGAAGGGGGCAACTAGGTGGTGCAGTGGATAGAGCACTGGCCCTGGAGTCAGAGGGAGCTGAGTTCAAACCTGGCCTCAGCCATTTAATGATTTCCTAGCTGTGTGACCTTGGGCAAGTCACTTAACCCCATTACCTTGCAAAAACAGTAAAACAAGAAAGAAAGAGTAAGAAATGCAAACTTGTGATTTCTACATTGGACAACTGCCCAGGTGCCAACCTTAGAACCTTATTACATGTGTCATTTTAACTACTGGTTCACCAAACTCAATGTAAAATTAGGTATCAGTTTTGCAGAATCAGAACAAACCAGTTGAATCCCACCACTGAGAAGAGCCAAGAGAACACCTTAACAAAAATATTTTGAATTGATCAACTATGATGTATACAACTTTTCTTGGCAGTTCAGAGATCTAGAACATCCCTGGGAGACCTGATATGTGCAATGCCATTCATATCCAGAAGGGGGAAAATGACATCAACAATATCAAAAATCTCACAGAATTTAAATGAATACTATATTCAGTTTTTTAAAAAATTCCTCTTTTGTTTTTCCTTCCTATACCATGGGCTTCTTTCTTTTCCCTTGGTCTTAATTTTTTATACACAAAATGACAAATAAGAGGGCATGTTGAACATGGGTATACATGTACAACTTTTATTGAACTGCTTGCCACTCACTGTGGGGCGATTAATATTGAAAGGCTTTTATGACATAGAGTTGAAAAAATAAAGAGGAAATATTAAAAAAATAAAATTGAAATTATTAGGAGATTTTCCCTTCTATTGAGTTTAAATTTGCTTCCAAAAACCTTCCCCTCTTTGGCCTAAGTTCTGCCACACTGTTATCAAGTAGAGTGAATATTGATTTATAATCTACTTATTTTCTCTTTTTAGGAATGCTTGAGCTTTTTATCTTTAGGAGTATTCATAATTATAATTTCAAATGATAGTTGTCATTGTTGATAGGTTTATCTAATACATTTAAATATATACATATATATGTATGTATGTATGCATATGTATACTTGAACCTTCAAATGAATCTGCGATTTCATCACTGTAGGGTATTCTTTCCAACAACATAGATTGCAACCCATTCATCCTTATCTTGTCTTCTGTGATTTTTGTCCTTGTCTTCCCATAGAATCCAGAAAGCTTGATGCCTTTCTTTTCTCTAAACAATTGAGAGGATTAGGATAGAAATCACAGTCTATACTTCTGTTAATCCTCATTCCTGTTCATGACCAGCTCATCTTTTTAAGTTCTTTATTTTATGACATTCTGTACTCCCCTTTGCCCTCATAATTCCCCATTTGTAATACTTGCATTTTGTAATCTCCACTATTTCCAGATAATAGTAAACATTCATTAATGTATTAGTAAAGTATTCAGCTAAGTATTCTCTTGCATTCTCTTGCAACCTATTCTAACATATTCTTGTGTACCACCCTTTACGAATTTCTGTAGAGAAAGTAGAGTTAATGAACCCTCAGCTTCCTTCTCAGAATTTTTCTGTTAACAAGTTGTCTTTTTTCATACCCAAACAAGTCCTAATAAGTGTTCATAAATGGGAGGAATTAGGCAATATTAATATGAGCTGATATTTATATTCACATAGTTGCCATTCTAGTTCATCCTCTTAACCCATATGTCATCTTTCTCATGAACTCTTATAATTGCATCCTAACTGGTCTTACCCTTTATGGCCTATGCCCCTCTTCAATCACATAGCTTTCAAAATATTTCACAAAATCGACAAAATAATCTGTACTTGTCATTTCCTTGATCAAAACTATTTAGTAGGGTTTTTTTTTATTGGTTCTAGGATACAATACCAACTTCTAAGCCTGGCACTTAAGATCCTCCATAATTTGATTCCAACCTATTTTTCTAGTCTTATGTAAAAGTGCTACCCTGAAATATCTCTAGTCTAGCCAAATGGGACTACTAGCTGTTTCCTGAAATCAATGTCTTGTCTTGCCTCCATATCTTAACTAAAGCTGTCCTTTCTCAATCCCAACTTTCATAATCTGTCTCTTTATTCAGAGCTCAACTCAGGTGCCATTTCATCTGTGAAGTCTTCCCTGAATCACTATTTGAAAGTGACTTCTCATTCTTCATATTTCCCTAGAATATTTTGTTTGGATCATCCCTTTACCTTTTTTTAACCTTTACCTAAATCGTATCATGATTATCTATAAATGTCAATTTTGTACCATCTAAACACAGTAGAAAGAAAACTTCTTAAGGCAGGTCCAGTTTATTTTTCCATCTTTATATTACTTCCAGGTCCTAAATTTAAGCTTTGTGAATGATGGGTATCTAAATATGTAAAATGTATCTTTAGCCAGGTTTTTCAGTACACACCTATGGGCCTTCCATCCTTAAAAGGAGCTTTATTCTATAAGACAATAATAAATTTATCAGGGTAAATGGGCAAATGAATAGTGAAACCCAGGTAACTATGATAAAGGAGACAAAGGACAGTGTACAGAAAAAGGAGAAATTTGTAGGCAGCTGAGGGATGCAATGAATAGAGCAAAGGACCTGGAATGAGGAAGACCTGAGTTCAAATCCAACCTTAAACACTTACTAGTTGGGTGATTGAGAGCAAGTCATTTAAACTCTTTCAATCTCAGTTTCCTCATATGTCAAATGGGGATAATAATAATAGCACCTACCTTTCATACTTGTGAGAATCAAATGAGATAATATTTATAAAGTACTTTACAAACTTGAAAAGGAGGTACAAATGTTACCTTACTAGTATCTGTGGATGGAGATACCCTCTATATTCTCCTGAATGCCAATGGCATTGCATTTATTGTGTCAAATGCAAGTTCATAATAAAGTATCCAGAAAGAGAACTACAATTACTCAGAGGAGTTTATTCTGTTCACCTGGACAGGACAGAACAAAGAAAAGGAAAATAACTAATGCCCATTTTTCAACATATATCTGAATGGACACTACAGAACAGGAATTCTTAACTTTTTTTTTTCATATGCTCATATAACAGTCTGGTGAACCCTATGGACCCTTGCTCAAAAAATGTTTTTAAATGTTTAAAATGCATAGAGCTTGTCTGTGTGTATATCTGGAAGAGACACTATAAATAGGCAGTAACTGGACCAAGATTTGAAAGGAATATTCAGAAAGCAGAATCAGAGATTCTATGTAATAGAGATTATTTCACCCTTCATTTCTTTCAACCTTTCATTTATAATTGAGAAAACTGACAGAGCTGTGACTATAACCTTTGTATCAATGGCAAAGTACTTTTGTTAACCTTCTCCTTTCTCTTAAGTATGATGAAAGTAATATTCTATGGCCCTGCCCTAGGTAAGTAAGACTAGGGATTTTTGTTGCTTTTAAAAATGTTGAAACTGAGATTTAGTTGACTCAGGGGACTAAGGTTCAGGTTGTTGGCATGTCTTCCTGGTCACCTAACTACAAAAAGCAACAAGGAGCTACAGCTGCTCCCTGATGCTTGACTGGTGGACCATTCTCTGCTAACAAAGAGGTATGGGAGACATATTCAAGTGCATCAACTTCTTGCTGAACAAACTTGTTAAATATATTTTCCCTGCTACAGCTAAGTAAATCCCCTTTTGTTACCTGCCAAAAGTTCCAGAAGTGCCTCACTTTGTTCCGAAATGAAATCTAAACTACCAAGGGATATCTCTGAGTGAGTCTTTTTCCTGCAATTCCCAACTTCCCATAAAAGCACAGGCCTTTCTTTTCATTAGAAACATTTTAACAGTGTTGCATTAAACAATAAAACCTGGAACACCACTGCCTCTGAAGGTTTGAGGATGATGACCATTACACAAAGATCAGTGGAAAGGCTCATGGAGATGGAAGAGGGGAAGTCAAAAGGCTTCAACATGGAATCAATAAGAAAAGGACTAAAGAAATTGTAAAAAAGAAAGAGAAGATAGTCTGTTCACATGCTGAAAATAAGGGATGATGATAAGTGGAGAATCATAGGGCAGGATTGCTTATATGCTTTTCTTAGAGATCTACTAGACTTCTATTAGACAGGTTGGCTTTAGAGATAGTTTCGTGCTTTGACCTTTGCCTTCTTCACCATCATGTTCATAAGATGTAAATATTAGAATTCTCAGTCAATAAACATTTATTAAGCATGTATTATAAAATAAAACACAAAAAATCCTTCTGAATCTGATTAAAACTTTATAAAAATTATCTCTTATGTATCTTGCTTAATCCTAACTCCTATGCCAAAAATTACTAATTTGTAAATATGTCTAGCAAAATATGTATGTAAAATGCTAAATCAACTATTCCCTGCTAAAGGGAGGGAGTGGGAAGGGAGGGTGGAGGGAAATTTTGTGACTTAGAAATATAAATGTACAAATGGATAAAAATTTAAAAAGATAAATATTTTTAAAAGCATGTATTATGTGCCATACACCGTGCTACATACTGCAGATACAAAGAAAGACAAAAGACATCTCCCTGCTCTCAAAGAGCTCACAGTGTAAAGGTGGAGATAGCATGCAAACAAATTATATACAAACAAGATATAAACAGAATAAAGGGAAAATAACCTTAAGGATTGGGAAAGGCTTCCTGTCAAGGATAGAATTTTAGCTAGAATTTAGAGGAAGTTAGGATGAAGGATCCTTGAATAAGAGCAGCAGAAGAAAAGTAAAACATAAATCAAGCACTGATCCAAAGGTGTGTACTGGTAACCAACAGCTACCAGAAAATTGATTGGGTGGTAGATAAGTACTGAATAAAGCTCAAAGAAGGAAAGATAAAGTAATGGTGGTAGAGGGACCACCTGGAAATGGCAATGAGAGGCAAGGAAGTTTCCAACTCTCTTACCTTGACCAGTATTTTGAAGGATAAGTGAAAGTACAATTAGTACTGGAAAGAGAAGCTGGGGAGGCTGAATCTTTTGATCTGAGTCACAGCTCATTGAGAGTCAACAACAGTAGGGCTTTTGTTTTTTTATGAACCAGGTATTCCAGATAACAGAGTGGAAGGAATGGGTAGCATTTCAGTGGGATATAGAGTTAGTGAATATTAAAGGTTAAGTTATAGGAATAGGAAGTGGGAAGTGGGAGCAAAGAATGAGCTTAAATAATCACAACTAGGGCATCAAAATCTTTGGGATAGGGAGGATATGGCAAAAGATTATTTGTTAATCATGAATAAATGAGTTCAGATGGTTTTCTATTATCTATGGGAGTTTGGTCTCAAGATAAATTCTTTCATATCTTAGGCAGTTTAGAAGAAAAATGCTGGAATCAGAAGGAATGGTGTTACTCACCTTATAAGACAATAAGACCATCCTAGAAATTGAATGGAATGACCTTTCTCATCTTCCTTAGAAAGTAGGAATCTAATGTTTGATGGAATAATATTTTTCCTCTTCTTAAGGAAGACAGAAGACCAGATAGAAGACCTCGTGTGAAATAATGGCATTTACTTTCCTTACCTTAAAGGTAAAAGGCTGCTGTTCAGGTTGGCATTTGTCCTGTTTCCATAAGAGGATGGGAATTAGGAATGACATGCCATTAGATCTCCCTGATCTTAACAGCTTACCTGTCTGTCTCTGGAATAAGATATTCTGCAATAGAGTTAGAAGATACATCCAATCCCTTAAGTTACAGATGAGAAAACTGACAGAGTTGGGAATATAACTTGTGTCCTCTCTCCCAAGCCACTGTTCCTACCAATCCACTTTCCCTCCAATTTCTTACTCCTTAAATCTCCCTACTCAACTATCCCATCCTTACTGACCTGTCTAGACAGTTGGCTGTGATCATAAGTCTACTACTTCCCATTCTACTATCTATCAGATCCACTAGTTTCATAGATGAAGAATATCTTTAAGCTCTTTATTGCTTAAATGAGGAAACTGAGACCAAGATAGGTTAAGTGACTGATCTAAAGTCACATGAGGAAAAAACTTCAGAGTCAATTACCAAGCCTAAATACTCTGAATCTAAATCCAGAACTCATTTCCACAGAAATTATAATAAATAAGACTTCTAGGAAAGAGTGACTTGTTCAAAAGTCAAGTAAACCTAGAAAAGCATACACTGGGAAAATGAGTCAAGATCTCTTATAAAAAACAAGATTCTGGGTTTCCATTCTCTGTCTTCTCCACTAGAGAGCTGTTCAGATAAGGCCTCTACTTGGTCCAATTTGGGCTCTGCCCTAGAAAATTTTTTCAACACCTATATACCCAAATGTAGATTTTAGCCTTGAAGCAAAGCAAATTCATGTGTGCTTCTGCAACTAGAATAAGCATTTTAAGCAATTGCATTTCCTGACATCAACATCTGATCCTCCCTGGTATTTGCATGTAGCCTTTAAAACCTAATTAAAAGAACTTTCAACTGAAAAGGAGAGGAGAGGGAGAAACTTCCTAAGCATATCTGCCAATTTAAAGAGTAGTTATAATATAAGAGGAAGAATGGTAGCAGAGATGCCCAGAAGTTCATGAGACAAAACCCAAGAAAGCAATTAAATTAGGTTTTCAGATGGTTACACACAAATGTATGAATAAAAAGCAAGATGAACCACTGATCTTAATGCACAGGAAAAATAAATTAGACTCATGTACATCATTGAGAAAAGATGAGATAAGACATATAATTGGAATATCATTCCATAAGAGTTTAACATAATCAAAAGAAATAACGTGTATGGGGAAGGAATAGGGAGAAGGAGATTTGTTACAATTATATGTTAAGAAAGTGTACCCATGTGAGAAAAACCAAGGACCCAGAAAGGGAATGCATAAAGAAGAATATTTGATTGAAGATCAACAGATCCCGAAACAGAAATGATATTGTCATCTGAATATACTACAGACAATCAGGTCAGAAAGAGAAAACAAATTAGGAATTCCAGGAATAATCTAAGACTGGACGAGAAAGTAAAGCATTAAAAAGGGTTTGATAACTTTTTATTGCTTCATATTAGAAAAAAATGAGGAGCAAAGAAAGGATAGCATAACTACTCAGGCAGGATGGGATAATGACAGATGATACAGATAGTCAACTCTTCATTTGCTTATTTGTACCTGACTGGACTAAAAAAAATGAATATTAGTAATTGTTAACCAAGATAAAAGTAGTAAAATCATCTAGATGTCATTGCTGAGGTCAAATCACCAGTTTCAGATGAATTGTATCTTCATATACTGAAGGAACTGTGAGACTGCTTGCTAAACCACTGTCAGCAATATTTGGAGTATAAAGAGAATAGAAAAGAATTACTTAATGAAATAGTAATCATTAGGAGTTAGTAAGGCTTCATCAAGAACAGATAATGCTAAACTAGCTATATTTCCTCTTATGAAAGTCATGAACTAGTAGATGAGTGAATGTTGAGATTTTCCTGAAGTGCTTGATAAAGCTTCTCATCCTTTGAAATAGATGTGGAGATATGGGTTAGAATATAATACAATTAAGCTAATTTGGAGATGGTGGATTATGAGACTTGAAGGATAGTCCTTAATACTTCAAAGTTAACTTGGAAAGACTTCTCTAGGAGAACATCCAGGGATCTCTGCTTGGTCCTGGGCTATTTTTTTCATTGGTATCAATGACTTGGACAAAATACAGAAAGAAAAAATTAACATATTTGGCTATGATAAAAAGGGAGTAATAGCTAACACAGTGGATGACAGAATTAGCATTAAGAATTATCTCAATTGTCTTAAACTTTGAGTCAAATGTACTTAGATGAAATTTAAAAGGCACCATTAGCACAAGTCTTATAAGGATTTTTAAAAATCAACTCCAAATCCACAAGATAAGAAAAATATGGATAGAAAACAGTATATTTGAAAAAGATTTAAGTTTCTCTAAACTGCAAGTTGAATGCATGTCAATGATGTGATGTGATATACAATAAGAAAATAGTATAAAATAAAATAAAACCAGGTCAATTTGGGCTGCATTAAGAGTCCTATCCTAAACTTGGAAGTGCAGGTCAAATCACATCTGGAGTCATTTATTTGAAGTGGTCCATTTTAAGAAGGTTGGCGATAAATGGATAGTGTCCAGAAAAGACCAATCAGGCATATCAAAGACTTTGAGAGCATGCCATATAAAAACTAGGAAAAAAAGAGCTGAGTATGATTAAACCTGAGGAAGTGAAGCCCCAGAAAGGATATATTAGCATTAGGGTATAAATGGGGAAAAAAAATCACCAGCTTTGGTGATTTTTCACCAGCAACCTGAGTTCAAATTATGCATCTGGTTCTGCATACCTTTTTGACCGTGGGTGATTCACTTTCTCTCTCTTGATCTCAGCTTCCTCCACTTTCAAAATGAGTGGATCAGATTAGATGACCTCCAGAGTCAATTCTAGTTGTTGGCCTCTGATCCTATATTAGGAAGTCTGGCACGAATGTTAAACAAATTCCCCTTTATTGCAGTCTTTAAAAAAGACTGGATAACTACTCTTTTGGAGTATATCATAGAAAAAATTAATTCTTGGGGGCAGCTAGGTGGCATAGTAAATAGAGCACCAACCCTGGAGTCAGGAGGATCTAAGTTGAAATCTGACCTCAGACACTTAATAATTGCCTAGCTGTGTGACCTTGGGCAAGTCACTTAAAACCCCATTGCCTTAAATAAAGAAAAGAGAAAAAAGAAAAAAAAGTAATTCTCAGTTGGGGGCTTTAAATTAAGGGCTCTAAAGATTTCTTCTAAGTCTAAGATTTCAGAGTCCTACCTTACTTGGGAGAATAATATGACTTCACTTTATGGAGTAGAAAGAACACTGACGTGGATTCAAATCCAAATTCAAATATTAACAGTATGAACACATCACTTAATCACTTAGAATTTCAGTTATTGGGATGCCTGTATTCTATAAGTTTGATCTTCATTACCAGGAAAGTGCTTTGTAAATGTTAAATTATATATGTATGTATGTATATATATATATATATATATATATATATATATATGTAATTATTTGTAAGCCTCATCTGCAGGGCAAATTTTAATGCAGTGTAGACATGATATGTAACTACTTGTTGGGTCTAACAACCTCACTCCCTTTTACAAATATTGAATTAATTTAAGAGAAGGATAAAAAAATAAAATAAAATATTTCCATGCAAGGAGTTCCAGCCCAGCCTTAATAATGATGAAAGATTTCACAGGTATTTTCCAGCAGGTCCTGTAATACCTTATTTATACATTCCAGATTTGTTATTTTAAATTCAGACTTTTACCTGGGTTTACCCAGCTCTTGCTAATACTTGGGTCATTTGTCTTTGCTTGAACTTGGTGACTTTTTTCCATCCCCTTTACTTCTGTGTTTTAGCCTCTCCTGGTTGGATGCTGCTCATAGGACACGTCGCAACCTTCAAAATAAATTTCTTTTTGATATTGGGTTACTGGGTGGCTCATACCTTCCAACAGCACCATCTATCTTACCCAATGTATTTTCTCAATGACTGTATAAATACATATATGTTTTCTTGTTTTATTCACCTCACAGTGCAGGAAAAAAATGAACTCTGACAACATAACACAGTTATTCCTTTTCTGCCATTGTCCCAGGAAGAAAAAGTGACATAGAAGATGTCAAAACCTAAGGAGTGCCTGCAGTGAAAAGCCTTTTGTAACCAGATTTCACGATGTAAACCACTTTGAGATGCCTCCGGAATGGCAGGCTTGATAGTAAATCGACAGTGCCATCTGCCAAATGGCCTAGAAGCTGCAGAAAACCATTGAACTCATTAATTATTGCTGACGATAGCAGTCGATTTGACTTCATTATGGGCCAAGAAGAGGAAATCATTGAAAAGCTAGTTCTTAATGGCCCTGAGTGTTTTGGGGGGAGCCTCTCTTCATCCTTCTACAGCCCTTCCTTTTTTTTCCTCTTAGAGAGCAACCTCATGACCAGAAGTAGATGGACAATGTAAATAATTCAGATAAAAGTAGATTTCTTTATGGCTATCATTTCAAGAATTGGCTATCTAGCTAGTCCACCACTCACCAAATAATTGTATTCCACCACATTTCTCTTTGAGACGTTAAGCACTCAGCTTAAAAGGTACATGATAGTCAAGGACTCCTACTCCTTATGGACAAGAGATACCCTTACTTTTGCCCTCACCTCTTCCAAAGGACTGAACTCTCTGTCATCTCCATCTCAACTGGGCAATGGTCATGACCACTTCTCTCATGTGAGAATAGAGAAAGAGCTACCATCCAGATATGAGGATGAAAGGAAACAGAGACACACTGGTTCCCTCTTCTCCCCCGCCCATTTCTTGCAGGCAGCCACTGTTTATCAGCACACAAGTTTTAAGAGAGAAATGAAGCCGAATACCATATCTGATTGGAACTGCAGGGGGCTTTTGGTAGACAGGATGCAATTATTCAAGTTGGAATCTGGCCAGAGCCAACATTCCTGTGATCAGTAAGGTGTATTTGTGCTTCCCTAGCACCTTCCTCTAAACATTTAAAATGCATTTGAGCCAGCTCTCCCAATTTGGGTTCAGGATGAAGATTTTCTACATCCTCTTTCATATATAGAATTCCACTCTGTCCATGAAACAGTCATTGAGAAAATGCATTGGTTTAAGTATGAGGCATTCAGTAACCCAATATCAAAAACAAAGACATATTTTGAAGGTTGGGATGTGACCTATGAGCAGCATCCAACCAGGAGAGACAACAGCACAGAAGTAAAGTGTAGGGACAGTTAGGTGAAATAATAGATAGAGCATGGGCTCTGAAGTGAGTACCAGACACTTAATAATTACTTACCTTTGTGTGACCTTGAGCAAGTCACTTAATCCCATTGCCTTGCAAAAAAAAAGGAAAAAAGAGAAAGTAAAGGGGAGGGGGAAAAGTCATCAAGTCCAAAATAATTCAATGATTCCTAAATCTTCATTTCAGCAGATTGGAATATCTACTATGTGATTAGCAGTTCAGGCTGTGCCAAATATTCCTTGCCTGTTTACAAGGAGTTTCCAATCCATTTGAGATAATATAACATTCAAGAACCAGTAGGAAAGAGATATAGAATACAATATAATCAACTGTGAAAATTTTTGGAGACGAAAATATAACACAAAGTTTAGCTCCTCCTGTTGCAATTTCAGTAATTAATAACAATAACAATAATAGCAGGCAACATTTATAGAAAGCTTATTATGTGCCAGCTACTTTGCTAAGTATTTCATAATTATCATCTCATTTGATTCTCATGACAATCCTAGGAGGTAGGTGCTATTACATCCAGATGAGAAAACTGAGACATATAATTAAATGACTTGCCTAGTATCTCTTAGCTAGCAAGTGACTGAGGTGAGCTTTGAATTCAGGTCCTCTTGATTCCAGGCTCAAGACTCTCTAAACTATGCCACCTAGCTACCCCAGAATATGATTATTTTAGTGGATATTTATATAATAATTTAAAGTTTTATTGTAACTATTATTATATCCTCCTATTACAAGGTAAATTCATTTAGGTAACAAGATGTTTTTCATTTTGCCTTTTAGTGCCTACTGTGCTAATGCGCTGTATAAAATAAGTGCTTAATAATTATTTGTTCAATTAAATAGATACCCCAGAAGGATAAATATAATTTTTGCTTGACCACAGGACAGTAGAAGGTTACCATTGAACAAAGAGTTCACTTTTGTTATTGTTATTTTGTTTTGTCATCTATATAAACTAAATTTATTTCTCTCAACTATATATAGAGCTGATCTTAGTCTCATGAGTAAATCTACTCTTTAATTGTTTCCTCCTCCAATCTCACTTTCCAAGATAGGCAGCGATCTCACAGTTCAGCTCTTCTGACCTCTTAAGAATTAATGAGATCCAAGTCCTAGTACAATAAAGCTTTCCATGGTTCTCCATGTGGTCACATTCCACTTCAATAGTTTGGTCTCCTTTCATGTAGCTTTTTCATTGAAAATACTGGGCAATTAAATCATAAGAATTTCTCTTCATTTTTGGGAAAATGGCCAATGCAGCTCACTTATATTTGCTCTTTGAAATTACAACTGCAGATTTGAAATGGACATGGAATTAATTGGACATTATTATTAAATCCAATAAGAAGCAAATCAAACTCAATATCGAGCTGGTCTGTACTTATTATCTTTCAACCTGCAGCCTGTGTGGTCCTTCCCCAAATGTACTTTGAAGGAATGATATCCCATTGTGATACTGGAGGAAAAGCTCTATGTATATTTGTGTGTGTGTGTGTGTGTGTGTGTGTGTGTGTGTGTGTATGTGTGTTTGATGTGTTCTACCTGAGATAGATTCCAGAAATAAAGTTCTTTCAGTGCTTCTTCCTCACCTCTATATACAAGGTCCTTTAGACCACCTTCCCTGGAGGGAGGAAAAATGCTGACCAAATCTGTTTCTAGATATAGGCATTCCTCAAATCACACCTATGTCTGGGATTCCTCCCAATTTTTTTGTGCTGCATAGACCCTTTGGCAGTCTGGTGAAGCCCATTCATTCTGGTCAAATTTTTTTAAATGTGGAAAAAATAATGCATATGAAGAACAAAAAGGACAATTATATTAAAATGAAATGTGGTTAAGTGACTTGCCCAAGATCATACACAGGTAAGTAATTATTAAGTGTCTGGTCCTCCTGACTTCAGCGACCATGCTCTATTCAAAAATATATAATTAAAAAAAATATATCGACCCCAGGGTAAAAACTCCTATCCTATGTGATCCTGGAAATGTGATTCCCCTATAGTACAATGCATTGTTGGTATTGTATTACCCAAGCTGAGTCTTGCTCTCCCATTAAAAAAATACCAAAAAGAAATTATATATATAGACAAACATTATTGAGATAGAAAGACAGAGTCACTCTATCAAAATCACGAATTCTGCTGAATCTAAGGTAACATTTTTAAGGAATAAAAATATCTCACCTCTACCCACTTAGTCCCAGAATGCCCTTATCTTGTTTGCGGCTTTCTTCTTCTGTTTGGACTCAGGAACTGCTAGGTTAGAGGATGCACAACTTTGTGGCAAAAACAAACTCCAGGGCTTATTATCCCATATCTAATTCCCAACCCTGCAGGACAATTAGTGCTGGGCTCAGGATCCTCTTGTTTATTCATATGTACCTTTGTAAATTCCTGTCAATCTCAAGCTTCCTTGGTTTTCTCATTTTCTTTGGAGTTTTTTTTAGGTTTGTTTGGTTTTTTTTTTGCAAGGCAATGGGGTTAAGTGGCTTGCCCGAGGCCACACAGCACAGCTAGGTAATTATTAAGTGTCTGAGACTGTATTTGAACTCAAGTTCAACTCCTGACTCCAGGGCCAGTGCTCTATCCACTGCGCCACCTAGCCACCACTCTTTTCTCATTTTCTACTGAACTGGGCATCAGACTCATTAATTTATCTGTAAAGGAGAGCTCTGCCTACTAGGTCAGAACTTTCTCATTCCAAACTTTCCTTTAAAAATGGATCTTAGGGACAGCTAAGTGGCACAGTGGATAGAGCACTGGCTCTGGAATCAGGAAGACCTGAGTTCAAATTCAGCCTCAGATACTTATTTATTACCTAGCTGTGTGGCCTCGGGCAAGCCACTTAATGCCATAGCCTTGCAAAAACCTAAAAAAAAATGAATCTTAGCTAGCCAAATGTATTGATGTATTTGCCCAGTGTTCTCTCTCCCTGATTGATATGTATGAACTGGAACATGGTAATCTTTGTGAAAGATAGAAAGGCTAGAATGTGACTGCATAGGTCTAATGAACTCCCTGAAAATGGTTTCCCTTCTTCTTCAAGGGCATAACATAATTTAGTGAATCCCTTTCCAAAACCCCACTGATAAATGCCATTGATTACTGATCTGATGAAAAAATTATAGTATGAGATGAAAAAAATAACAGAAAACAGTTGGCATTTTTTCAATTAAGTCAGCAATCAACAAGCATTTACCTCCCAGACACAATGGTAAACACTGGGGACAAAAAGACTAAAATTCAACAGGTTTTGTTTCAATTCTATTGTGGAAGACAATCGTAAATACATGAGATTTGGCTGTTGTTGTGCTGTAACTTAGTATATCTGACCCTCCATGACTCCATTTGGACTTTTCTCTGCAAAAATAATGGAGTGGTTTGCCATTTCCTTCTCCAGATGAGGAAACTGAGATAATCAGTGTTCAATGATTTGCCATGGGTCACACAACTAGTTGGAGTCTGAGGTTAGATTTGAACACTATCCAATGAACACAAATTACTTAAATGAGTTTACAGTAATTGATGATGGAGGCTAGCAGTTGGGAAAATCAGGAAAAGTCTCATGTAGAAGTTCAATGTTTCTTCCCAATTCACTAATCACAGAAAATGGAAGTTTCAGGCCTCTATGGCAGCAATACCGTCCCATGAGAAGTCATGAAATGGATAGCCATGCTGAAAAAGGAGCTGCTAAGTATCTTGTCTGCTATAACTGTTTCCCCACTAAAGTCTCCATCTCATGTTCTTATTAAATATTTTAATTATAGGGACAGGGAATCAAGAGCAAATTTTACCCATTCAATTTTGTTAGGATGTATCTGGTATCTTCAATACTTATTATGATTCTGTATTTAGGATTTCGAACAGTGAACCACATCCCTACAAAGGTAACTAGAAATAGTCTTCACAATGAAAAAAATGAGAAGAGAGAAACCAGATCACAAGACAGCAGGCACTGCAGTCTACCAGTCCTTCACCAGCGCTAAAAAAGACATGAAAATCAGAAGTCACAGAATGTTAGAATTTTAGAACCAAGGTTCTCTGCTTTCCAAACCCTACTGCTGAGAATATCATGGATTTGGAGTTATAAGGAATCACAGAGTTCATCTAATCCAACTTCCTCATTTTATTTTTGAACTAAACTGAGGTCAAGTTTATTAAATTTTTCTTAAGTCACGCAAACAGCAGAAGTGAAATTAGAACCCAAACATTATCTTTCAACAAATTTCTGTTTCCCCTGTACCTGTCTACCTCCCCACTCTCTTTACTGTCTCTACCAACACTACACAGAGGCCAATCTGATAAGTCCCATACCAGCTCTGTTCCCACTATAGGATTTCCCTAAATGTCTTAGCAGATGTATTAATGCAATCAACATTCACTCTTAAAGCTTTTCCCGGTCATAGCTCCTCTCCATTTACACCAACCTAGATACAATTCCTCACTGTCTCCAGGCAACCCATTCCTTTTTTTTATTTTTCCCAAAATCTCCCTCAATGAGCAATCCAAAAATTTACAATATAGTCTAAGAAAATATTTTTTCAAACATTTAAGACAGTGATTTGCCTAACATAGTAGGCACTTAATATTGATTGATTAATTGGACAGCAATTCTTCTGGGCTATTCAATCCCACTTTATATTCACATTTGCAAATTAAGTACCCAGAGGTTAGTTGTTATCTGCTCTAGGGGCAATTATATGGGTTACTTCTCCTAATGTAGGAGTCCCAAGATGCCAATCAATGGGCGAATGGCTAAAGAAGTTATGGTATGTGAATGTTATGGGATTACTATTGTTCAATAAAGAAACAATGAATGGTCAGACTTTAGAGAAACATGGGAAGTTTTACTTGACCTGATGTTGAGCAAAGGGAGCAGAACCAAGAGAACACTGTTCACATTTACTCCTCTCAGCAATTCAGAGATCTCGGACAGCTGTGGGAGACCTGTTATAGAAATACCATCCACATTCAGAGGGGAAAAAAACATGGAATATGAATGGATACTTTATTCACTTTTTAAAAACTCCTTTAATGGTTTTCTTTCTTTTCCTTTTGTCCTATTTCCTCATACCCCAGATGATTACTATTTAAACATATTAAAATATGCACCTGTACAACTTTTACCAGACTATTTGCCAATAGGGGGGTTGGAGGGGTATGAAGGGAGGATGCTAGAAAGATGTATAAATTATAAATATACAAGTAGATTAATGTTGTATAACTTATAATATATTGAAAAATAAATTAAAATTTCAATAAAAAAATTGAAAAAATATGAGCCCCAAGTGGTATGCTTGTTTGTAACAATCAGGCAGTAGATACAATTTGCTCTTGGAAAAACATTTACTAAGATAGTATAGTAAAAACAGTAACTACAAAATATCATTTCCTCCCACCCCATGGCCCTGCAGCATACTCTTACACAAAAAGTTTTCATGGTCAGAGTGGGTATGCTCTTACATTCAATAGTAGCAAGACATAATTATAGGTAACACATGTATCTAAGACTATTCACAATTTCAGGGTTTCAATGTCTTTTCCTCTTCATAGAATTGTCTCAAAGCTCCCTACTGACTGTAGTGTGTCTACCTAATGGATTGCTCAGCTGGTCTTGCCTCTCATAGGGTTCAGTTTTTGCCATGTTTCATATTAAACTATGCTTGCTCCTCAAAAGGTAAATTGTCTTCTTCTCTATAGTATAAGATAGATGCAATTCTTCTAGAAATGTCCTTGTAGAAAGAACAGAGACTTCTAGCCCAGGACTTGAAGAAGCCTCTCCAGTTCTGCTACCTCAGGGGCTTGGCTATGAAGCTAATCACTTTCCAAGCAATAGGTAAGAAAATAAGATGGTCCCAGTATTATCCTTTCCTTTTAACAACTCTCTCTAGTCACTGAATTCTCTTGGTAAAAACACTTCATCCTTATGTATAATAACTATACAGTACATTGCTCAAATCATCATCTCTATTGTCTAGGTCATAACCAGGTAATATACATTGCCATAAAATCAACAAATAGCTCTATAATTTAGTGTCCTGCATTATTTTTAAATCATGAGGTACTCCTGTTGGTCTATGCAAATGAATTGTTAAGGAAAAGATCCAGAGGTGATCTATTCCTCCTGGAAATGTGTTGTCTCTATTTCCCTTTTTATGTGCAAATTAATCATTCAAAGTCTCACATATTTTATTAGGAATAGAAAAATCCATTCACATCTGTAAAGTAGAATACATTGTTAATATTTAACAATTGAATATCTTTTTTTCTGTAATTTCCTCCTACTATCAGCAAATGTGCCCAAAAGAGAAGGGGCCTATTATAATAGTCTAAGCAATAAGAGATGATTTCCCAAATAAGATGATTGTGTTATGAATGGAAAGAAGTGCAAGAGATATTGTGCAAGAAGAACAAGCAAGTCTTAGATATTTGGATATGGAGGATAAGGAAGGAGAAATGGTATATATGACTCAGAGGTTTTGATCTTAAGTGATTAAAGGATGCTTTCAATAGAAATAGGAAGGTTTGGAAGAAAAAATGATTTTTGTAGAAAAGAATTCATTCATTATGTCCTTTTGGTGGTATTGAGCTTAAGGTTCATAAGGGACATCCAATTGAAGTTGAGAGATGACAGCCCAGGAATGAAAGGAAGGCTGCATAGGTGCAGTTTAAATTCATTTGCATAGAAATAATTGAACTTTGGGGAGATCACAGAGAGGAAGAATTTTTAGAGAAAGGAGAACCCTGGGGTACAGCCACATATAAGGAGAGGGGTCTGGATAATGTTTCAGCAAAGGAGTTTGAAGAATGGTTCTGTAGTAAGGGAGAGAACTACGAGAAAACAGTTATCATGAAATACAGATAGCTACAAGAATCCAGGAGAGAGGGGTAGATAATGATGTCATACATTACAACAAGGATGAAAAAAAGACTTTGAAATACATAAGATTCCCCTCTATCCTAGTCAAAATTTGCTGATCCATTATTTCAGGATCTCTGATCTCCTAAATTTCATATCATTTTTAATCTTTGATAAAAATTAATCCTAGATAGTATGCTCATATCACTGGTGTATTAATCTTCCCAGGTAACATTTAATGGGGTCTTTTGGATACAAAATATCATAATAAAAATAATGATAAAATTTTCAGGTACTGATAGACCAGTGTAGGAGACAGATAGAAGCCAATGGGCTTTCCATTGTGCCTTAAACTGTATTCCTTAGGCAGTCTTCAAGTCATCCTACACAGTCTTTTGTCCTAGAGGTGGAGGCACTGCGATCTCCCACATATACCCTACAACCAGTTATATCCCAGAAATGCTCACGATTCATGATTCCCACATCCCATCCTAAATCATCAGTAAAGGAGGCATTTGAAAATATCTGTTAAATCCTTTTTGCTGATGAAAGCCCCAAACAGAGACAATAGTTAATACCTCCCCTCCTAGCCTCCCTCCCCACCTCCGGATTTCCAGTGACCTACCTTTTCTCTGAACCCTGAACACCTTCATAGGATTCAAATGGTTCTTGTCATATTCATACACATATTTATTCCCTCTGATATACTCAAGCTCCTTGAGGAGAGGAATTTTTTCTTGTTCTTCTAACCAACATGCTTAGTAGGTAGCACATTATCTTTCACAAAGTATAGTCTCAATAACTATCTGCTAAATGGGTGAGTGAATATAATAAATGGAAAGAGTTATATCAATCAGGGAAAACACAAAGGGGGAGATTAATAAAATTGAAAGAAAGATAACCATTGATCTCATAAATAAAACTGAATTGGTTTTATGAAAAAGCTAATAAATTGACAAACCTTTGGTTAATCTGATTTTAAAAAAGAAAGAAGATAATTGAATTACCAGTATCAAAAACGAAAAGGGTGAACTAACCATCAATGAGGAGGAAATTAAAGAGATAATTTGGAGTTACTTTGCTGAACTATGTACCAATAAATTAGATAAAGTGAGGGAAATGAATGAATATTTACAAAAATACAAATTGCCCAGATTAACAAGAGGAAATAAATTACTTAAATAGCTCTATTTCAGAGAAAAAATTTAAGAAACCATCAATAAACTGCATAAGAAAAAGTCTCCAGGTCCAGATGGAATTACAAGAGAATTCTACCAAGCATTTAAGGAACAATTAATTCCTATTCTACATAAACTATTTTTAAAAATAGGAAAAGAAAGAATTCTGCCAAACCCTTTTAATGACATCAACATAGTGCTGATAACTAAACCAGGAAGAACCACAACAGACAAAGAAAATTATAGACCAATCCCCCTAATGAACATTGATGCAAAAATCTTAAATAAAATTTTAGCAATGAAACTACACCAAGTTATTACTAGGATAATACACCATGATCAGGTAGGAGTTGTACCAGGTAAGCAGGCATGTCAATTAAAAAAAAAGCACTCAACATAATTGAACATATCAATAGCAAAACCAACAGAAATCATATGATTATCTCAGTAGATGCTGAAAAAGCCTTTAATAAAATACAACATTCATTCCTATTAAAAAACACCAGAAAGTTTAGAGAAAGTTTAGGAATAGATGGAGTTTTCCTTAAAATAATAAATAGTATCTATCTAAAACCACCAACAAATATTATTTGTAAATCAGGGGTGAAACAAGGATGCCCATTATCCTATTCATTACAGTATTAGAAATGCTAACAGTAACAAGAGAAGAAAAAGAAATTGAAGGAATCAGAATTAGCAATGAGGAAGCAAAGCTTTCATTCTTTTCAGATGATATGATGGTATATTTAGAGAACCCTTGAAAATCATTTAAAATATTTCTTGAAACAATTAGCAAATTCAGCAAAGTAGCATGAAATAAAATAAACCCTCATAAATCTTCAGCTTTTCTAGATATGAACAGCAAAGCCCAAGAGCAAGAGATAGAAGGAGAAATTCCAATTAAAGTAACTGGAGACAACATTAAATACTTGGGATCTACCTCCCAAGAAAAACCCAGAAACTGTATGAACACAATTATAAAGCACTTCTCACTCAAATAAATTCAGATCTAAATAACTGGAAAAATGTCAATTGCTCATGGTTAGGTCAAGCTAATATAATAAAAATGAAAATTTTACTCAAATTAAATTACTTATTCAATGCCATTCCAATCAAATTACCAAATAACTACATTACTGAGCTAGGAAAAATACTGATAAAATTCATCTGGAGGAATAAAAGGTCAAGAATAGCAAGGGAACTGATGAAAAAAAATGTAGTGTCAGGTGCCTAGCTCTACCAGATCGAAAACTATACTATAAAATGGCAGTCATCAAAACTGCCTAGTATTGGTTAAGAAATAGAGTAATGGATGAGTGAGTTGGAAAGGTCCAAAAGAAACTGCAGTAAATCACTACAGCAATCTACTGTTTGACAAACCCAAAGATATCAGCTTCCAGGATAAGAACTCAATATTTGACAAAAATTGTTAGAAAAACTGAAAAATATGGGAAAATATAGGAAAATTGGAAAAAACTAGGCATAGACCCACATCTCACAACCTGTATACCAAAATAAGGTCAAAATGGATATAGGATTTAGACATAAAGGGTAATACCATAAATAAATTAATAGACCAGAAAATTATCTATCAGATCTATGGAAATGGGATAAATTTATGACCAAACAAGTATTAGAGCACATTATAAAATGCGAAATGAATGATTTTGACTTAAATTAAAAATTTTTGCACTAATAAAATCAATGCTGCCAAAATTAGAAGGAAAGTACAAAGCTGGGAAATAATCTTCACAACTAGGAATTCTGATAAAGTTCTCATTTCTAAATTATATAGAGAATTGTATCAAATTTATAAGGTTGCAAGTAATTCCCCCCATTTGATAAATTGTCAAAGGATATGAATAGACAGTTTTCAAATGAAGAAATGAAAGCTACCTATAATGATATAAAAATGCTCCAAAATCATTAAAATGCAAATTAAAACAACTATTAGATATTACCTTGCACCTATCAGATTGGCCAAGATGAGGAAAGGGGAAAATGATCAATGTTGGAGAGATTGTAGGAGAATTGGGACATTGCTGCATTGCTGGTAGAGTTATGAATGGATCCAAACATTCTGGAGAGCAATATGGAACTATGCTCAAAGAGCAATAAAAATGTTCATTCCCTTTGATACAACAATTTCAATTCTAGGTCTATACCCAGAAGAAATCAAAAAAATTAGGAAAAGTTCCACATGCTCTAAAATATTCACAGCAGCTCTTTTTGCAGTGGCAAACAATTGGAAATCGAGGGGATGCCCATCAATTGGGGAATGGCTAAACAAGTTATGGTCCATGAACACTATGGAATATTATTACCATATGGTCTGACTTTGAGAAACATGGAGCAGAACTGAGAACAATGTGCACATTAACACCAACATTTTGAGATTAACAACCTTTGATGGAAGCAACTCCTCTGAGCAGTTCAGAGAACTATGACAATCATATTAGAGCAACTATGGACAATACTATCCCCATCCAGAAAAAGAAAAACTAAACAAAAGAAAACAAAAACAAAAAGAAACCCTTCAGAATCTGATGAACACTTTATAAAAATTATCTCATGTATCTCTTTCCCTTGATCCAAATTCTGATACTAAAAATGACTAATCTGTAAACATGTATATCAAAAATATGTACATATAATGCTAATCTGTTCACCTCTGAGGGGAGAGGGGTGGGAAGGGTGGGTAAAGGGAAATTTTGTATCTTAAAAATATACATGTACATATGGATGGAAAAAAATTAAAGAAAAAAATCAAGGGAAAACATCTGGGACCTGCCAAGGGGCTGAACCTTCACAGTATATGTCATTTTTAAGCATCAGGTGCTTAATAAATGCTTGTTATTAACAACCCCTCCTAGGAATGTTTTCATTCAGTTCCAGAAGAGATGACTTCCTATATCAAGGGATTAATATTATGGTATGAGCATTTCTTCTGAACTGAGATTTCTGTCACATTATAAGATCCTCTATTATTAATCATATTCTCTAATATCTTAATAATGTGATAGGAAAATCAAATTAGGTTAGTAGAAATTTCCTGTTGAACTGTATTAACTTTGCTTAGTAAAGAGTGTTCTTCCTAATGAGAATACTAGCAGCCAACATAAATTACACACACACACACACACACACACACACACACACACACACACACACACACTGTTCAGGAATCAAACTCCTTCCTGTCCTATTTTTACTTGTAGGGAAGCCATCATTTACTTGTAGGGAAGCCATCAGAAAAGAGAAAAGGGAATACCTAAGAAATATGGAGATAAGATCTCTTGAGCATATAAGTGAAATGCTGGTGAACCAGAATTATTGAGAGGCTGGCTGAAACCTGAAGCCCCAGGTTTGCTTAAGCTCCAGAGTGAAAAACAGAGGCCATTAGGTAGAGTAATAGGTAAAGCACCAGACATGGATTAAGAAAGACTTGCCTCAGAAATTTATAATCCTAATATCTGTGTCCTTGGGCAAGTCACTTGACTTCTTTGCCTGAATTTTGTCACTTGTAAAATCGGGATGACAGCAGCATCTATTCTCAGGGTTGTTACAAGGATCAAATAAGATTATACGTAAAGTGCTCTGCATAAAGACTGGCACATAGTAAGTACTATATAAATGCTCAGCGGATAAAAACCTAGACCTGGACTCAGGAATATCCAGTCTCAGACAAATACTAGCTGTGTGAGTTTGGGCAAAACACTTAACCTCTGTTTACCTTATCTTTGCCTAGAAAACCCCATGGACAGCATTGGAGAGCTATTCCACAGGATCACAAAGAGTCAGATGTTACTGAACCACAATGATTTTCACTATTATTAAAATGAGTTAAGCAAAACCCAGGCAGGGCAGCTGCCTCATTCTTTCTCCTCTTTACATTTTATATCATTCTGACTGAGGCCCCCAAGTTTAGACACCAGGTCTATGAGAATCTTTTTTATATCCTTGGAGTTTATTTGTCCAGCAATGCTACTTAGCCTCAGGGACTTTTTCATGTAGCTAGTTTGTGGAGTGGTTAAATCCTATAGAATCAGGAAAAAGAGAGGACTAGTGAGTTCCTATATCTCTTCATCCTGAGCACTTTGACTAGCAAAGTAGAAAAACAAATTACCCCACCATTTTGTCATTAGAGAAATAGACAAAGAAAAATAGACTTTCCTTCACCCTGAGAAGAACTCAGTTCTGTATTCCCCACCCTGCGAAATAATGCAGATGAGTACTCCAAGATGTAGAAGGGGAACTTTGAAAAGCCCCTGAAGATATCTTCTGTTTTCAAATTCATAGGACCCTGAGATCAAGGGTACTTAAGACAATGCTATATCAAAAATTAGGACTTCTTAGGACATGAGATCCTTTTAAGATCAATGGGCATCACCCCAACAAGGATGATACTATTCATACTAGGCAGATACCATTCAGTCACTTTGTTAAATAATTGCATCTTCCATGGAGAATTTGTTGTCAAAAGAGGGTATGATCATCTTTATGCTTTTTCCAATACATTTTAAACATTACCCCTATTTCTCATTAATCCTATATTTATATTATAGTACCAAAAAGTGTCAAGTATCAGAAGAAGAAAAGAAGCAAATTGAGATCATATATGCCATTGAAAGTGGGGAAAGAGGGGAGTTACACAATACGCTGAACACTATCTGCTATCTATTGTTGGTGTGGAATTCTTTAGTATTTAATATAGTGTGGTCTAGGGAGATATAAGGTCCCACAGCCCAAGTCACCCACCTCACTTTCTCCTCCAGAGCCATCTAGTTGCACAGCCAGCCACCTTTCAAGTCTATCATTTTTTCCCTGAGGCCAGTGCTATATGGATCTTATTTCCATTATGTCTATTAAGTATTCCCTGTTTATTCTTCCCATCACCTTTGACAAATGATTCAAATAAGGAGCCCAAACTCAACTTCTCCTGTACCAGAAAAAATAATAAAATTGTCCTGCCCTTCCACATCAGTGTCCTTTCTCATATTCTTCATTCCAGTCAAAATACCCTACTTGCTTCTCATTGATGGTATCCCAGGTTTTGCTCAGATTGTCCCTCCTTCTCTGCTACACACTCTTACCTTCTACCTCTTGAAACCCCTACTCTATTTTTTTCTGTTTTTTTTTTATTTTTTGCAAGGCAAATGGAGTTAAGTGGTTTGCCCAAGGCCACACAGCTAGGTAATTATTAAGTGTCTGAGACTGGATTTGAACTCAGGTACTCCTGACTCCAGGGCCGGTGCTCTATCCACTGAGCCACCTAGCCACCCCCGAAACCTCTACTTTCTCAAAATCAAAACTCATTCGCCTATTATTATACAGGACTCTACTGATTCACACAGTTGCAGACTATTCTATTTTTGGATAATGCTTCTAATTAATTTTTTTTTTGGTATGTGCTATTTATTTATCTTTGTATATATAGCATCTCCCAGGTAAAAGATTAGCTTCTTGAGAGAAGGAATTTTAAAAAATTTTTGTCCTTGTACCTCCAGGACATGGGTAGGCATTTAGTAAATATATGTTTGATTTAATTTATTCATCTTTGGTCTATATAGCACTGTCTTGCCAAGTCCTATACCTTACAATCGTTGACATAACTGCAGAAATTCTTTTTAGAAGCACAATGTTTGGCCTTCATTTTTCAAAGAAGACCATAACATCAGGGAGGTGATGTCATGAAAAGCACATAAACCAAATTTGAGTGAGGGGATGCTGCACTGTCACCAGTTTCACTTTCTCCTCCAGAGCCATCTGGATCCAGTGGTCAGATATGGACTGGGATGACTGGACATGACCCTGGATGCAGGACAATCCGGGCTAAGTGACTTGTCCAGCTAGTAAGAGTAAAGTATCTGAGGTTGGATTTGAACCACTCCTTTATACCTTACTAGACTACACTATATTAAATATTTTAAAGCACTCCTCACCAACAATAGTTAGCAGATAGAGTTCAGTGTATTATATAATCCCCTTTCCCCTCACTTTCAATGGCATATGCAATGTCTATTTATTTGTTTCTTTCCTGCTTCTGACACTTGACACTTTTTGGTACTGTAATATAAACATAGGATTAATGAGGAATAGGTGTGATGCTTAAGGCCTATTGGAAAAAGCAAAAAGATGAACATTTCAAAGTATGCCATTTACTGGCAGCAACTTGATCTAAGTAAATTCCATCTGTGAAATTTGGAACTTTAAGAGCAAATGTGATTTTTTTTTTTTGCAATTGGTCTG
The DNA here is from genome assembly GCF_037893015.1 of Macrotis lagotis. NCBI lineage: Eukaryota > Metazoa > Chordata > Mammalia > Peramelemorphia > Peramelidae > Macrotis > Macrotis lagotis. Next base: position 754,464,865 of record NC_133658.1, read on the forward strand.
CATTTATAATAAGCATCAAGTTTTCAGGATAAATCTGGAACAAGATCAATTAGCATATTTTACATTAAAAAATGGAGGGTCTCAAAGATCTAAACAAGATTGGGAATTGAGAGGAAAGAGAGATGGCAAAGCTTGAGGGGCTGAATATGAATTCAGATGGTTCCCAAGTCCAAGATAAATGTCTATGACATGACAGTGGCCGAGAGAAGGCACCTAGAGATAAGAAAGTTAGGATAGAACCTAGGAATTAGAAAGTATTGCTCTGAAGGATAACTGACCTGATAAAGCCTAAATCACCCAATGAGCTCTGGGCCTTTAGACCATCAATTCAATATTTATCAAGTCATGGGACTGGCCACATTCTTGAGTCTTGAGCTGACAAAAATTGTCAACTGATTCCCATAGAGAATGCTTTCCTGTGGTAACACCTTTCCAAGTTAATGGTAAAACGTGGTTACTACTACTACAGAAGCAATTTTCCAGAAACAAATTTATTCCAGAGATTGAAATATATACCCTCCCTCATGTGAATTGATAATATTGTAGCTACTCTCAATTTACTACATTCGGTACTTTTCAAAGAAGCATGAAGTATCTATGAACCCACATATTTAGTAACAACTTGCAATCATACCTGCCTAATGTTATTAATCATTCCTACAAAAACCTACGTGAAACAGTTTTTAAAAGAAAAAGATATTTCACTAGGAAAAATTTTGAAGCATATTCAGTAAGCAGTCTGAAGCTATCACCACTGAACCTCCAGTGCTAGCTCAAATTGTTGCTGCCATCCAGTTTCCATCTTGGTAATCAGCTTAACACTTGTGATTCATGGCAGTATAGTGGAGACTGGTTAAAGTGTATTAACAGTTTTACTGCAAAAATGACTCATAGATATTTAAGTGTTTCAATTAACTCATATTTGACAGAAGCCAGTGTATGACATGTGGGCACATGTGAGTCATCAATATCTAGCCAGAACCATAAGTGGTGAAATCCATTGCTTGGGGATAATTGAACTGGGCTGAGTGTTCCATCCTGGATCCAAGATAAGAGAGCAACCCAACTTCCAGTATCTGAACCCCGGGAAATGTGCAACATCCAAATCATGATCACCAATGAAATGAGACAAGGTTGGTAGTGGAGAGGAAGGAAGAGCATAGCCCTTGGGGTGTTATCAATTGATGTGGACCCAGCAGGGGATCATTAGGCAGAGAGCTGACACATCAAAGGAACTCTGCACCCTCTTGATGTTAGCATCATGGGGCAAAAGCCCAGTCTTCCTGCTCTGATAATGTATAGGAAGAATTATATTTTTATTTGCAGAGCAAAGATTTAAAGCTTGACAGCAAAAGAAATAATGGTCCCTTCACTTTGAGAATATCCCTCCCTAAATTTTAAGCTTCAGAAATGGAAGTTGCCACATACTATTTATAATGAAGTTCAGGATTTCTCAGCATCTAAAGATCAAATTCAGCTGTGCCTAGTATAAGGCCACTTCTAATTTCATGCCAACTAGTTCATCTCTTTCTTCAAATCATGCCATCTTTCCAGGTATAAAGATTTCACTTTTCTTCAGCAACATTGGATTTGTTCTTGGGGAGCTCTGCAGATTTGAGGGAAAGACCTGGATGTAATCCAGGCTTTGGTGGATAAGAAGTTTAAGAGTTTCTAGTTCAAGTTGCAGAGAGGTTGAAAAGGGGTGGAGGAGAGGAGAGAGAAATAATCACAGACACAGTGATAACTAGTGACGGATGCAATGATAAAACTGGGCTGAGCTCACTGAAACATCCAAAAATTAAATTGACAACCTGATATAAATAAACTCAGACTAAGAAATGTCTCATTGGTTGGGCCTCCTAAAGGCCTAGGGACAGCGGAAGCTAAAAATATAATGTGTCTGTGTGTGTGTGTGTGTGTGTGTGTGTGTGTGTGTATGTGTGTCTTATCAAACACTTAAAGAGTTAAACAAGCAATTTGTTAACATATTCTAGTCATTTTTTTCCCTATCCAAAAGCCTGGGGCACTGACACCAGCACCTTGCCTTGTACTTATGAATGAGTAAGCTTGAGGGAGTAAGGAGAAAGGCAGAAGCCAGAAGACTATTTCATTGCACCAGTTTCTTCTTGAAAATGTGCTTCACCATGGAATGAATTTACAGGAACTGATGATGAGCAAAGGGAGCAGAACCAAGAGAACATTGTACACATTAACATTGTGAGTTGATCAACCCTGATGGATGACACTCTTCTCAACAGTTCAGAGAGCTAGGACAACCATAGGAGACCAGCTATGGACAATGCTATCCCCATCCAGAGGAAGAAAAACAAAACAAAACAAAATAAAACAAAAACTCTTTAGAATTTGAATGAACATTGCATTCACTTTTTAAATATTTCTCTTATGTATTTTTCTATCTCATGGTTTTCTTTCTTTTCCCTTAAACCTAATTTCTCATATGGAAAACAGCTAATTTGTAAAAATGTTAAACACAAATGTTTATGTACAATATTCACCTGACTGTTCACTGCTGAGGGAAGGGGAATTGGAAGGGAAGATGGAAGGAGATTATATAACTGTAATATGCATATGCAGGGGCAGCTAGGTGGCACAGTGGATAGAGCACCAGCCCTGGAGTCAGGAGTATCTGAGTTCAAATCTGGACTCAGACACTAAATAATTGTCCAGCTGTGTGAACTTGGGCAAGTCCCTTAATCCCTTTGTCTTAAATAAAAAATTAAAGAAAACATTTTAAATATGCATATGCTAAAAACTTTCATAACATGTAATTGGAAAATAAAATAAAATATCAACTGAAAAAAAGGAAAAAAGTGCTTCTTACTAGGCACAGTAGTTTGTTGGGAAAGGAACCAATAGTAGGGAAAAGATCAATATAGAGGGGTACAAAAACATAATCAATCAACAAGCATTTATTTAGAGTCAACTATACTCTTCTAAATTCTAGTGATATTGAAGAAAGAAAGAAAACTATTAAATTGTCCTTGCCCTCAAAAAAGCTTATATTCCTAATTGGGAAGTATAAGTAGGGGATGAGAGAGAAAAAGAATAACAAGTTATTTTGAACTTTGACTTACCTTCAAATAGATGGCAGTAAAGGTATACCCTGATACTCTGTTGTCATCCCTCTTAGAGATACCTTGCAACCCCAACTAATTGTGAGAACATTCCACAACTTCAGGCAATGAAAGAACATGGATAAACCCAGGGTACTATAAGAATGTTATTGAGATGCTAAAAAAATAAACAAAATAAAAATAAAATAAAGTAAATAAAAATCAAGATATATCCTGAGAATGGTAATCATATAATTTGCCTGGGTACCTCCCCCCAAAATAAGAAAGATTTTAGTGACATGTCTGGAAAGACAGATGAGGTTCAGAGCATTCAGGGTCCTGAATTTCAGGGTAAGAAGCTTTTACTAGCATTGGGACATGATTTGAGCAGTACCTTAATAAAATGAATAGAGCAAGGCAGATCAGAAACAGTAGAGAATAAAAGCTGAAACTTTAGGGCATTTATTGAAAGAATCTGAAAGGTAAACTGGATGTGGCAAACAGTCATAGGGGAAAAGGAATAAGCATTTATATAGTACCTACTATGTGCCAACCACTATAAAGTGACACTCCTACTAGGCCACTGTAAAAGTGGCTCTACTACTGGGCCTTTTACTAATATCTCATATAAATGAGATTGCATATCTTACAACAGCACTGTAAGGTAGTTGCTATTATTATTTTCATTTTTAAGCCAAAGAAACAAAGATTAAGCAATTTGAACAAGGTTGCATAACCATTAAATATCTGATAAAGGACTTGAACTCAGGTCTTTCTGACTGCAGTTCCAGTAATCTATCTACTGTTCTACCTTTCTGTTTTTAATAAGAACAGAGAGTGAAAGGTATGACAGTTTGTAGGAAACAACAGGACTTGAAAAATGAATGGTGAGAGTAGAGGAACTCAGAGAAGGTTCATAACCATATTGAGCCCTTTAAGATTTCTCTTTTATGTTTACCTTTTTATGCTTCTCTTGATTCATATATTTGAGTGCCAAATTTTATTTTCATCTCTGGTCTCTTCATTAAGAATGTTTGAGGGGGCAGCTAGATGGTGCAGTGGATAGAGCACCAGCCCTGGAGTCAGGAGTACCTGAGTTGAAATCTGGCCTCAAACACTTAATAATTACCTAGCTGTGTAGCCTTGGGCAAGCCACTTAACCCCATTTGCCTTGCAAAAACATAAAAAAATGTTTGAAAGTCCTCTATTTCATCCATTTTCCCCTTGAAGTATTATCCTCAATTTTCTGGATAGGCAATTCTTGGTTGTAATTCCTTTGCCATCTGGATTATCATATTCTAAAACCTCTGCTCCTTGTGTGACCCCTATTATGACTCTAGGATATCTGATTGGTCTCTTTTTGACTACTTGAATATTTTCTCTTTGATATGAGAGTTCTGGAATTTGTCTATAATATTCCTGGGAGTTTTCATTTAGGGACCTCCTTCAGGAGGTGATCAGTTGGTTCTTTCAATTTCTAGCTTATCTTCTGGATTTAAGATATCAAGGTGGTTTTGTTTGATAATATCTTGAAACATGACATCTAGGGCAGCTAGGTGGCATAGTGGATAAAGCACTGGCCTTAGAGTCAGGAGTACCTGGGTTCAAATCTGGTCACAGACACTTAATAATTACCTAGCTGTGTGACCTTAGACAAGCCTCTTAACCCCATTTGCCTTGCAAAAACCTAAAAAAAAAAAGAAACATGACAACTAGTTGCTTTTTTGTTTTGTTTTTGTTTTATTATGACTTTCAACTAGTCCATTAATTTTAAGTTATCTTACCTTGATCTAATTTCCAAGTTAAATGTTTTTCCAATAAAATATTTGACATACCCTTCTATTTTTTTTAATTTTTTAAACTTTGTTTTATTATTTCTTATTGTCTCATGGAGTCTATCACTTCTAGTTGAACAAATTCTAGTTTTCAAGGAATTATTTTCTTCAATGAGCTTTTGTATCTCCTTTTCCATTTGGCTAATTTTACTTTTTATGGAGCTCTTTTCTTTGGTGAGTTTTTGCATCTCCTTCTCCATTTGATCTATTCTACTTTTTAATGAGGTCTTTTTTTTTTCAGTGAATTTTTGTGCCTCTTTAGGTCAATTCTGTTTTTTTAAGGTTGTTTTCTCCAATATTTTTGTTCCTCTTTAATTAAGCTATTAATTCTCTTTTCATAGTTCTCTACCCCTACTATCTGTTAGCATTTTTCTTTGATTCTTGCCTGCAACTGTATTAATATTATTGTCTTCTTTCTGAGTTCATATATTGGACTCCCTGTTATGAGTTTTTTTTAGGATCAAGTTCTTTTTTGTTACTGTTGTTTGCTCATTTTTCTAGCATTTACTTTTCTTTGAGCTTTATGTTAAAGATGGGCTCTTCTTACCCCAGGGATGGGGAGACAGTGTCCCAAACTTCAAATTTTTGTTTTGAGACTAATATTTTCCGAGCTAATTTTGGGAAGCCTACAAGTTTAAGGAAGTGTGATCCAAGAGATATATTATCATTGCTCTCTTGATCTATGCTCTGGCTTTTATCCAGCAATGTCACCTGCCTCCTTACAGATACAAGTACTAGTGCTCTCCTTGTCCCAGAAACTATGACTACGACCTCTGCTTCCATGACTGAACGTAAACAATCCTTTCTGCCCTGAGATTGTGGCCCAGAACTATATATATGCAAACGATTTGCCAATCAGTTCCCCCAAATAATGGTTCCCCCCAAATCTCTTTTTGACCAGTTTTCTGTCCTCTTTACCAACTCCAGATTAAGATTCTCAATCTCCTATTGTTGCTATAATCAATGGTGCTGCCAATAGACGTGTGTGTCTCTGTGTCTATGTGTACTCTTGACCAACAGGTCTAAACCCTGCTGTCAAAGAGCTTTCCCAAGGACTTCCAAAATTTTCTTAGGAGGGAAGTGTTACCATGGCCTATTACTTTAACTTCTATGCCAAAATTTGATTTGAGGTATTATTTTAAAGTTGTTTGGAAGGGAATGCTGAAAGAGCTCAACTAACTTCTGCCTTTAATCCATTGTCTTGGCTCCAAACTTAGTTCTAATAGAGGGTGTTAGAATACTTAAGGGATTGATGGCCAAAGGAGGAATCACTTGGCTCCAGGAAATTGTAAGTGGTAACTGAGTCATAGGTAAGTAGGTTGGCCTCTTCTGGAAGTGGTGTCAGAACTGGTTTGATCATGACTCTATAATTGGATATAGGGATGTTAGTATTGGAAAAACAGCCACATTTTCAGGGAGCTATAAAGAAGGCAGCCAGAGATTAGGAGGTAAATAAAGTAAAACACAACTGACAAACCTCAAATAGTTGGCCAAGTGAAACAATTATCAATCAGCAGAGTTGAACCTCAGAGTAACAGTTATAGATATGAAAAGGAAATACCTTCTGGGTAAGATTTATAGGATAACATTTTTAGTGATTTAAGTTGTATTAAAGACTATAAAATCAAATTATCTCATTTTGTAGATGAAGAAATTGGGAGGCAGTTAGATGATACAGTGACTAGAACACCAACCCTGGAGTCAGGAGGACCTGAGTTCAAATTCAGCCTCAGATACTACATACTTACTAGCTATGTGACCTTAGGCATCACTTAACTTCATTGCCCCACCAAAAAAAAAATTGAGGCACAAAGAAATTAAGTGACTCACTTGGGAGTAACACAGCTTAAAAGTATCTGAGGATTTTAATCTAGGTCTTCCTAAATTTCAGTGGTCCTACTCTCCATCCCATACTATTTCTCTTTGCTGGGTGGCAAGGAAGTTTATAAGATTCCTTAGAGGAGGTTAGGGAGTAGGAAATGAATAGAAGAAGTAAAGCAAATCTGGGCCCTGGTTGAATAGAGTTGAACTGAATTAAAGAGACCAAAATCCTTGGACCAAAGAAAGCAAATGAATATCATTTTTTTGCTGAGGTCTTCCACTTAGAATACAGGGCATTTAAAAGCTTCCTGCAGACTCTCCTGGGATTTAAGTGCAGGGAGGAGTATGAGAAGAGAGAAAACAATAGAGGAAAGAGTGAAAGAAGATGAAATAGGGGAGTAAAGAAATACCTTAGAGACACTTAATCCCTGCAAGTGAATCCAATAGTACTTGAAAATTCAGGTGAATGGGAATCAACTTTTTAGCTCCCTAATCTTAGAGCTCTCTAAACTTTTAAGCTGGACATACTACCTTTTGTCTTGTTCCTCTTAGAGAAAAAAAGATTCTTCATTTTTTGTTTTGTTTTGTTTTGTTTTTAGAACTTTCTCAGGTAGTCCAAGAGCTCAGTATGAGTCAGTTTTGCTTCTGAGCCTACTCTGATATTGTACATTAGTTCCAGAGTCTAGGTCCTAGTCTTGTCTCCTCTGTGCCTTTGTCTCTGTCTTTTTTTCGTTTTGTACAAATGTTTTATTCATGTAATTTTATTGTAAATTCCTTAGTAATAACTGACATTTGTAGAGTTTTAAGAATTGCAAAGCACATTTATGTATATTATTTCTTTTGAGCCTTACATCAACCTAGTGTGGTATTGTTATTATTACTTTTCAGATTAGAAAGCCAAGTCACAGAGAAATTATGGGATTTTCCTGGAGTCATAAATGAAACATTTCTTAAATGCTATTATGCTTAAAATGTTGTGGAAAGTACTAGTAATACAACTTTAAAAAGTAGATAATTCCTGCTTTCAAGAAGCTTACATTCTAAAGAAGGAGACAGTACATATGAAAGGTTTGGCTGTAAGTCACATGGAAGCATCCCATGGTCCTTGGGGTACAGTGACAATGCTGATGGTAATGCTGCTTCTTTAATTAAATCTTTTGTTTTGTTTTTGTTTTTGCAAGGCAATGGTGTTAAGTGACTTGCCCAGGGTCACACAACTAGGTAATTAATAACTCAGGTCTTCCTGACCTAGTTGCTCTTTAATGATATTTTTACTGATAAAATCAAAATAGTTTCTGATGTTGAACTATCTTGACAAGATGAAGGACATTGATGGCAAAAATTTTCTTTCCTGAGCTTCCATTAGCTGTGACTAGCCCCTGCAGGAACAGTTGCCAAGATGCATCTCTACAGAGTTGATCTTTCCAGGATGCTATCTGAGGTCATTAGACTGGAAAAATTTTTCAAAATTCTTGAAATACAGGGTCCTGGACTATGTCTTTTGGGATTTAAAGGGAGATAGTGATGGTGGTGATGATGTTGGTGGTGGTGCTAGAATAAAAGAGGGAGGTGGTGGTTTGACTTTCCTGGCACAAGCTGCCTCCCAACTCTCAGGAATTTCTGGTCTGTCGTATCCCAGCATATTTCCCACTACTACCTGATGTTAGTCCTTGAAATCAGGGATAACATCTCCTTTAATGGATAGAGTGGTGGAATTGAAGTCAACAAAGATAGCTCCTCCCTCAGTTGCTTATTACTTGTGACCCTAAGCAAATTATTTAACTTCACTGCCTCTTTCCTTATCTGCAAAATGGAGGTGATAATAACTACTTCCTTTCTGTGGATCAAATGAGATAATGTGTAAAAACACTTTGCAAATGTTAGATTATATTATTGATAGCTAAATATTCATCTTAGCATCCCATATAACCCAAGAAGGCAGCCAAAAAGTTTGTCCTTGTCCACTAAAGGTTTCCTAGTTCTTAGTGTCTGAAACTGAATTCAGTGCATGATAATTTTGGATTATAGTTTGGTCATATATTCTCAGTGAAAGAAATATAAAGCAGGAGAGATAACCATGGCTTTGAAAACCTGACAGGTTCACAGATATAGGCAAATGCTCTAGTTACCATGTGAAACAGCTACCAAACATGCTATGGAGATATGAAGGGTCCTTTTCTATTAACAGGAAATTCCAAAGAAAATATTGAATGAGAGAAGCATTCCCTGGCTTTATAATCATCCCTCTTCCCTGAATCCCACTGTCTGTGCTATCATCACAGGAAACCAAGGAATTGCTATATTATCCTATAGAGAGGAAACAGAGCCCACAGGATTCACCAGAAGTGACCCAGAGAACCTCATTTCAGGTCCAATAATATTGAGGTATGGTAATGCTATTTCTCCCTATATAACATGTTCTACCTCTATTTCAGGTCCTGCATTATTGCACTGATCTTTTATTTGTTCCCACTGCCTCAAGTCTCTCCCCTTCAATTCATCCTCCACAGAGCTGTCAAAATGATTTACCTAAAGTGCAGGTTAGCTCAAGTCTCTCTCCTATTCAACAAAGTCCAATGTCTCTCTATTAACTCTGGGTTCAAATAAAAATTTCTCTGTTTGACTTTAAAAGTCCTTCACAACCTTACCTCAACCTACCTTTGCAGTCCTATAATATATTACTCTTCTTTCCACTTACTACTGTTAAACCAAATTGACCTTCTCAGTCTCATTCATACAAAGCACTCCATCTCCTCCATCAGCTTTTGAGCTGACTGGCTGTCCCCACCCCTGCCTTCTACAGTACTCCCTTCTATGTGAAACCTTTCCTATTCCCCTAGATAACTGTGCCTTTTCCACCTATGTCCCATGAATTAGACTGTATGTTCTTATTCACTAGGTATAAATCTATTTATAGATTTTTATAAATGTTTAAATTGTAATCTCATTGAGAATATATTCATGTTTTTCTTTTGTGTTTGTATTTCTACTCCCTAACTGAAACACAGTAGGCTTTTAATAAATACTTGTTGATTGACTGATTGATTGATTGGTTGCTCCTTCTCTCCAAACCTTTCAGAGAAAAGAGTCCTGCCCTGAAGTCCAGTGCCTTTGGCTACATGCTTGTTAGAGCTTTCTAATGCCAATTGCTTACCCACTGGGACCACCAGCTTTTGTCTAATGTCTCTCAGACTCCTGTGACCCTTTATTCTGCTCAACTGTCAAGACTTTAGGCTGCTTCCTTTATTCTGGCTCTGATATCTGCTGTCTCCATATCTGCACTCCTTCCAACTCACTGATGACAGAACTTCCTTAGAACTGCTCCTGCCCTCTGGAGCTTGTCTGGTCTCCAAGTACATGCCATCTCCAATTGTTCCTCCCATGGCCATGCTGTCATTCTGACAAGGTCTAGGACAACTCTAATAAGATTATTAGGCCAATTTTCAGAGTTGGCCTTTTATGTGGCTAGAGTAAGCTTTACCTTGCTTGGTATGATTTGAATCAAGCTAGGAAGCACTCTCATTCAAAGGATCTCATTTTTATGTGGAGAATTGGAGGAGGTAAGCAGGTGGTAGTACATTTCTAGTGAAGATTTTAGCCTGAAAAGTTATGGAACAGGGATCCTTAAAGAAAAATATGAATGTTGAGAAAAGAAAATGGGGGGGCAGTAAATGAATGAAAAATGAGGGATAATATCTGGATAGCACAAGTGCTGAGCTTGACTACTAAAAATATTAAAATAACCAGGATTTATAAGGTGATTTGTTAATACTCAATTTGCAAAAAGACAAAAATTTAACATGAGAAGAATGATTACAGGACTTAGTGTCAGAAGGGAAACTTAGGGATCATCTAGACATTATATTATAAAGAAGGAAAGTGAGTCCAAGAGAAGTTAAGTGAGTTGTTTATGGTCACACAATTAATAAATATCCAAGCTAACATTCAAACATATTTCTTGACATTAGTCCAGTTTTCTTCTATTCTAGCTGCTGGTATGAAAGGTCTGTGATTTTTACTGATAAAAGGAATAGCTACATTAATGAGAACTAGTAAAGATTACAGATATAGACATGTGTATGTATTTATGTGCATATTTACATACATATATATTATCCTTACATATGTATGTTTTAAGTATGTTAAGCATCAGCTTCTCTGCTTGTAAAATAAAAGTACTCCCACAACTGTCAGATATTTTATCTCTAACATCTAAGTGCACTCTTTTCCCCTTTTCCTCAATTTGTACACCTTCTCCCCTATATCCAAACTCCCATTGCTCTTCCTCTCCCTTTTTCTTTAGGAAAGGTACTATGACAAGTTCATTTACATAAAGGAAGGAGAGAATAATTCCACAGCTGGAGATGGTCTAATGAGGAGGCCATTCTAGAGAGAGAAAAACTGCAACTGAAGAATATATTCACGTCTTGTGTGAAAATCCCTTGAAACCTATTCCTTTTGGATATTTACTGGCATTGAGGCCAGTACTCTCAGCGCAGACTCTCTCTCTGTTTTTAGTGTATTTATAGAACTTTGTTTACCCAGGAACATAAATCTATAATGGCCTCTTAGGTTACATTTATTAAATCAGCTCTTCTTTCCCTCATCCTTTCACTGATCCTTGGAATCCCTAGTTCCACAATTCAAAAAAATATTAATTAAGCACCCATTTTATATATAGTATGGTCCTAAATGCTTAAGATATATTTTAAAAAGAAAAAAATAGCTCCTGCCCTCAAAGAACTTAGCATCTAATGGGGAAAGACAATACACAAAAGAATGATGAAAGGGGTGGGGGGAAACCAGGAGGTATAATATCTGTTCTGTGGAGTCAAAAACCAAATAGAGACACTGATGATAAATGGAAAGTTACCCGAAAAATTCTGAAAGTTCTAAGCCCTCTATAAAGGAAGTCTTTGAGAGGAGTTTATTACTGCCACCCTCCAACCTTCCAATTAGAGGAGAGAGGCAAGAGAGGGAGATGAGAGGTGTTAAGTATCAAAAGCTAAGTCAATCAGGCTGATGATGAGATTTCAGGTGATCAGCTTCCCCTGAAGGAGGTATGATATTCCCTGAAGAAGAAACCAAGCAGAGAAGATGGAAAATGGAAAGTTACCTAGAAAATGTCCTTCTGGTTCTTCAAGAAACCTTCAAAATAGAGAAATTAAAATCACTTAGGAATGGGATGAAGTGTGTATCATCACTGTCATTCTGTCTGCTTCTGGAGTTGTTCCAAAAGAGTTTTTGTTGAACTTACAGAAAATGAGCTTACATCCCAACACTGAGTCAATTACCAAAAACAGGCAAAAAAAGCTAACCCTTTCCCCGACTCATACACACACACACACACACACACACACACACACACACACACAGGTCAGACTTATGAATCTTATGCCAGTTGTACACTGGAAAATATTTAACAATAGGTTTGGAGGAGAGGGATAATTTTTATATTTAATCTGCATTATTAACATTCTATGTCACTTTATTATCTAGATAATTAACAAAATAATAAATGGATTCCTGATTTATAGTATTTCCCATCTATAAATAATGAAAATTTTGTAATCTACCACCCCTGATCAGGGCTGACTTCAACACACTCCTGATTCAAGGCCTTTCTCTGGTAGACCTCCTTGAGAAGCTACATAAGACCTCCTAAAATGAATTGACATATCTCAAAGCATAGAGCTTATGGACTTAACATCAAACCAAACTGATCTATTCTTCCCCTCCCCTATGGAAAGCATCTCCCCTATACCCATCCTGCTCTCTCTGAAATATAGGGGGTTTATTTTGCAAAAGAAGGTTTTCCAACTATTCAACTTACCCCTCTCTGCTTATCCCCACTCCTCTACAATACCCATTTTACACTCTGAAATATAACTCTTTTCCAAATGAGGTTCTTGAAACCCTGGGTCAGAAATTCTCTAAACAGGGAAAGTTGCAGGAAAAATTCCTGATTTTGCATCTAAAGATATAAATGAGAACTTGTATATAACATGGAGCCCAGCTTCTGGGGTAGTGCCATGATGATGCTCTGACGATGCCTGTTCACCCTCAACCCAGACTAGTTAGAACAGATGCTGCTTCTTCTGGCTTTGCCTGGCAACTCTCTCCCTCCCATCTGCCAGAGAAATGAAGATTTCCTGTGGGGATTCTCAATCATTACACCCTCTTCATCTCCAAACTTTGGAGAAAGAAAAATACGAAAGTCACAGAACTATCCTCTTCCATCCTATCTTCTTCAGTTTAAAAGACTTCAAAAGTAAAGGGGAATTGTGGAAGAGGCTGGATAGTTTGGGTTATATTCAAACTAGGAAAAAAAAATAAGATTAAATAGCAGGGTCTTTGGGGGCCTGCAGTAAAGCAGCCCTGTTCACCCAGGAAAGCTCTAGGGAGAATGGTTGTTTACTCAGCCTTTCTGAGGCCACCACAGGCTTGTTGGCTTCCTATTGGCAGCTTCCAAGCTCCACTGGGAATGCATACACGGAAGTGCTAGAAACCTGTGGTTAGCTTCTACTAGTGTTTTCCGCCTCTTGCTAGAGAAATGGCACTGAGACTCAATAATTCTTTCCTGCTGGAGATGAGAATAGAACCATGGTCTCTAGTAGGATACAGGCCATGGGATGAGGCAGCTCAGCCCCAAGAAGGGCAATCAAGTGTTTAAGGAGGAAAAAAAAAAGGGCTGCAGGTGGAGCACCTAGGGATGACCTGATCCTCCCAAGCCTGTGAGGTAAGTCAACAGTGATGGATATTCATTCATTTGTTCTTTGAATAGTTCTAAGGTGGGGTAGAAGCTGTTGCTTAATGGGGAGGAGAGGGATTTGGAAGTCCTTGCTTTCCTTTAAGGAACCTGGTTGTAGAAACTGACCTTGCTCCTGTGAAAATAAGGAAGATAGATGTCCAGTAGCTACCCTTAAAGAGATGCCCTCAACCTTCTGACTGAAAGCTCAGTCTCTTCTAGTTCATTGGAAACTGAGTCATCATTATTCTATCTGAAATTCCTCCATGGAGAAATTTGTTATAAAGGGGAGATAAAAAGAAATTTTCCAAATGAAAGATTTTTTTTTTCCTTAGGGCAAGAGGATTCAAGAGTGTTGCTTTTTTGGTTATTGCTGTTCATTTTGGTTGGGGATAATACATGGGATTCATTCAGTAACTAATTAGTGTAATGGCTTTTGTTCAGTTAGTCCACTCTTCGAGACTCTTTGAGGGTTTTCTTGGCAAGGATACTGGAGTGGTAAGGCAAATAGAGGTTAAGTGACTTGCCCAGGGTCACATAGCTAGTGAGTGTCTTGGGTCACATCAAAACTCAGGTCTTCAGGCCCTGATTCTAGCCGCCGTTCCACCAAGATGCTTCTAATTAGTGTGATTACAGAGACCCAGTCACACACCATATTAAGATATGGAATCAGTAAGGTCAATGAATCTCATTTTTGAAATGAATGGCTGTGTGATCATAGGCAAGTCATTTACCCTCTCTGAACTTTAGTATCAATTATTCATTGCTAATCAATATGTTATTAATATTTTAGTACCTTTCTCATAGGTTGTTATAAGGTTATTATATATATATATATACACATATATATACACATATATCCATTTATATATATATACATAAAATGAGATAATATTTTGGAACCTTTAAAATGTTTTTGGAATGTCAGAATTCTTTTGGTGTGTTGGTGATGATTTTGTTTTTGTTTTGCGGGGGAAGGTTGGTCCAAACCTGTAATTTCATTGATTCAACAAATTCCTGATGAGGATATTCCCTCTGTCAAATTACTGTTGTTATTATTTCATTCTCATCTTAATAGAGTTCAAATAGAAATGACCTTGAACCAGTTGCTATCCTATTATTTTTCTTTTATGATGAACATTCTGAATACTATTTTCCTCTAAGTTTTTAACCTGATTATAATGGGATCTGAAATCCATTGATCCTTTTCCTCAAAGTTCCTGGCTCAGTAAGTGATACAAAGCATCAAACAAGATAAAATGGACAATTTTAAGAATAGAAAACTTAAGGAACTGATTCAAGTTTCTAAGATTAAGAACCATTCCCCAATAGATAAATGGTTGAATGATGTAATAGGCAGTTTTCAAAGAAAGGAATTCAAACTATCAAAAACAGACTCTTCAAATCCCTTAAAATTAAATAAATGTAAATTGAAGCAACCTTGATGCTCCATCTCACATCTGACTAGCAAATATGACACAACAGGAAAATGATGAATGTTGGAGGGACTGTAAGAAAACAGGTACATGCTGGTATACTGTTGTTAGAGTTATGCATTTGGAAAGCAACGGTGCCCAGAAAGTTAACAAACTGTGTATATCCTCTCACCCAAAAATAATTCTACTATGCCTGTCTAAACTTCACAGAAATGAAAGAAAGAAAGAAAGAAAGAAAGAAAGAAAGAAAGAAAGAAAGAAAGAAAGAAAGAAAGAGAAAGAAAGAAAGAAAGAAAGAAAAGGTTTATTTGTATAAAAGTATATTCATCAGCTCCTGGTAACCCAAAATTGGAAACTAAGGGGGGGGGGGGGAATATAGGGAAATGGCTAAATAAATTGTGGTGTGTGAATATCATGGAATAATGTTGTAACATAAGAAATGATGAAGTACACAATTTTGCAGGAAACTAGGAAGATTTCTGTGAGCTAATAAAGTATAAAGTTAGTAACAAAATTAGGACAATTTAGACAATAATAACAACCTTATAGAGAACAATAACTTTGAAACCTTTTAGAACTCTGATGAAAGGGATGATAAACTGTGAATTTAAAAGAATGAAGATGGAACATGGCATTTATCTTCTAAAATATGGGCCATGAACTTAAAATACTGAGAAATGCCATTATAGGAATTTCTTTTACTGAACTTTTCATTCTTAGTATTGAAGGTTTTCTTTTTTCTTTCCTTTTTTCTTTTACTTTTTCAATATGGGGGTAGTAAAAAAAGCAGAAAAACCAAAAAAAATGCTTATTAATTGGAAAAAATAATATAATATTTTAAAAAATCTTCATCTTTTTCAATCCAAAATTATTCATCTTATTATTGCCTTATCATGATGGACTTTGAATTCAGTGTGTATACTTTAAAAGAGTTTATCATCCCTTTTACTTTTGTATAAGTGAATGTTAAGACTGGTAGTGAATAAATGTGAATTACTCAAGTGTTTTCTTTTGTAATAGAAGTAACCCTGTGAAACATCAGCAAAAAATTGAAGGTCTTCAGAGGCTAAATGACAGAGTTATTGAAAAGTAAAAGGGAAAGCTTTGAAATGAAAAATAGATATTCCCCACACTGAAATAGGTGGGAGGTGTGAATACTTTCATTGCATAGGAAGAGGCTAGCTAGACTAATTTGCCTCCAAGGCTCAGACTGCATTCACACCTTTGTCCCCAGACACTCATCTACATATGATTCCTACAGGAGTATGGAAAGCAAAAATAATTAATTACCCTGAAACTATACAGAATAATTTTTGGAGTAAAGAGACTTTTAGTGAGAAAAAAATGTCAAAAATGGAATGATCATTTATCTATCTAAAGAATATTGGAGACCACCCCCTAAAGCTAGTCCAGTCCCTTCTAAGTGTAGAAGAAAAACTGCAGCTGCCCCTTGGGGAGCAGGGGAGCAGCAGATCATGTAGTCTAAAAGAGACTCTCAACTACAAGAGAACTGGGCAAATCCAACAAGAAGCAGTTTGGTGAGAAGCTAGTACTGCCTCTGAATAACCTGTTCTACCAATGCCAATAGCAGATTGACCAACCCAACTAAGACAATCACACCCTAAGAGAAGCAAAGTCATCTGTGATGCTTGTCTACCAGAAATACTGTACCCTACAAAGAGTCAATTCAGCTGAACAGTGACTTGATTCATGGTGAACTTAGTGAAAAACTTCTAGAGAGAAAAAGGACATGCAGGTCCTTCCTGTACTACCAGAGCTGTTTTGAAATTTAGTTGTATTTGTAAAAGTATTTTCTTGATATTTAGGGGAAAATGCTTTGTAAATGCTATATTTCTTTTGTGGTTAGAACAAATGGCTTTACTAAAAATAATGATAATAGTAATTAAGTACTCTGACTGATTTAGGGGAAGCACACCAATCTGTGTATGTGCTTAGACAGAGAACACCTACAGGTTACCACTAGAACATTGAAAATAGTGATAGCCACCTACCTAGGAACCTCACCTGACAGGAGTAGTTACCTGGGAAAGTATGGGGGAAGATAAAAGGGAGGGGAGAGGGAATAATTGAAGTTTAACTTCAAAATATCAGTAAGTCTTGATGTATACAGCTATACCCTTTCATTATAGACTATATTCTTTGTGGGTTTTACATAGAAAAGACCAATGTATTTCTAAGTATTGCAATTTTCCCTGTTCAATTTGACCACCAAATTCAGGCTCAAATTCTTCAATACTGGGTTTTCCTGGACAAAACTTTTACAACTTCACTTATTGAGTTCAGATGACATATTGATATCATTATTGACTAGGCAAGTTATATTGACTTTCTTGATAGTAAATGAGTCACTGTGGAATTCATTCTATTCTCTGAATGCTGTAAATCTGTCCTGTTGCTCAAGACTGAGAGTCCTTTTCTGCATCCACAATGCAGAGGAAATCCCTTCCCCTCCCCCATCCCTCTGGAATGATACCTCTTCTCTGGGGACTAATTTAGTTCAAGTTAGATACTATGGATCTGAATGGACTCAATCAGGAAAACTTTTGGGCTAGGTCCTTTTGACCTTTCTCAAAATTCATCATACCCTTTACTGGGGTGTAAGAAAGGGTAATATCATCTTTTCTCTTTTCCCACTTTCACCATTCATCATCTGCTCTTCAATTCAAGTCTATTACCTTTGAAAGGATTGTGAAGAATTGTGAAGAATTGTTTCCCTTTTGTTAAATTTCAGTGGAAGAGAAGAGCCTCATTCAGTGGGAAACTAGGACTTACTGGCTTATCTCTTAGCATCAAGCTGGTAAATATGCCCCTGAGCAAATCACTTTACAAGGGGATTTCATTTTTCTATCTATCTGATAGACATTTTTCTGTCAAGTATTTTTGTGTGCTTGTCTTAAAAATTAATGTTTAGCAAAGTTATCAGGAATATTAACTCAAAATGACAGGGATATAGTTATTGATAACCACTCTTAGTGCTTCATTTACTACAAAGAATATATAGCATCTTTTAGAAGGACACAGATGATTTTATAAGACTAGAGGACATTATAGTCCCCAGTGTACATTGAGGATCAAACAACAAGCATTTATGCAATGACTATTCTTTATCATGAGCATTGTGCTAGATATTAAAGCAAAAGATAAAATATATCTACCATCAAGGAGCTTATCTTCTGTCACAGAAATAGCATGTAGACAAAGTAATTATATAATCTATGTGAATTAAGTTCAGGGTAAAGGTGGGTGGAACTGGGAGAATTGGAAAAGATTGGATAGAGCAGGTGGTATTGAACCTAAACTGTGAAGGAAACTTGGATTTCCAAAAGACAGAGGTGAGAAGGAAATTCATTCCCAGATAGCAGAAGGAAGGCCTGGGCAAAGACTCAGAGACCAGAGTTTGAATGTCACGTTCCAGGAATAACAAACACTCCAATTTGGCTAAACCATAGAATGCATGGAGGGGAGTAGTGAGTAATAAGCCAGGACAAGTAGACAAGAGCCAAAAATACCAGAGAAGTTTGTATTGTCTCTTAGAGGCAATGGAAATCCACTAGAGCTTGGGGATCAACAAGATCAGACTTATTGTTTAGAACTATTGATTTGGCAACTCTTCCATCAGCATGACATGCCATATATTTCCAGTTTAGTTGGGTTGATAGGTTCTTCTGTCTGTACACAGTCCCTTGCCATATCTCCCTTGTAAAGAAATGCTTACATTTTTAAGACAAGTGAGTAGAGTTAGAGATACTGACCATAGCCTAAATACAGAAGGAAGCTAAGGACCTATGGATGGACTGGACATCTGACTGACTGTAGTCTTATTAGTATTTTATACTAACCAGGACTTCTTGACCTAGCTCTAGCATTAGGTGACTTCACCAAGTTTTCAATATCACCTGAAAAACCTAATTTTTAATAAAAAGAGAAGAAATATATTACAGAATTAGATCCTTGACTTCATTTAGCCTATGCCTGACTACAACTAGATCAAAAAGGATTGTGCCTGGGCTAGGAATTGTGTTAGGCATGCTGGAGATATTGAAAGCAAAAAGACAAGAACCATGCCTTCCACTAGCTTGCAGTTGATTTGGAATCAAGATTTTACACACATCAAACTATTCTATTGTTCTTAATAGGGGTACAGGTGTTAGGTGGTACAGTAGAGGGACTCTAGGCTTGGATTTAGGAACATTCATCTCCCTGAGTTCAAATCTGGGCTCAGATAGTTACTAACTGGCACCATGGGAAAATCACTTATCCCTGTTTGCCTCAATTCCTCATCTCTAAAATTAATTGGAGAAAGAAATAGCAAACCAGCCAGCATCTCTGCCAAGAAAACCCCCCCCAAAAAGGGGCCACAGAGAGTCAGACATGATTGAAATAATGGAACAACAACAATTATTCTTATTATTATCTTTATTCATTTGAAGTCATTAGATCCATTGAGATAAGGCTGTGAAAACATTCCTTAGAGTGCTTTAAAGATAAAAGATATTATCTCATCTGCTTCTTGCAACAAACCTTTCAGGTACATAGGGATGCTCTTATTGTGCAGATGAGCAAGCTGACCATAGAATGATACAAATTAATGTGATGTTAAAAAGGCAAATTGGGTAGTTCAAAATATAAATGTTGAAGTTACCATTTGAAGGAACTATGGAGATCATCTGGTTCACAGATCGTAAATTGTGATTTATGAATTTGTCTTAAAATGAATATTTTAAGGGGAAGCTAAGTGGCACAATGGATAGAGAACTGGCCCTGTGGATAGAGCACTGGCTCCGGAGTCAGTAGGACCTAAGTTCAAATCCAGACTCAGACACTTAATAATTACCTAGCTGTATGACCTTGGGCAAGTCACTTAACCCTGTTGCCTTGCAAAAAGTCAAAAATAAATAAATAAAATAAAAAAAGAATATTTTTAGAGCTATATGTCAATATAATCAATTTGTTTTTGTGATACCATGTATTTTGATTTGGTTTGTTTTTTCATTTTAAAAAACTATTCTGAGACAGAATCCATGAACTCCCAAGACTGCCAAAGGGGTCCATGAAACAAAAATATTAAGAATCACAATCTTATTGAAACCCCATTATTTTACAGATAAGAAAATAAATTCAGAGAGGTTAAGGGATTATCACCAGCTCACATAGCCTGTTGGTTATCAAGAAGACAAGACTTTCAGATCTCAAGACTTCTAGACTGGTATAGCTTTTAATACCCTCTACTGCCTCTTGGATAAAGAAAAGCTTCAGAACTTGGTGAGTTGTGTATCTAGCAAGGCACTGTAGCTGTTCTGCTAGCTACCCTAAGGCTATATTTTTTAAATGTTCATTTTTATGATTTTAAATGTAGATATATCTGCATTATATAAGACACTCTTTTAAAAAATGGATTTTGCCCTATAGTATAAACTCAGTTTTCAGTCAATAAGTATAAAACATAGATGGGCAGGAGGAAGAGGGCATGTCAGTCATTATCCAACCAGTAGGCTAGGCTCCAAGAAGAAAGATTTGCATTATGCATTATGCAGTGTGATTATAATCCAAAGGAAATCTGAAGTCTTTAGCTGTGTCCTTTCTCTGGAAACAGAGTTTAAACCCAAGGACTTATGACAAGTCAGTGGCAGATAAAAAGCACAAGAGATGAGTAGACAGAGTATTCCTGCAGTTGAGCTACAGTGTTAAACAAGCCAAGGTGATGGGTTGTTTGATAGACTGAGATAGAAAGTTGGAGTTGGCAGGGTCATTTGTTTCAAGAATTGCCACAGTGAATCTTCTCCTCCAATCACCAGCTCCTTCTTTTATACAGCCTTGGCCATGGCTGACTTTCATATGATGGTCAGAGCACAATCAGAACACTTCCTTACAAAAGTCCTTCAATTTGGTAATACCTTTTCCAAAGTTGACAGCTTGACAGACAGATGGCTTCTATTCTGACAGAACAGACACATGACCCAGCTCTCTGGCCTGGTCAGTCATTACAATTGGAAGGAACAATAGAGTATCTATAGGGAAAAAACAGGAAATACAATAGAGAAATCTCTTTTCCTAAGACACAACTGTTGGATCTGATGAAGTTTGAACCATTTCATTCCAACTCCTTAATGTCAATTTGATTTGTTCCAATAGATCTAGACATTTCTGCTTGATATGACTGGATGGTTATTACCCATTTGACCTTCAGCTTCTTTTGAGGCTTCATGCTGATGGGTTGCTACTTGATCAAACTTGACCCATTAGACTAGCCATCCAGCATCAGGGTGTATGCCCTTCCTGCCCTTTTGCTGTTTCTGCAGCTTGATCCAGGAACTTCCACAGAGGCAGTTTCTCTACAAAACTCATGGCTGACTTTTTTTTTAACCTAGTTGGATTAGGTGGAATATAGCCAAGTTCACTGTCTGGCTACCATCCACCTTCCCTGAATAGCTATCTTATTTAATACACACACAAGATCCAGAGGGCACTTGCACCAATGACCTTGAAGAGAAATCCAGTTCCACAAATTTGACTATATTAGCCATCTCACAACCTTATGCACCAAGTGTCAGGCCTTTCTAGTTAGTATACTTTAGATGACAAGCTAATAGAAAAAAAAAACACCAACATCCCTATACTCTATGTAGTTCACCCTGAACACATAACGCTTGACCCATGACTCTCTGTGGTCTAAGTGTTAGGTATATGAAGCTATAGAAGATAGTATAGGAGTTGTCCTTAGATCTCAGATAAGACCTTGGCATTGAGAGACAGATCAACTTTTCCCTATTGTTGAAAGCTTGTCATCTAATGATGCCATACTATCTAAAATCCTCAATGATGTTGTAAAGACTTGATTTTAAAAGGTCAACTGACCTGATCTTACTATGTCACTTGGTTCACATGGGATGGTAAGAATGGTTTCTTTGTACATCATCCCCTCACTTTAAAGACTTTTTTTTTGGGGGGGGAAGTAGATAGTCCATTTATCAACTATTATCTGGAATATGGTAGTATCTCCAATACAGTGTTCCTGTCACAAGTTTCTCCCCTCTCTAATTCATTCTCCCCAAAGCCACCTAAGTAATTTTCCTGAAGTATAGGTCTGATGATGAATAAGCTAAGCATTGAATAAGTAATACCCATAATAAGAACTACAGTTAAGTCACAAAAATGAAAAATTATGAATGAGAGCAAAAGATGAGGTACCAATTATTCTCTTTTTATTATGAAACCTTGAACAAATATCCCTAAGTGATGAGGGGAGGAAGAGAAGTGGACTGGGAATTGACATGAAGTTCATAGAAGTGCTAGAGCCAATAGAAGGATCAAGATAAGTTGTTTGTCATTCATTGGCTTAGTATATTTCTGTAATCTTCATCCCATTGGTGATATGGGAACAAGAAAGTATCAGGAACAGGAATCTGATGGGAATATGGTCAGACATCAAAGAGTTGGAGCAGAAAGAGTCTGTGGGGGGGGAAGGTAGCAAGACACCTGCTTCTTCTACTTCTGTAAGTAGAAGAATTAAGCTTTTGGGGGCTTCAGTTTCCTTGCCTACAAAATGAAAAAGTCATACTTAATGATCTTTTATATTATTAGGGAAGAGAACATAAATGTAAATATGTACATAGAAAATAAACTCAAGATTTTTTTGGTGGGAGTGTACTTAGTAAATGAGGACAGGGAGGAAGAAATAAAGAAAACATTCATATAGGTAACATTTGAGAGGATTTTTTAAAGTAAACAGGGTTTTAAGTGACTGGTTTGATGTGGGAGTGTCTGACAGGCATAAGAGCTCCCAGAGCAAAGGCATAAAGATAGGAGGTGGAATTTTGATGCTTGGAAAAGCAAAAAGATTGTTTAGTTAAACCACAGAGTATAGAAAGGATAGCGGTATACATATAACAAAATAATTATAAAAAGGTTTAAAATGAAGATTGGGGCCAGTTTGCAAGGGACTTTAATAGCAAAGCATGAACTTATATCTGGTCCTAGTGACCATGGAGAGTCATTAGAATTTATTAAATAGGGAAATGACATGGTCAGACCTGCACTTTAAGAAAATTACTTCAGTAGCTTAGGGGAGGATGGATTAGAGTGAGAAGAGACCAGAGATAAGTGAACTGTTTCAGAGATATTGCCATATTCTAGGAAAGAGTAAGTACCTGAACTTGTGGAGTTAAAAATGCTAAGCTATGGCTTCATGTCTACTTTGAGAAGTTTGAAGTTGATGCGAACTCAGTTGTTTTTGAAGGAGGAATTTTGGAGGAATACATGCCAATCACATCTACTCTTCTTCTACTCTCTCTTCTTTGAGTTCCTTAATTGCTCAAAGTCTGCATGTTTAGCATAAGAGGATGGCCTGTGTTTCGTGAAAGAAACACCCGCTGGCATCAATGAATAGAACAAGGGTAAAATAGACTTGGGATATTTGCCATGAAAAGAGGCAAGGAAACTTGAGACATGTACCTTAATCCATTCTCTCTAATTCTTCCTTCAAGGCAAATAACTTGGATGCTGGGCAGCGTGATTCTCTTTTTTCCCCCACCTTTGTTAGTTTCAAGGGAGATATTTTACTGCTAGATAACAACTGCAATGACGTGATCAGATGTTTAATCTGCATAATTGAATCTATGTTCAGAGATTTTTTTTTTATCTCTGCCAAAAAAATGATACCTTAGAAATTTTTTTCCCTATAGAGACAACTATAGTTTGCATTAGCTTCTATGCTACTAGATCCCACTTCTGCGGAAGAATGCACACTTTCAATGAGGAGAATTTAATTCGCTCCCACTCCTTTTAGATCAGTTCCAGTGTCAGCAGGGTACTGTTACAACAAGAGACTTTATTACATCTTATCCAACAGTTGGCAAGTTCTGAATCTTAAAGAGAACTGTTTTGTACTACAAAGATTAGTACTCTACTCAGAATAGTAAATGAGAGAGAGAGAGAGAGAGAGAGAGAGAGAGAGAGAGAGAGAGAGAAAGAGAGAAACTTAGTCATCAAGGAAGGCTAAAAAAATAAATTTCTGCACTTGCTTATTTGAGGAACCCATATCATATCACTTTGAAATTGATTTAATTATTAACAAGTAATGGAATTTTCCTTTACTCGCTTTTTAAATTTTTTTTTTTTTACTTCCAAGCACAGGAACTTTAAAGTGTAAACAGTTATCAGAGTTCAGGTGTGTGCTTTGTGCATATATCATCACCATTGTGGCTGCAGTGAAATTTCAATATATTTTTAAGTCAGTGACCTTAAAGTTCTTTTTTTTCAACTTCCCCAGTTGGAGCAACTGAGGCAAAATTTTACTGAGAGTCAACTTGTTAATCCATGATGAATGCTCTGCTTTCTAAAAATTAACCATAGGATAAGTACAACAAAAGGTTAAAATAAATTGAGTCTGGAATTGTTTTTACTTATGATTAACCCCCTATACCTTCCAGCTTATTTCTACTCTTCCAGTATCCTATTTGTCTTTATTGAGTTGAATGTATTTCTTTCTTTTTGTTTTGTTTTGTTTTGTTTTTTAGAGAGTTGAATGTATTTCTAAACCAGCATGTACTGAGACTTGTTTTTTTTTCCTTCATTCTTGAAGAGAACCATGACATGAGGATGGTGATGCCATGACATTTATGTGAATTGATTTAAGTAAAGGAAGGTTGTGCAAACTCTCTCCTCCAGAGTCATCTAGGTCCAGTAGTGAGATATAGATCAGTATGACTGGAGATGGCCCTAGATGCAGTAGACTTTGACCTTTTTAAGCTAAGGTTTTGAACAGGTCTCAATTTGACTAAGATAGTGCCCAGTCAAAGATTAAGGCTAGCCAAGAAAAGGAGGCAAAGAGTGACCTCTTTTACCTACTTAAAAAAATCAATCTGAGAAAAGAAAATACATGTTATTTTTTATGAAAACAGAAACAATTGCTATCTACATTCACTCTGAGTCAGTCAGGCTCTAACAGTGATCAAAGAGGGCTTGACCTGGAATCTGTTGTTGGTCACTCATTAAGAGGTGGAGTAACTGGATTTAAAGCACATATGGGGAACCTTTTTTCTGCCAAGGGTCATTTGGATAATACAGTATCATACAAAATTATCAACGTAAAAATCCTTATCCTAAAAAGCTCCTAGATTTAATAAATTTCTGAATCCTGCCCATGATTGCCATAACAACACCAAACCTAATGATTTTGCAGTCTCATAAGGCCTACAGAGCCCCTGGTTTAAAGTGAAGACTTTAAGAAAGAAATTTAGTCCATAAAGCTCAAGATATCTTTCAAGGGTTTCAACTATCAAAATTTACATTGCTTTGAGCAGACCTCCTGCAAGTAAGAGTAGCTAAAAGATGAGTATCCAGGACTTTCTAAGAGTATTGATGTCATAGAGACAAAAGAACAGATTAGGGAGATCCATGGAAAGAAGTAAAGAAATAAGAGTATATAGTGAATATGGTGTATATAATATATAGGGTTTATTAAAAAACTCTATGAATGTTCCTCAAAATTTTCTTGATTTTTGGGTCATTCGAAATCAGAATAAAAGAAAAGCTCCAATTCTCCAGTCCCAACACAATTTCCTGTTCAGTTATTTGCTTTATCCTTATCTAATTATTTTAATATTTCAAACATCTGTAATATCTCCTCTTTGGATATTCACCCCAATGACTCTTAACTCCACTGTAACTTGAGAGGCAGCATGGAACAATGGATAGAATTTGGAGCATTTGAAGAAGAAAGATTTATGTTCAAATCCCACCATGATGCTTAGTAGTTGTGTGACCCTGGGATAAGTTATTTAGTGCCTAATTAATTCTTAATCCTATCTTCAGTGTCCTTTAACTGCAGATAACTTCATTGCATTGTGGTCAATGAAGAATGAGTTATCGTTTGCTTTTCTATATGTTTGTATGGTTTTTAGGTCCAAATATATGGTCAATTTATGTAAAGATAGCATGTATAATATATACACACATATATAAACATTTTGGGCATGTGTGTAAATATAAAGATAGATAAATATAGATATATTTCTCACTATTTTTATTAATAATCACAAGTGATTCTTCGTATCTAACTTTTCTAAAATTATATTCAGGTCTTTGGCTTCTTTTTTTGTTCTTTGTTGTTAGATTTATCTAGTTCTGAAAAGGGTACACTGAGGTCCCCAACAATTATCATATTATTGTCCATTCCTAGAAATCATTTAATGTTTCTTTTAAGTATTTAGAGCCTATATCATTGATGCAAAAATGTTAAATATTGATATTAATTTGTTGTCTATAGTGTGTTTATTAAGTAATTTTCTAGTTTAATCTTTGAAATTAATTCATTTGTGCTTTGGCCTTGAAATGAGCTTAAATATCGAATATCCTTAATTTTTGAGTTTAGCTGAAGCATAATTGTTACTCTAACACCTTATTTTAATTTTGTGTGACAATATTTCATATGTTTCCTAAAAACTACATTATGTTGGATTTTACTTTCTAATCCATTCTTCTTTGCTCTTCCTTTTTTTGTTGGTTTTTGCAAAGCAATGGGGTTAAGTGACTTGCCCAAGGTCACACAGCTGAGTAATTATTAAGTGTCTGAGGCTGGATTTGAACTCAAACCCTTCTGACTCCAGAGCCAGTACTCTATCCTCTGCACCACCTAGCTTCCCTATGCTCTTCCTTTTTGTGAATAATTGTATGCCATCCACATTCAGCTATTATTATTAATTATTTATTTAGCTCAATCTTTTTTTTCATAATTTTGTCCTTTTTGTCCCCTGCCCTCTTTTTTTACAAAGAAGAGAGTGGTGTGGAGAGCTCATAGAACTATTGATCTATGCTTAATGCTATCTACCTCCACTCCCATAAACTATTCTATTCCATTTGTCTAAACACTGGTACTTTTCCTCTCATTCATTCCCATTAAAACCTCTTTATGATCCAACCTTTGAGTCTGGAATTTGTTTTGCTTATGATTAATTCTTTCTATCTTTCCTTTTATTCCCCCTCTCCTAGTATTCCACATTTCCAGATTAAGTTGAATGTATTATATACCAAATTCTTTTCAATTCTATTCAATTCTATTCAATTTCTTTTTTTGACTGGTTCTGCCAAAAGTTAGGTTTCAGTAATTTACTGCCTCCACCCATTCCTCCTTGTTTGAATAGTTTTCTATTTAAACATTTGATTGTGAAAAATTGGTAAGTTTTCTAAGCTCTCTTCCTCTTTTCTTCCTTTTCCCATTTTCTTTTATTTCTGTTTTTAAGGTCATGGAAACATAACTAAGCAACCAAGATTTATTTTATTTAACTCCTGGTATAGCCCTTGATGGTATTAAGATGCTGAGAAGATACTTGCTTTTATACTTTCTTTTAGAAGCTAAATATTTCCACTTTTATTAGTCCTTTCAAATTTTCAAATGTATTCACCTTTTTATAATTCTCTTTATTCCTATGTTTTCATTTCAAAGTTTCATTCAGTTCAGGTTTCTTTGTTAAAAATTCTAGGAAGTCCTCTATTTCATTAAAGGTTCATTTTCCCCCCTATTGACTAAAACTCAGATTTGCTGTTATTCTTGGTTGAAAGCCTATATATCCTTTGCGCTATTCTGCTTTATGATTACAACTGTCAAATTTTGTGTGATCTCAAACTCTTTCTGGCTGTTGGAAATATCTCTTTCTTTCTTTTTTTGTCCTTTAACCCAGAAACTCTAAATTCTGACTACTACATTAATGGGAGTTCTTCTTTTAGAGTTTATTTCAGAAGGTGGCCAGCATATTCTTTCTAATTTCAATTTTCTCCTGTGGTTCTAATAAATCTAGATAGTTATAATTCTTAAAGGTTTTTGAAATACACTGTCTAGCTACTCTGTCACTCTGTTTCTCTGTCTCTGTCTTTCCATCAAGACTTTCAGGTAATGGGGTGCCTTGGTGGCGCAGTGGATAGAGCACCGGCCCTGGAGTCAGAAGTACCTGAGTTCAAATGCAGCCTCAGACACTTAATAATTACCTAGCTGTGTGGTCTTGGGCAAGCCACTTAACCCCATTGACTTATAAAAAAACTAAAAAAAATTATAAAATTATAAAAAGGACTTTCAGATAATCCAATGATTCATTTTTTTTCTCTTTGACATATTTACAACATAGTTGGTGTTGATACTATGTACCTTATTTTTCAGTTATTGTCTCTGTACTGACATTTCTTCTTATCCTGTGGCATCTTTATATTTTATACACAAATTTTCCAGAAGTTTCTTTATTGAATAATTATGTATCTCTTAATAAGTTGTTAATTTTCCTGTTAAATCTTATGTCTAGGATTCTTGTTTCTTTTCCTATTCTTTCCTCAAGAGATCTCATATATATAATAAAATTTTTGCAGTTTGAAACCAATATGTGTTTTTCTTTGAGGCTTTGCTCATAGATACTATGAAATTATTTTCTTCTGGGTTGGTATCTTTAGTGTCACTTTTTCCACTACAATTCACTATTATGACTGTCTTTTTGTTTTCTTTTGATTTATTTACAGTTTTTTTTTAATCTTACTGACTGAATTGGAAATTTGTATTAGCTCGAGGCTTTGTATACTTCTGGAGAACATAACAGGAATATCACATTGTTTTTAGTCTACATGTATTCTCTGTGATCTTTTCTCTGTAATCATTAAGAATCTTTAGGGCAGCTCAGGAGAAGGATCTACAAATTTTCATTCTATTCTAATTTGTTCTATAGCAAAGTCTGATGGCAGCTCTCCTCATTTGAACTTCACAAGCTCCTTACCCTGGTTTCTTTTGGGCCAAACCACTGTAGTTAAACCCCCTAGTTAAAGTCCCAGTAGATTGATGCTTCCCTCAGCCCCTGTCAGTTAGGTTGGGGTCTCTGCTCTGTCTCTCAAAGTAATAGAAAATCATAGGTTTTCCATTCTGAATCTGGGCAATGAATCAGCAAGTCCAATTTGATATTGTATCACAGCTTCACAGCTACCCCTCTAAACAGGTCTATACACAAACTTCAACCAATCTTTGCTCTGGTACACAAATTTGGGGTGCTCCAACATTCAGCTTTGAGGTTAAAGCAACATCATGCCTGACTGATTTCTATCTTATCTAGTAAAAAGTTTCATCATTTTAGTTCTTTGAAAAATTTTACAAAGGATTTTCCAGGACAAAGTCAAGATGGCAGAATATGGGAAGTATTCAGCCAACCTCTCCCATCATTCCCTTCCAAACAACTTTAAAATAATGTCTAAAATCAAATTC
The DNA here is from genome assembly GCF_037893015.1 of Macrotis lagotis. Taxonomy (NCBI): domain Eukaryota; kingdom Metazoa; phylum Chordata; class Mammalia; order Peramelemorphia; family Peramelidae; genus Macrotis; species Macrotis lagotis. The sequence continues at coordinate 754,494,030 of NC_133658.1, forward strand.
TAGAAGGTAGAGTAATAAAAAGGTCAGAGTGAGACTTTCTTTCAGTCCAAGGCAGCTAAGAGATTGGAAGGAGAAATTTATGACACAGGGTTAGAGACATGCCCTTGGTCTACATCTCTGTGATAAAGATCTCATTTCTCAAATGCACAAGGAAATGAACCAACTTCAGAAAATATTAGTAATTCCTCAATTGATAATAGCTAAAAATATGAACAGTTTTCAGAAGAAGAAATCAAAGGCAATAGTAGTTATATAAAAATGTTCTAAATCACCACTGATGCAAATTAAATGCATTTTAAAACACTCTGAGGTACCACCTTACTTAGTTCAGTTAAAATGACAGAAAAGGAAAATGATAAATCCTGGAAAAGGTGTGGCAAAATAGTTTCTTTGTTGGAATGAGTATACAGTATCTAGCATGTGAACTATACTCAGGGATATCAAATAGATCTAATTTGTGGAGACAAAATTATTTATAGTAGCTCTTTTCTGGTAGCAAAGAAATGGAAATTGAGAAGATACCCATTAATTGGGGATTGTCTGAACAAGTTGTAGCATATGAGAGTGATGAAATACAACTGTGCTACAAAAAATGATGACAAGATGATTTCAGAAAAAAAATTGGGAAGATTTATTTTAACTGACACAAAATGAAATAAACAGAGCCAGAAGAATATTATACATAGTTAACAGTAAGACTGTAAAGATGATCAATTGTGAAACACTTAGCTACACTGATCAATGCAAGAATTCAAGATGATTCCAAAAAAATCCATCATGAAAAATGGCTTCCATCTCCAAAAAAAAATGAATTCTGAGTGCAGATTAAAGCATACTTTTTTACTTTCTTCTTTTTATATGTTTTCTTTTATAAAATGGTTAACATGAATATGTTTTGCATTTTAAGAAAGAAATATTTAATGTAATAAAATGAAAAAAATTTTGAAAAGAATGAATTTGTCACTTTAAAAAAATCATGAAGTACTATTTAGCTCATTCAACCTAGTTTGTCAGTATTTCCTTAGAGTTCTTAGAAGTCACTTTTCTCAAAAGCTTATGTTTTCTTTTTTAACTCAGCAAAAGAGTTTCCTTTAGACTGAAGATATGACCTTTGTCTCCACAAGTTACATCTATTTGATATTCCTGGATGTAGCTCATAGACTAGATCTGTATACTAATACTAACAAAAAAACAAATTATAAATTCAGGTCATCACTTCCTTAAGGCAGTGTGTATATTTATTAAACAGACATGAAATTTTTTGCCTGTACAATACTATAAAAACATACACAAATATGTAATATATAGCCTTGTGTTTTTCCATATTTAAATATTTCTCTTGGTTTCTAGGAAAGAAAAGATTCCAAATTGCCTTTCTAAATATGTACATGCAAACATATGTATAAGAAAATCTTATGCTTTAATATTTCTATTGATTATCAATATGATCTTTAAATATACATATGTATAATGAAAATATATATTGCATTACATGTTATTTTAGATTATAATTATAGATCTATTTATAATCTGATATGATATATAATATATTCATATGTGATTTTATATATATAAATTTGGATTAAAAATTGTGAGTATGAGTCTGTGAAAAGGAGAAGAAAAGGGAAAGGACATTCAGAAGGAGAAGAGGAAAAGGAAGATGAAGGGGAGAAAGAGAAAAGAGTAGGGACTGGAGTGAAAAGCACAAGAAAAAATATGAAAAATAGTAATAATGATTAATCTGGACATGAGCAATAATACAGATATTTTTGTAATTCTTTAAGGCTTACATTTTAAGCACATCTTCAAAATCACTTTTTATGTAAGTATAGAAAGCATTATTGTCCCTATTTTTTCATTTTATCAGGGGAAATTAAGTGATTTACTCAAAGTCCTACAATAAGTAAATGCTAGAGAAGGAATTTTAATCCTAGTCTCTCTTGGTTTCACGCAAGCCTACAATAACTGCCTCTTTTACCACACAAGGTGCTATCTAGATCCTCCTAGAAATATTGAACAAAGTAATTATTAAATATTATCCAATAAATTATTCAATAAGCAGCATAGACTGTCTAAAAATAATCTCCTTAACATGTGACTCCTCCTAGATCTCCTTTTCTGAATCTTCATACAGTTCATGCCTTTTGACTGTAGGTATCCCACAGGGTCCAGTCTTTTGCCAGCTTCTCTTTTGCCACTGTCTACTTCACTTGGTGATCTCATCAGCTAACATGTTTTATTTTTATTTTTATTTTTGCAAGGCAATGGGGTTAAGTGGCTTGCCCAAGGCCACACAGCTAGGGAATTATTAAGTGTCTGAGACTGGATGTGAACTCAGGTAATCCTTACTCCAGGGCTGATGCTCTATCCACTGAACCACCTAGCTGCCCCAGCTAACATGTTTTTAATTGCCATTTCTATGTCTATGATTCTCAGGTCTAACTCTCCTGTCCCAACTTCTCAGTTGATCTCTAATCTCGCATTTTGCAACTGCCTTTCAGATATCTTTAAACTAGATGTTCTATAGACATTTTAAACAAGTCTAAAATGGAACTCATTTTCTTTTCCACCAAATCTTCCCTACCTCCTAATTTTTCTATTGCTGTCAGGAGCAGAAATACTATTCTACCTGACCCCACTTTCCCCCTCCAACATCTTACAAATTTTCTTATACTTTTCTCCTCCACGTCATACTTTTCCATCCAGTGATCCATGTCTCAGCTATGGACATTTTCTTTGGCTGTCCTTTTGTCTAGAATCCTCACCTCTGTCTCCTGATCTCCTTGGATCCCTTTAAATCCTGACTATAATCCGTTCCTTTTTTTTTCTTTTGTTTTTTAGGTTTTTTTTTTTTTCCTGCAAGGCAAATGGTGTTAAGTAGCTTGCCCAAGGCCACACAGCTAGGTAATCATTAAGTGTATGAGACTGGATTTGAACTCAGGTACTCATGACTCCAGGGCTGGTGCTCTATCCACTGTGTCACCTAGCTGCCCCTATAATCCCTTCTTTTACAGGAAGTCTTTCAAACTCTCTTAATATTTCCCTTTCTTAAATATTTCCTTTTATCCTCCTTATGAAATGATTTGTCTAAGGCCAGATATAGAGCTGGGACTAGAACCCATGTCTCCTTCCTCTTGGTTCAGTTTTCTTTAATTGACATTGTTATTACTACTCTCAGTATAAATAAATAACTAAATAGCAGCTATTGGAAGCTTTGTACTGAACCCAAACTTGAGAACAAAGAGGAATCATAGCCCTCCACTATCTGAAAATTTAAAATGAAAGGTGAACCATTTAGTTAATTAGTGGTGGAAAATTGCTAAGGAATTCCAGAGCTGACCAAAACCAAAATTCTGTTTTTTAAGTATAATCACTTATTTTTGATTTATGGGAAATGTTCTCTCTTCCTTTCTAATAACAAGCAAGGAAATAGCTATTTTCTGTTTCGCCCATAGGGAACTCCACATGCAAATAATTCAAACACTGCTCAACTTTCAAACTTTATGCTTCCCCATGGGATTCATCCTTTATTAGAAGCAGTCACTTCAAAGAGTCGAATAAATGTGGTTAAACACACACATACACACACACACACACCACCCCAATGGAAGAAATTTGCATTTTCTTTGTGAATTAGTTCTGATCAGATTTTTGGTGATCTTCCTGTGAAACTTGCTAACCTAGAAATACCAAGTTATTAAGGCAAAGAAATCGACTGAATTCTAAATCCTAGTTTCATGGCTTGGTTATAAGAAGCTCTGTGTTGGAATAAATAGACTGGAGCTCCAATCCCAGTCTTTCCATGTACTTACTGTGACTAAGAGCAAATGTACTTAACATCTCTGAACCTCAGTTTCTTCATCTGTGAAAAGCAGGAGGTAGAAAATGACTATACCATACTTCACAGGACTGTAGAACAGAGAGGATCCTGCAAACTGAATCAATAACTATAGAATCAGACAATTTTCTTACCCTCTCAGAGTGAGAAATGATTTTACTACTTTATATTCATTTAGGATTTCTCCTCCAAGAATACCAAATTAAACAAGATGTTATCTGTTGGCCAATGTCATCAAGACATCTCACCAGGGGCCAGCCCTTTGGTGATCAGATTCTCTGCATTTATGGGAGTAAATTCAGTCTTATTACAAGTGCTGTCTTATATGAGTGGGATAAATTTTGGTAGGGAGAGGGGAGTCAGTATTAGACAAAGTTAAAGAAAGCTGAAAATACAGAAGCATTTGGAATCAGACAGCCTTTCTTAGAAACAGAGTTCTGACAAATCATTTTCATTCTCACTTTTCTTATATGAATAATGGGGAAATAGAGGCATGTACTTTTTCAGCTCCATAGAGTGGTTGTGAAAAGAGTACTATATGAACTTAAAATCACTATAAACATGTAAGTTATTATTACAATATGGATAATTTTCCATCAATTCAAATAATGACTACCTTTCCACATAATACAATATGGATTAGCCTGCTCCAGCTTTTTCATTTATTTATCTATTTAATTCTAAAGCTTCTACCAGAAAAACAGAACTAACTAACCTTGGAGCACCTCAAACTTTGCATTTCCTGATTTAGGTAGTTAAATTGGCAAAAAAAATGCTTAAATGTGTTATAACACCTATAGATTTCTCTTTTTAGGGACATACTAGAAGAGAGCAACCTGCTATGTTTAAGGGTGAAAGTGAGGAAAAGCAGAAGCCATATCATACCTCAAGTAACTGTTATCTGGTGTACAGTCCATTAGAGAAAATAATTCTTTAGGAAATCTGCTCATCTTTCATTTAGCTTTTATTTTCCCTTTAAAAAAAAAAAAAGACTTCTCAGACAAATCTTGCTTAGAACACACCAGAATGCCAATGAAGAAGGAAAAAGCTAACGGTACTAGAAATACTTAGGAAACCATCAATTCCCTGTGGGGGAGGGGGACTGTAATTGATTTTTCTCCTGGGATCTGCCTCTAGAGAGAATGATCTCAAAGGAATTTGGAAGGCATTTTAACTATATTGGTACACACAGAAGAGGAAAATAAAGACACTTCAACTTTCAGTTCAATTCAGCAAAAAAGTTATAGAGCCTTCCTATGTGTTCAACATTATGCTTGACCCTAAGGAAGATTCAAAAACAGTATGAGGTAGAGGCCTTGTCCTCAAGGAGCTTATGACCTTTTATTTTTTTTTTCCTCTTTTAATGGATTGGAGTGGGAGATCTGTCCAACTGACTCCTTCCATATCTATGAGTCTCTAAAATTACTTTATCAAGGAACACAATAAAGACATGGGAATTAAGAATTGGTAACATGGCATCATAGAAAATAGTAGAGGATACATCAAGTTCTCTTTCAAGTGCAATCATAGTCATCAATCAACAAACATGAAGTGTTTACTATGTACTAGACTATGTGTAAGTGCTGGGCAATTAAAGAAAAGACAGTCAATAAGTATTTATTAAGCTTCTACACTGGACCATGAACCAGGAGAAAGAAAAGATTGAAAGAAATGAGAGTAATTATTAAGAATCTGAGAGCTAGCAGAAAAACATGGAAAGACTTGCATGAACTGATGCAAAGTAGGATAAGCAAAGGAAAAGAAAAAGGGCACTCTAAGCACAAAGGACAGAATATATGAAAGCTTGTGAAAAGAAGATGGAATGTTGAGTAAGTAGCCTGGTCAGAAGTTATAGCTCCTGAATAGAATTAAATCTGAGAAGGGAGGCCCCAGAAAGAAATAATACAGTCTGAATAAAGATCAAGGCATATTTTTCTTTATTTTTCCTGGTTTTTTATCATGTTTTACAATATGACTAACTTGAAAATATGTTCTGCATAACTACAAATGTATAATCTATATCAAATTGCTTGCCTTCTCAAAAGAAGAGGCAAATGGAAGGAGAATGGAGAGAAATTGAAACTCAAAATTTTAAAAAAAGAATGTCAAAAATGGCTTTTCCATGTAATTGTGGGAAAATATTAAATTATTAAAATACTAAAAATATTTGAGAGTTAGACTCTGTGCTCGGATCTAAAGATACAGAAGCAAAAATACAAATCTCTTAAGGAACTTTCTTTTTAATGTGAAAAATAAAATATAAGCAAATATAACATAAAAATGAAATAATTTTGTTAGTTACACTAAAATGGAAGAATCATTACTATTGTGTAGCAATAGTAATTGAACTGATCTTTGAGGGACACTATGATTTAGGGGAAGGGGAGAAGACAAAGGATACCCTAACCATAGGAGACAGATGGTGTGAGGGCCTGGAAGTAGAAGCTAATTGAACACAGAAGGGTTCATGAAATATTTGAGAGGGTAAAAAAGAAAAGAAAAGAATGTCTTAGACAAAACCTTGGTAAACAATCACAGTTGGAGGGGCAGAAATAAAGGAGACTCAGAAGAAGTCAACAAGTCAAGATAGGACAACAAGCCAAATAAGATAAGACATGAAAATCCTGAGAAGAGAGAATGTTCAGGCAGTGAGGCTGATCAACAAAGCTCCATGCTAAAGAAAAGTCAAGAAAGATGAACACTTTTAAAAATAAGTAGATTTGATTATTAAAAAAAAAATCATAGTTTCGGGACAGCTAAGAGGCCAGTTTATAGAGCACCAGTCCTGGAGTCAGGAAGACCTGAGTTCAAATGTGACCTCAGACACTTACTAATTACCTGTGTGACCTTGGGCAAAACACTTTAACCCTATTGCATTACAAAAACAAAAAAAAATCACAAGTTTGCATAGTTGAAGGACTCTGTATGTGTCAAATATAGAATATAATAAAAATCATACTTTTTGAATATGTTGATTAATTTGGCTAGACTTTTTTCTCCCTTTTCAAAATTATGAAAAAAGAATGGTTCTCTCCCACCTATAAGATTGGCCAAGATGAGAAAAAAGGGAAAATGATCAATATGAGAGAGGTTGTGGGAGGATTGGGCCATTGATACATTGCTAGTGGAGTTGTGATCAGATCAACCATTCTGGAGAGCAATATGGAACTATGCCCAAAGATCAATAAAACTTTCATGCCCTTTGATCCAGCAGTTCCAATTCTAGGTCTATATCCACAAGAAATTATAAAAAATGGGAGAAGTCCCACAAGTTCCAAAATTTTTGTTGTAGCCCTTTTTGTAGTAGCAAAGAATTGGAAATTGAGGGGATGCCCATCAATTGAGGAATGGCTAAACAAGTTATGGTACATGAATACTGTGGAATATTATTGTTCTATAAGAAATCATAACTGGCCAGACTTAGAGAAGCATGGAATGACTTAAAGGATCTGATGCTGAGCAAAAGGAGCAGAAACTAGAGAACAATGTATGCACTGACAACAACATTATAAGATGATCAACCTTGATGGAAGCAGCTCCTCTCAGTAGTTCAGAGAACTAGGACAACCGTATTAGACTGGCTTTGGACAATGTTATCCCCATCCAGAGGAAGAAAAACAAAAGAAAAAAAAAGAAAAACCAACCCTTCCAAATCTGATGAACATTTTTTAAAAATTATCTTTTATGTATCTTTTTTACCTTAATCCCAATTCCTCATACCAAAAATGATTAATATGTAAATATATTTATCAAAAATATATATGTACATTGCTAACCTGACTATTCGCCACTGAGAGAAGGGGTGTGGGAAGGAAGGATGGAAGGAAATTTTGAAACTTAAAAATATACATGTGCATGTGGATGAAAATAAATAATTTTAAAAAGAAGAAGAAAGGTTCTTTGGAAGGGATGGGTCCATTGGGAAAAGTAAGTGATGAAAACCAAAAGACATCATCTTTTTTTTTTTTGAAGATCACTTCAGAAGAAGCAGTTTCAATTAAATCATGGGGAAAGAATTCAGACTACAAGAGGTTGAGAAGTGAGTTAAAAGAGAAGAAAGGAGGCAATGAATGAAAGGAAGTTTCCTTCCTTATCTTCTTCCCACCCACACCCCCCATACCACCACTAAGAGTTTGACCATGAATGGAAAAAAATACAGGATAATAGGTTAAAAGAATGATGAAGTCAGCTTAAGGTTTTTTGAGGAAGGTGTAGAAGCATCCATATTTGTATACAACAAGGAAGAAACCAGTAGTTAAATAAAGTTGATGGGAGTTATTATCTACCTTCCTATCTGAACTATTGGTTAAGAAATGCTATTGGTAAGAAGGAGATAATGGGAAAGAGACTGGAGAAGTACTATCAATGTGATTTGATCACTTTATTGATTGCATGAGGTAATAAAGAACAAAATCAATGATGAATTTAAGATATGTATGGGTGAGTAGGAAGCTAATTGGTATTCACAACAAGGAGAAAATCAAGAACACTAGGTTATTTAGATTAGGAATTGGGTTTAAGGAAAGGGAGAGAGAAGGGTGAATGAACTCAGTTTAGGATGTTTTGAGTTTGGAGATGGTTGAAAATATAGCGCTATAACACAAGAGGTGGGGAGTTGTATCTAATTCAAACATGGAATTCACAAAATAAAATAATAATTAAGCTATAGGAGTTATGTCATGAAATAAATCTAAGCTCATGAGTTGAAGAATAAAGCATTTTTATTTGAGGTAAATGGGTAGCAAAGCTACCACCTGAAGAATGTCTAATGGATTTCCCAAGACTCATGCAAAAGCTTCTTTTATGTTTAGGAGAGTGGGAGGAAGTAATATGGAGGTAGCAAGACCTGGTCATGAGATCCCAGTGGCCCTTGGAAATCTAGACAATGTAAACCACTCCATTCTGATTAGTTTTCCCTTCATAATATGGATTCCAACAGAAGAGGGTAAGGACATAAGAAATTGAGATCCCCCTTAAGCTAGATTCTTTTACAAGGTAAAATCTTTGGGTAGAAGAACTTAGAGTGTCATTTAATCAACCTAATCAAGAGCAAATATCTTTAGTACAAATATAAAGATATTACTGAAATTCTAATATGACAAGAATCATTTAAGGGAGTGGCTGTCCATGATTTTATTTTGTATTAATAATTTATGCCATAATATGAATCGTTTTTCTGTCAGAATGGATGAGATCCAGTCAAGAAATTGTAGAGGAAAGAGAAACAGAACACCCACACTTGGATGGTATAGGGAGTGGAGGAGGAATATGAATTAGGAAAGGAAACCATGAAAGAGGAGTCAGAGAAATAGAAAGAATTATCAAGAAAGGTGATAAAACAGGGACAGTATATATTTCATAGTGTTATTTGGAATTTCAAATAAAATAATAATTCCTTGCTATATAGAATCTAAATGTTTACAGACTATTTTCCTGTGAGGGCAGATAGTGTGAACAGTATCTCCATTTTATAATTGAGAAAATTGTGGCTTAAAGAAGTTAATAAAATTAAGTGACACAGAAAGTATCAGGACTCTTAACTTCTATCCCACTATGTGTACTTTATCAACATAAAGTGTTATAAAAGAATTATGTACTATTGTTATTATCTTTTTTCACATTTTCTAGTTAACCTCAGCTTGTAAGATTACTACTCCTGCATCAAATTTGTCTAATTACTAAAATGACATAATATGGGGTACTTAACCTAGATAGGAAGAATCCAAGAAGACTGTGCTAGGTCCACATTTTGGAAGGTAGAAAACATTCAAAAAACATTCATTAAGCACATTCATTCATGAATTTTCAGGAAGTATAAAAGTAATTACTAATTAAGGATGGTGATTCTCAAGTGGAAGAGCCAAGAGATAACTTCCTTCACCAAAGAATGGAAGATCCTTTTACTGAGTACCTTGGTTTGATGAAACAATTAATTTACTTCCATTCAAAATGCCTTTCTAATTACTGTTATTCTCAAGACACAGGACAAGTCCCTAGAAATATAAAGACTTAAAAAAATTCCTGTTCTCCTGGAGGTTTAAATTCTATCAGTAAAACATACCTTTAAAATTATTTCCCAAAAGTTGTCCATTACAACCACAAGATATTCCAATGACCTTGACTATTTTTTTCTTGAGTGTCTCCCATTCAGATCTTCCTCTTTCATCTGTCCCTCCTAGTTTCCTTCAATTCCCAGCTGAAGTCATACCTTCTGCAAGAAGTCTTTTCTGGTTTCCCTTAATTTTCATGTCTTCCCTCTGAGATATCTCTATTTATCTTGTATTGCATCTTTGTGCAGTTAGTTAACTGAATGTTGTCTTCTCCCATTAGATGAAGTTCCTTGAAAACAGAGCCTGGTAATTTTTGCCTTTCTTTGTATTTCTTTGTTTTTGCACTCAGCACAATAACTGATATAGTAGGTGCTTTTGATTTGTTTGTTGATATTACTTGAAATGACAAGTTAGTAATAGCAGCAACTTTCCTTCAGCCTTCTTTACTTCTACTCCATACAAATGGACACAAGGATTACAAAATGGTTGAGATTTTATTTTCTCCCAGCCAGGTTCTCTTCTTTATAAGACAGGAGAGATAAAAGTTCATTGTGAGGCCATTTTAAGCTATGCCTTTTTCTAACCACAAATGAACCTTTTTTCAAGTCAATTCTTCTGCCTCTTGAATAAGCATGGTTCGGCTTCAAGAAGCATCATAAGTAGAAGAACTCCAAGATTCTTCATGCTCTATAGCTCAGGTACAAAGTAGGTTAAGTGACTCAAAAGATAATGAGAATGTTTTACATGGGGAATCAGCTCAGGCATTCCTCAAAAAAAAAATTCAAAATTCATGTTTCTCTATTCTTAACTTCAATGCCAATGGGTTCCAGATATATTGAATGCTCTAGTTTAGATCTCTATTCCAGAGCTTGCACCTGGTCACCTGTGACTGACACAATTCCCAGACTCCTTTTCTGAACACATCATTTCATTGATCAGGGATGTGGTTCTAGTTCAGTGTTAGAAGGTATTATTTTTGGAGGATTTGTGCTTTTAATCAATATAAAGGGGACAAGTATAAGTCACAAGATATAAAGTAGGTTCCCCTGAATGGGATATCTTTTATAAAAATGGGATGCCTCATAAAAATGTTTTATAAACATTTGCCAAAATGTGTGTTAAAGAAAATTAAGATCCCATTCTTTGAAATAAGGGATAATTGTTTGAACAAAGTATTAAGTCCTTTCCAGGACAGAAGGCTCCCTCTCACCTCATAGAGGGAGATATTTCTGAGGTTTATTTCATGCCTAAGAATGTGCTCTCCAGCACAGGGTCCTGATTCAACATTGACTTTCAAGGCATTCACAAGGAGTTAATCATAAGTTACAAGATCAGGGATAAGTTTACTTCTCTTGGAAGACAAACATTCTAACTCAAGTAAAGCAAAAGATACCACATGAAGTTCCAGGGCAGATGGCCTAGATTCTTTCAAACTGGTCAGAAAGATAGAATTCAAGAAAGACAGAATTTTATTAACAACTATTAAAACCACAGGATAACAAATTTAGAGCTAAAAAGGACCTTAGAACAATCTAATCAAACCCTCATATTTTAAAGAGAAAAAAATTGAAGTTCACAGAAGGTCAATGGATTGTCCAATGTTACCCAGCTAGTAATTGACAGATGCAGTTTTCTCTTGTCTCCCTCAATCCTAGTGACATCCCTTCAACTTGCCAAGTATATCTCTTGCATGTTCACAGTTGTTTGTATGTTATCTTCCCCATCAAAATTTGAGCTCTTCGAGAGCAGGAATTGTTTTTACATTTTTTTCATGTCCCCAGGGTCTTGCACATAGTAACTGATTTAAATACGTGTGAACATACTGACCCCATAGTCAATGTTCTTACTGCATCATGTTGACTCCCTAGGAGAGGCTAACACAAGTAAAGTCCAGAGTTGACAGTTTTACAATTTTGGCCTAGCAATTCACAAATCTGGCTGCCTATAAAGATCTAATTCATGGAATAATGTTTTTTTTTTAATTTCTTAGTTTAAGTAATGTTTTTCTTATGCTTACAGCTATGAATAGGAATTATTTTACCTGCTGGCAAAACAGTTCAGCAGTGGTATCCCAGAAAGCAATTGATGGGACTGGGACTGGAAAAAGGAGTAGGAGAGACATGGCAGGGCATACTGTAGCTTCTCAGAAACTTCAGAGAATGGTACACTCAGAGAGGGACTTCACAGCAATAAGAACATGAGGAAGAAGAAGAGAGTTAATCCAGATGTTTTTGAGGAAGATAATGGATGCTATCAAATAGGTGAAGTAGCACAAAGTATGGGGACAGTGGAATTATGTCTTTTCCTGAAGGATGAGGTTTCATTATTAACTGTTAAGATCATAGTATCACAAATGTCCCTCTCAACAATTTCAGTCCCTAGTGCAAAGTTCTAGGTATTCTACCTGAGTTAAAGCATTACTTGAAGATAATTCTTTCTCCTGTGATCTCAAAGCAATTTATAATTAAAGACATGTTATAGGCCTGAGCTCCTTATGAATCTTTGTTAAGGACCAGAAGTAAGCTCACAAGACTCTTATCCCAGACCCAATGCTAAATGGCATTCGCATGGTTATAATTATTTCAAGCACTTTTTAAAAATGGAATTAAATTAACCTGCAATCTCTTTGCATGCTTCTAGAGAACATGTCACCTGTCACTCGGAATGAGATGTGCTTCTCCCTCTCTCAGGATGTGGTATAATGAGGTCTCTCTCAGAGCTCAGAATGCAGAAATGTATTTATGGCACAAAGGGAGATTTATGTATTTTCTAAAACTCCTGGCAGCCAATAATAGCCTTGACTGACTCTCTAGGGTTCCAAATGTGACTAGATTGTATTTGGATATAAATCTGGATGCTTTGTAATCTTAGCCCTGTTTCCCTCCATTAAAGACCAGATGGGACAAAGGGGTTTGGAAGGGGAAAGGTAATAAAAAAATATTGGGAAAATTCATAAAAACATAAAATACTATGCAAGAGAAAGTCCTTGAAGTGAAGAGATGTTCAGAAATAACATATAAAATACCTGTTGTGATAGGCTAGGCTAATGATAGCTTGGTTAACAAGAACTCCATACCTCCACCATCTCTTGCTTTTATTGAATGAGGTTGTTTTTTCTTTAGGTGTTTTTGTAACCTGGTGCACTCAGTGGAGCAATGGTTCCAAGAAGAAAAGCTGTTTTCCTCTTGGTCATCTCTTGATTGTTCCATTATTATGATACAATAAATATTTGTTGAAATATTGAATATTTGATAAGTATTCAGGATGCGTTATACTTGGACCAAATTCAATTTTTATACTTAAATATTAATATACATCACAAAATTCCCTTCTCTAAAGAACCACTAGCTTTCTACTATCCTTTCTTGTTGTTGTTCAGTTTTTTCAGTCATATTTAATTCTTTGTGATCCCATTTGAAATATTCTTGGCAAAGATGCTGGAATAGTTTGCAATTTCCTTCTCCAGCTCACTTTACAGAGGAAACTGAGGTAAACAGGATTAAATGATTTCCCAGGATCATACTGATAATGTGTCTAAGACTGGATTTGAACTAATGAAGATGAGTCTTCCTGACTCCAAACCAGGCACTCTATCCACTGTGCCACCAGGTTGCCAACTACCACTTACATCCTACCAATCAGACAAACATTCTTACACCTTTGTTTGAATATACATAATATAAACTTGATAGAGTCTCAGAAGCAAGCCACACTTTTTTTCTGGCTGTAGCATTTGCCATTTGGACTAATAAAATTATTTCTAAAACTAATTTATATTTTAAGGTTTGTTCTTGGACTAACAAGAGCTAATATTCAAATTCACCTGAATCTAAAGCCAGCGAGCTTTCCACTGAACTATTTTGTCTCAGTTCAGATGAAATGAATGAGTGTAGGATTTTTTCCCCCAGAACCATGTTTTCATTCATGTAAGGAATTCCCATTGAGAAAATTCCCTCCATCTAAAAAGAACAGTCCCAATTCAGCCCCTTGTAAGTTTAGAAAGCATTCCCTAAAGCACTGAGAAGTTAAATGACTGAATCAGAGCTATACAGCCAGTATATGTCAAAGCAGGTCCAGGGGTTCACCTCTGGCAGGTAGATGATATGGTAGATTCAGCACTAGACTTAAAGTTGGGAAGACCTGAGATTGAATTCTACTAGTTCTGTGATACTAGTCAAGTCATTTAACTTTTTTAATCTCAGTTTCTCCATCTATAAAATGATGAAATACACCTACCTAACAGGTATTTTGTGATTACCAATTGAGAGATCATGTAAAGTGCTTTAAAAAACTTAAAGCACTAAGAAAATGCTTGGTATTATTATTATTAGTTATTATCATTAGCTACTATATCCTATTGTAAGGAAATAAAATGGCATAAAATGGGGAGAGGGTACAAAACCAGTTGTCTGTCACACAGGTCTCACTAGCAAGTCCCTCTTCTAGATTGCGCCAATTCCCTGAGCCATCTTTGAAAAAGAATGAGAACTTGGTTCTATATCTAGAGTCCCTCCCTTCTGTGGTGTGTCTGTCATCTGTCCATCTGTTGAGGCAATAGATGCAACTTTGGGAGCACACACAAAAGGAAAGAGAAGACCCAAATTTCAGCAACAGCAGCTATATTACAATGATCTCTGTCCATGGGCAGTTGCATCTTCCCTGGTAGAAGATAGTTAGCAAACACTGCCATAAATCCCTATCAGACCAGCAATGACCTACATTAGTTTTGGCTGCTACCCTTTGGGGACAGTGATAAGAAAGTGTCTGTCCTATAGAGCAGAATCATGCATAGCATGAATGCCCTAAAGACATGATTTTTTTTCAACTAAATTAGATGCATTTATTTTTTTCTCCATGGGGGTCTGAATGGAAAAGCTAACAGGCTCCAGAGGGACAGCACATGCTAATTCAACTCATGGTAAAGGTCCTTTAAAATGCCACTCATGCCTGAAGCACTGATGAGTTCTCAAGTTGTCTGACTTGTGGAATGCAGGATGTGCTCCCATTGGAACCCATTAGGTGGCCTATAGATAGATGGGCAATGCACAACCACAATATGCATGCATGCCATTCAAAAGTTAAAAAAGATTACTAAGCAATTACACACATTTTCCATTTCTGACAACAAGGCTAATGGCAGGCAATTTGCCACTGAGTACAGTAGATTAGTGAGACACAAAGAGAACTAAACTATTCTGCCTTGGCCTCAAAGCTCATATAGAAATTATCCTGAAATGTGATTCATAATAAAATGAGAGGAAAACTGTCTTGTTTTGATTCCTTACACATTGACTTTACAGGCAAACCTTGTTTTACTGTATTTCATTTTATTGTGCTTTGCAGATACTGCATTTTTTTATATAAATGGAAAAGTGGGGACAACTCCAAGTGGGGCTATTGGAGCCATTTTTTTTTCAAGAATATGTGCTTGCATCAAGTCTCTGTCACATTTTGGTAATTCTCAAAATATTTCAAACTTCATTATCATCTGTTATTATCTATATCATTGTTATCTATTTATTATTATCTTATGCAAACCACACCCATATAAATCAGCAAATTTAATAAATGTCTTCTGTGTTCTAATTACTCCACCTGTTTTCCTTTTGCTATTCCTTTCCACTGGCTTCTCTATACCCTGAGACACCATAATATGGAAGATTATTACAAAGACTTAATTGATAAGGCAGTGGCAAGGTTTGAGAGAACTGACTCCAATTTTGAAAGTTCTACTGTGGGTCAAATACTATCAAACAGCATCACATGCTACAGAGAAATCTTATGTGAAAGGAAGAGTCAATTAATACAGCAAGCTTCATTGTTGTCTTATTTTAAGAAAAACCTTCGGTAACCATTACCCTGGCAATCAGGAAAAGATTGAGATTCACGAAAAGCATAGACTATGATTAGCATTTTGTTTTTAGAATAAAGTGTGTTTTTTTATTAAGGTTTGTATACTTTTTTAGACATGATACTATTTCACATTTAATAGACTATAATATGGTATAAACATAACTTTTATATGCACTGCACTGGGAAACCAAAAAATTCATGTAACTCACTGCAATATTCTCTTTATTGCATAGCATCTCTCAGGTATGTCTGTATATGACCACATGGCAGTGAATAGTCAGTCATGCCTTGAGTATAAACCACAGACTTGTAAATACATCCGCTGTTCAATATGTACTCCTCCCTACCCTGTTGGTAGAGTGTTCACAGAAATAAGCATACAATTCTTCTGGTAATGTTTTATAAATGTAAGTCAAAAATACCACAATCTAAATAATTAAAGTACTAGGTCACCCAACATACCATTGAGAAGCATATGGCAAGCAGGAGTAACTTGCAACACATTGCCAGTCAAAAGTATGTGAGAGCTATCTGTTTGGAAAAAAAAAAAAAGATTGGCTGGTCACTCAGATAGCCCACATGTCCCATTATTAAACTTATACAAGTGGATTCAAGGAAAATTCTCAACATATTGAATGGATTGCACTCTCCCCCTGATATGGACATTTTGTGATATGTATTATGGAGGGAGGAACTATATCAATACAAATATAGTCCCACTGAAATACCAAGTCATAAAAACAATCTGATACAAATTGATTCACACCACCCCTTGGTAACAATTTGCAGTAGTACATGAAAATGTGACATGGATGTCACAGTATTGGTTGACCTTGAGAGGTAGCATGGCATAATGGAAATAACACTGTACCTGAAATAATGAGAAACCCAAATTTGAATCTTATCTTTTAATTCTTACCAATTGTTTGATTGTAACCAAATCAATTAACCTCCCTAATTCTGAATTTCTGCTTCTGTAAAATAAGCATAATAATAAACTTATCAGAAGAGATCTCATCATAGACCATCTTGTTCAAACCATAACTAAAAAAGAATCTTCTCTATCAGATATCCAACATGTGACCATCCAGTTCTTCCCTGAAGACTACTAAAAAAGAGGAGCCTTTAATCATCCACAATAACCTAAAAATTAAAGACTAGAGTCCTTCCTTCACATGCAGCATTCCATGTATGAGAAAATAGCTGGAACATTACCACTCAATTTTTTCTTATCCAGATTAACATCCCCAGATTTTTCAATCTATTCTTATGTGTCATTCTATTTCCCTCTATATCTCTTTCTCTGGACATTTGAACTTACCAATTTTCTTTCTCCAGATGTAGACAGAAAAGGGTAAAATACAGCTTTTTGTTTCAACTTAAGAGTTCATTTTAGGGCATCTAGGTGGTGCAGTGGATAGAACACTAGCCCTGGAGTCAGGAGGACCTGGGTTTAAATTAGATCTTAATCATTACCTAGCTGTGTGACCTTGGACAAGTCACTTAATCCCATTGCTCTAAGTAAATAAAATTTAAAATAATAAAAAATAGTTCATTTAATTTTTTAAGTTATGAAATCACACATTATGATCTCATGTTGAGACTGTACTGAAAGCCCAACATATTTTTTTAATTATTGTCTAGCTCAGCCCAGTGGCTGCATGAGCCACCAGCCTGCAAATGTGTGGGCTTTTATCCTGAAACCAGGTGTGCTCATAGGTGGCACTTGTGCTAATCTGGAAGCCTGGCAGGCTAAATCCAAGGGGAGAAACTTTTGGTTTCCTATCCAGAGGGCTCATGTACAGGCACTAAGGACCAGTGGATGAGCTTGGAGCCATAATGAGAATCTCTACTGCCCCATGGGTTGAGGGTGGATTTTGTTTCCTCTGACTAAAGGAAAGGGATGTTTTATACACAGAAAAATTGTAAACATAAATATATTTTGTTTATAATGAGCTACTTAATAAAACCACTACTGATCTCTATATAAACTACCAACAACAACAACAACAAAAAGAAATTATTGTCTAACTAAACTTCCCCACCTTGTAATTATAAGTTTACTTTTTTGGACCAAAATATAAGACTTTAAATTTATCCCAAATTAAATTTTGTTATACACAATTCAACCTTGTGTTTTCTATACTTTTTATATCTTTTTGAGTCTCAACTCAATTGCCCAATTTGTTAGCTGTCCCTTTCAATCTTGTGTCCTGTTTCCTAGCCAAGTTACTCTTACAAACATTGAACAATGTAAGATGAAGCATGGCTCTTTGAGAAACTGCACAAAAGAAGTCTGTTATCAGATGTGGGTTTTATTCTTTGGAACCAGTTTTTCAACAGTTTAAATTATACTCAACTGCATTCAGTCAGTCAACAAGTACTAGTTAAATATTTACTTTATGTCAACCATGGTCCTAAGAAGAAAACATACAAATAAAAGCAAAAGCAAAGTAGTCCTGACCCCAAGGAGCCCATTTTAATGGGGGAATACAACATGTGAACAACCATGGAGATACATTATGATATGTAAATAAATAATGTAAATGGGAGATGATCTCAGAGGAAAAGTGCAAACCAGAAGGGATGCTTGAGATGGAAAAAGCTTCTTACAAAAAATGCAATCTGTTGTCTAATGTACATCTCTCCCACTAATTCACAAGGTCAGCAGGGAAAATTCATCAAATGCAAAAATCTAGATAAATTCTACTTCTGGGAAGTTAGATGGTGCAGTGGATAGAGCACCAACCCTGGAGTCAGGAGTACCTGAGTTCAAATCTTGCCTCAGACACTTAATAATTACCTAGCTGTGTGGCCTTGGGCAAGCCACTTAACCCCAAAGCCTTGCAAAAACCTAAAAAAAAGAAATCTCTATTATTATAATTATATAGTATATATATATATATATGTATATATATATATACATATATATATATATATAATCCAAAAAATGTCTATTTGTTATTTTGGGCCCTTATTTCCTATCCAGTTATTATTCTCCATGACATAGAAAGCAGGCAAAATTATTTACTGAACAGTTCTCCATCTGAACTACCCTCTATTATCACTGTTCCATCCCATCCACCCCCAAACACTGGCTCTATTTCTTTCTTAATTGTCTTCTCTTGCTCAATATAGTTAAAACAAAACAATCTTTTGTTGGTCCTTTTCCCTTACTAATTTAAATTCCTTCTGAGCTTCAGCAATCCTGACACTGGGATAATGTATGTTAAGTGTTATGAAATGCCAGCTACTGTTATTTATTCTAACACATACACACACTAGACTTATTTACATGATCTAGCAAGGAAAAGAGATTTTAGTTTTGTGATACAGAAAATCTTTCTAGGGAAATGCTATATGTCTCCTGGGGATGCAATGTTATACAGTGGTTCTGAAGTCAAAGAACCTGTGTTCAATCACACTTCTACTGATTGACAGTTGCCCAGAAACAACTTAGTTGTGTATTCTTGTATAAGTCACTTCATCTGGTCTTTAGGTTCCTCATTTGTAAAATATGGATGTTAGACAAGATAGTATCTGAGGTCCCTTTCAGGTCTAGGTCTATGACTAGTGGTAGAGCTAAAGGAGGCATAGTCAAAAAAACTTATATTAGAAACAAATCTTAGAAACCCAGTAGTTCACCCCTCAGTCCATTGTAGGAGTTTCCTCTACAACATTTCTAATGATGAAATTGTCTAATGACTTTTTTTTTAAAACACATCCAGGAACAGGAGATTCGTTTTTTCTTAAAACAACTGTTTTTAAACATCTCATTACTTGAAAGTTCTGATCAGAAGAGGGAGACTGGGATAAGTTCCATCTATTGAAAATACTTCTGTATAAGTTCAATAAAGTATAATGAGAAGTACACTGAAACTAGACCTGCAGTAGAGGACATGAGGATGGACTCTGGGCCTCAGAGTAATCATCTGCAAAATGAAAACTTTAGACTAGCTGACTTCTGAAGCCCTTCTAGGTCTAAATCTATGATCCATGTTCCAAATCCATCACCCATTTGTCAGCATTTCAGCTGTTAAGATTCAGTGGGTATATATCCTGAAGTTTTCTTCTCCCCAGTCTAACATCCCTTATTCTTTTACTCATTCTTCATGGTACATGGTCAAAAGCATCCAGTGTTCCATCTTTTGGATAAGTTCCACTTTGTCAATGACCCTCAGGAAATGTGAGCCCCAAACAATAAAAAGTAGGGTCCAAAGAGCTAAGATTAGAGTGAGACTATCCCCATCTTTGTCCTATAATGTAAATAAAATCACATTTATTATCTTGATAGTCATATTTTGTAGCTCAGTGACTCAGTTCAATAGTCATTTCTTAATGACCTAATATATTCCAGAAATTCTGCTAGGCAGAGGTGATATAAAAACTAAAATTATGATTCTTGTTTTTAAGTTGCTTATGTTATACTGGTGGAAGAGAACTTGTATACACACAGATTCACACACACACACACAAAACACACACACACACACACACACAACACAGAGTGATTGAACTCAGAAAGTTGATGTGGTGCCCTTGACTGAAATAGGGAAGTTAGGAAGATCAATGGCCCAAGGGCAAAGATAAGGACTTCCATTTTGACTATGTGGAATTCAAGATCCAGTGGAATATATCCAGGTGAAGATATCTAGCAGGCAATTGGTAAGGTCTGAGACTCAAGAAAGAGATCACAGTTGGATATGTAGATTAAGATATCATCTCCTGAATTTGGAGTTAAATAAAATTCTCAGGTAATTTTTTCAAATGAACCACTAACTAGCTAAAACAGCTACAGTGGGAAGAAAGATGCACAATCTGGCATGTGGGGAAGAAGAAACAAGGGGAAACATGTGAGTATCATAGAAACTGCTCTGGAATCTGTTGTGATGTGATGACTGGGACAAAGCCAGATACATTGTATGATTGCATCTACATTTCTACCCCAAACTATGGCAACCAGAGTATTTAAAAGAAATTGATAGAATGAATACAGATAATCTACCTTGAACACAGTTGGTTATTATACCCTATGGTTTTGCAGAGAAAGAGAGAGAGAGAAAGAGAGAGAGAGAGAGAGAGAGAGAGAGAGAGAGAGAGAGAGAGAGAGAGAGAGAGAATGAATGAGAATAAGTAGAGAAAGACCCAGATGGAGTTTATGAGTGTAGCAGAGCAACAAAACTCTTCAGTCTGTTCATGTAAAAATTCCTGAGTTGAATGTATTGACTTCCCTTTGACAATGATATCAGTAGAAGTGTGAGATCTGTGGCTTTGCGCTACTATGTTCTTGGCTGTGTCCAGACAGGAAGGCACAATAATGTAAAGATGTGTCCAGAATTAGGGGATGTCAGGTCCCTTAGAATACTTTCTCTGTGAGTCACACTCTGACTTAAGGGTCGTTTTTCTGTTAGCTATTGTAGAACTCTGACAGTCAACTGTCATTAGGCCCTGACAGCCACATCTTCTCCCATCATTGTATTTGTACAGTTCATTTTAAAAAAAAAACTGAGTGAAGTAGAGTGTAGAAATATACATTTATATCTATTAAATTTCACCTTGTTAGTTTCAGTACATCATCTAAGTCTGTCAAGAATTTTTTGAATCCTCATTCTGTCATCCAACATATTATCTATCTAACTTTGTATCAACCACAGATTTGATAAGGGTGCCATCTATGTCTTCATCCATGCCATTGATTCAAAAGTTTTAACCAGACAGAGGCAAAGACCAGGTCCATCCTGAGGCACCTCACAAAGAGATGTCAATTATCAACTAGCCTCATCTCAATCACCTACATTCTTCTCTAATTCCAAGTAAGATAGATTCTGATATTAGTGCTATCTCAGGAACAGTCTATGCACTAACTACATCACTGACCAACATTCACTAGAAGCTGGCTCTGATATTAAGACATGTCTCTCTCTCCATTTTTTCACATCTAGAACCATACACAGACCAGCCAGTATTCATAAAGAAGCTCCACTCCTCTCATGGAGACAAGATAATCTTGTTTTGAATCAGTGACTGAATCCCTTCATCCTGAGCATGGAACACAAGCTCATATAAAGAAAAATTGTGGGGGGAATCTTGAGCAGCTTCAGGGATGGTTCTCCCTGACTAGAAAATTATGAAAGAACGCAGCCCCTTCAAGAAGTAGTTTAAGATTTGATTTACTTGCTCTGAAAATGAGTAAGGTAATTATGAAAAGAATAGCCAGAAAGTAGGATTCTCTTAATTGGCTACTTCCTGCTACCAAGGAGTAAGCAAGGATTACCATCAATGTCCTCTTTTTAGTTCACCACCTGGTGAGAGTCCAGCACTGTAGATACTGGGACTTCTTCTGGACTTAGGGGAAAAAAAATGACCTGTAAGGGCATCTCTTCCATCTCATCTTCCATAACTTGTCTAGGTAGAGCCTTCCAGTGTTTAAAGTTCTGACATCTGTGGGGATTGATAATGAATGCCTTTTGGATATGATTGTTCTACGAGTCACAATCCATCTAATTGTACTTTCTTCTTCCAACACAGCCCGCATTTCTTCATTTTGTCTACAAGGATATCATGAGGGTCTTGTCAAAAAGTTTTCTTAAATCTTCATCAGTGGCAGTTTCATATAAACTATGTAACCCTATCAAAAAAGGAAATGAGATGAGATTGTTATTACTTGCTTTAAGTGAACTCATGATGACTCCAGGTTTTTTTTTAAATATTCACAAACCATATGTTGAATAATCTGTTCTATTTTTTTCCCCTAAAAATGAATCAGGGCAGCTAGGTGGCGCAGTGGATAGAGCACCAGCGGTGGAGTCAGGAATACCTGAGTTCAAATGTGACCTCAGACACTTAATAATTACCTAGTTGTGTAGCCTTGGGCAAGCCACTTAACCCCATTTGCCTTGTAAAAAAAAACTAAAAAAAATGAATCAAGGTCATTTGATCTATAGTTTTCAGAATCAACTATTAGAACCTTTTTGAAAATCAGAACATTTGCCACTCATAATTCTTTTTGGATCATCTCTCATTCTACAAAATTCTTCAAAGATTGTCATAAGCAATTCCTAGATCATATTTTTCTTTTCAGTATATTCATGGGTTGATTTAATCTGGGCCATTAGATATAGATAAAGCATAAGTATAATCTTATCTCCTCACTTATCTTGTACTTCAGTTGGTTCAACCATAATTGTTGTACCTTTTCTTTTTTGAAGATCATTCTCTTTTATAGAAGGTAGACACAAGAAAAGGAACTGAAGAATTCCACTTTTATCATTTTCCTTTCCCTTTCTCTCTCTCTCTCTCTCTCTCTCTCTCTCTCTCTCTCTCTCTCTCTCTCTCTCTCTCTCTCTCTCCCCCTCTCCCCCCACCCTTCTTTCATCTCGTAATATTACATGCTCTGTGTTCTCTGTGTCCAAGCAAGAGATCTAATCCTTCTTTATTCTAATTTCAAACATAATATAAAACAACTATTTTGTTGTCCAGAGCATTTTTCAAATTTCCCCTATAATCTGAACTTAAACCTTCCTGGCACTTTTTTTTAAAGAGGCATATACTGTTCTTTTATATTCATTATTCATTATCAAAATGGCAGGCCCCAAGGCAAAATGAATACTAGAAGAATTAATATCAAGAGAATAGAATGTCTCTCTGAGTGGGAATTGTTTGTTGCTAACTTGGAGGGAAACTAAGCCAACACACAGTTGGCAACAGTAAAGCAGAAAAGGAGTGGGCAATTTTCAGAGATCTGGTGTACAGCATTGCATTTGCTCATCTGGGCCAGAACACCTGCAAACACCAAGACTCGTTTGGGGCATGAGGAAAATAATGGGGAAATACAGAAGCTAATAAATGGAAAATGAGCAGTCTACAGGATTTACCAGCTGGATAGTTCATCCATTTCTAAGAAGGCTGCTTTTAATTCTATTAAAATTAAAGTCCAAGTGAAACTTAGAGAGAAGCAAGACACTTAGCTTCATAAGAAGGAAGAAGAACCTCAAATTATGCAGATAAAAACAAACCAAAATGCTTTTTATGATGCCCTGAAAGCTATTCATGGGCCAAAGACATGTGGTGCAACTCAACATTTCAGTGCTGATGGACCCACATTGATTAATGATAGAGACTAAATCCTAGAGGGATGGAATGAACACTTCCACAGTGTTCTTTTTTTAAATATCTATTCCCATTTTGTACAAATAATGTTTTTTATACATTAATAAAATATTCTTGCTTAAGAGTAAATGAAATACCCCCCCATAAATATAGACTCGCTTGAGCAAGGAAGTAAAGGGGAGAGAAAAAAATTAAAATTTAAAAGAAATAATAGTAATAATTGTAGGTATGACCAGGTGGCACAATGGACCAAGCACCAGCCCTGGAGCCATGAGCACCCGAGCTCACATCCAGCCCCGTACACCCAACAATCACCCAGCCATGTGACATGCAAGCCACCTGAAACCCACTGCCCTGC
This sequence comes from Macrotis lagotis, assembly GCF_037893015.1. NCBI lineage: Eukaryota > Metazoa > Chordata > Mammalia > Peramelemorphia > Peramelidae > Macrotis > Macrotis lagotis. Next base: position 754,518,238 of record NC_133658.1, read on the forward strand.
AAAAACCAAAAAGAAAAAAGAAAAAAAAAAGACCCAAAATAAAATAAAATAGTAATAATAGTAGGGGTGGCTGGGTGGCAGAAAGAGCATTGGCCCTTGAGCCAGGAGCACCGAGGTCCAAATTCGGCCTCAGACACCCAACAATCACCCTGCTATGCAGCCCCAGGCAGGCCACCCAGCCCCATTTGCCCTGCACACCCCCCCAAATAATAATGATAAAAAAATTTGCTTGAGTCTTTGTTCCAACACCAACAACTCTGTCATGGGTGGATTCTTTATGATAAGTCCATCACAAAAGTTACTTCCATATATTTCCACCATTGCCATTGCTGATCACAACTCCCTCCTTTAGTATTTCTCCACTACCATGTACTATATTTTCTCTCTCCTTTCACTCTGACTCTGCTGTAGGGTAGCTGAGTGGAGCAGCAGACAGATCCCCGGTCCTGGGGCCAAGAGGCCCCAAGCCCCCCTACCACCCCTTAGGCCCAGCATCCACCTGGTCCTATGGTCCCAGATAGGCCATCCAATCCCAGCCCCTTGCAAGAAGTAAAAAGGAAAATGTGTTATATCTGACTACACACCCCACATGGTCCATCCTCTCCTCCATCACTCACATCCTCCCCCCTTCCCCTGCCCCCCATTCTTACTCCAGATGCCTATACCCCATTGAGTATATATGCTGTTTCCTCTCCTAACCACCTCTGATGAGAGCAAAGATTCCCTCATTCCCCCTTGCCTTCCCCCCTTCCATATCATTGCAATAGCTCATTGTAATAAAAATATTATTATATGAAATATTTTGGCCTATTCCCCCCTCTCCTTTTTCTTTCTCCCATTACATTTCCCTTTTTTCTTATTGACTCCATTTTTACACCATATTTTATCTTCAAATTCAGCTTTCTCCTGTGCTTCAACTATACCCACTCGATTAACTGAGAAGGTTCATATGAGTATTATCAATGTCATTTTTCTATGCATGGATACATGCAGCAAGTCCCTCATATTTTCCCCCTCTCCTCCAATCTCCATGCTTCAACTGAGTCCTGTATCTGAAGATAAACCTTCTGTTCAGCTCTGGCCATTCCAACAGGAACATTTGAAATTCCCCTGGTTCATTGAAAGTCCATCTTTTTCCCTTGAAGAGGACATTCAGCCTTGCTGGGTAGTTGATTCTTGGCTGCATTCTAAGCTCTCTTGCCTTCTGGTATAATATATTCCAAGCCCTATGAGCTTTCAATGTAGTTGCTGCTAAGTCCTGTGTGATCCTGACTGCAACTCCATGATATTTGAACTGTGTCCTTCTGGATGCTTGTAATATTTTCTCTTTGACTTCGAGTTCTGTAATTTGGCTATAATATTTCTAGGAGTTTGTTTTTTGGGATATCTTTCTCTGGGGGATCGGTGCATTCTCTCCATTTCTATTTTGCCCTCTGCTTCTAGAATATCAGGGGAATTTTCCTGTAGTAATTCTTTTAAAATGAAGTCAAGTCTCTTTTCCTGATCATGACTTTCAGGTATTCCAATAATTTTTAAATTATCTTTTCTAAATCTGTTTTCCATATCAGTTGTTTTTTCAATGAGATGTTTCACATTTTCTTCTAATTTTTCATTTTTTAAGTTTTGAAGTATTGACTCCTGGTTTCTTGTAAATTCATCCATCTCCCTGAGTTCTATTCTTTGTCTGAAGGATTTGTTCTCTTATCTCTTTTTCCATCTGGCCAATTTTGCTTTTTAAAGCATTCTTCTCCTCAATAACTTTTTGAACTCTTTTATCCATTTGACCTAAGCTTTTTTTTAACATGCTATTTTCTTTAGCATTTTTTTTGGATTTCCTTGACTAGGCTGCTGACTTCATTTTCATGTTTTTTCCTGGATCTCTCTCATTGCTTTTCCCAGTTTTTCTTCTAATTCCCTCATTTGATTTTCAAAGTCTTTTTTGAGCTCTGTCATAGCCTGAGCCCAATTTCTGTTTTTCTTGGAGTCTTTAGATGCAGGAGCTTGTGCTTCCTCATCTTCAGACTGAGAATTTTGATCCTTCTTGGGCTTATATGCAAAATATTTCTCAATGGTCTTCCTCTTGTTTCTCTGCTTGCTCATTTTCCCGGCCTGAGCCTGGTTTTGGGGTGCTTCCTGAACTCTTGGGGCACTCCCACAAGGGTCTCAGTGTGTGAGGCTCTGTCCTCCTTCCTGGTCTGTGAATGACCATATGTGCCCCCCTCTTCTACAGGGCTGAGGGGGTGCCCTGCTGTTCTATAGGGAGGTCTAGACTGTGATCAGGATCTGAATGTGGTCAGAGCCCCAGAGTCGTGTTCCAGGGGCAGAGCTCTGAAGTCTCTCTCTTCACTCCCCTCCCTAGATTCAATGGGCTTATGTCCTGGGTACTCCTGCTTACTGGCTCCGCCTGCTTCTGTTCCTGGAACTCAGCTGCACTGGCCATGCTGCTCTCTATGTGCCCTGAGGGCTGGGCTTCATGTGCTCATTCTGGCAGAGTTCCCCCTCCTGTTCCCCCAATTTGTGCCCGGTGCTCCCTGGGGCCTAGCTCAGGAAACTCCCCAGATGCTCTGAGCCATAGCTCCCAGCACCCTGGGGCTGCCTCCAGGAGGCTGAAGTTATTTGCTCTGGGGGCCACCCCTATGGCAGGCTGCCCTTCCAACCCTGGGGAGCAGAGCCTTTCTGCTCTTTTCCAGGTTACCTTGAGTAGGTGAACTGCCTCACTGGGTCCCTCTGTGGGTTCTGTCTCATGAGCATTTAGTTAGAGTCCTTAGCTTATAAGTTTTATGAGAGAGCCTAAGACGCAATCCGTTCTTGTCACCATTTTGGCTCTGCCCCCTTCCATAGTGTTCTTAACAGACCATCATCAATTAATGCTGAAAGCCACTGACCATTTACCTCAAGTTGAATTTAACCAGTCCCTAGCTGAAGTTCCAATTGAAGAAGAGGTTTTGAATGCCTTTAGGTTCCATTCAAGTGTCAAAGCACCTGTTGCTGATTCTATTCCAGATGAGATCTACAAGGTTGGGGGTCCATTGCCCATCCAAAACCTGACTGAAATTTTCCAGGTTATATGGTCTGTAAAGGTTATTCCTCAAGAATTCCACAACACCTCCATTGTCCATCTCTATAAAGGTAAAGGGAATAGATTGTCCTGTGACAGTCACAGGGGTATTTCTCTTCTAGTTATTGCTGGTAAGCTTCTTGCTAGAGTCCTTCTCAATAGGCCGATCCTTCAGATGGAAGGTGGTTATTTTCCTGAGAGTAAATCGGGCTTCAGAAAGGACTGAGAAACAGTTGATATAGTGTTTGCTGCCTGATAACACCAGAAAAATGACCTGACTAAGGTCTTTGATACCATCAATTACTAAGGTTTATGGAAAATTATGTCAAAATTTGGTTGCTTGGAGAAGTCTATCAATATTATATGTCAATTTCAGTTCAGCATGCCTGGCTGGATTCTAGTTACTAGACAATGCTCTTGAGATTTCCCAATCATCAGTGGAGTAAAACAAGGATGTGTCCTTGCTCCTATATTTTTTAACATGATGTTTCCACCCATGTTATCAAACACCTTCAATGAGGATAAACATGGCAAATTCTTTAACTTGAAAAGGCTACAAGCCAAGGTCAAATTGGAGGGAGTGTTGGTATATAGTCTTCTATTTGCAGATGATTGTGTACTTCAATGCAGCCTCTGAAGCTGAGATGCAACAAAGTATGGATCGATTCTCTGCTGCTTGTCCTAATTTTGGTCTAACAATTACCACCAAGAAAACACAGGCAGCACCGCACTGTGTGTATGTGGAACCATGGATTACAGCAAATGGAGAAATTTTGAGTACTGTGGACAAGTTCACTTACCTTGGCAGTGTCCTTTCCAAGGAGGACAATCAGGTTGATACACACATTGCCAGAGCTAGCTCAGTATTTGGAAGACTCTGAAAGAAAGTATAGGAGAGAAAAGATATTAGACTGCCTACCAAACGGAAGGTCTACAAAGCCATTGTGTTGACCTTATTGCTATATGCCTGTGAAACCTGGATGTCTGCCAGTGCCATATCAGGAAATTGAATCACTTACATTTAAATTGTCTTAGGAAGATTCTGAAGATCACCTGGAAGCAGAAGGTACCAGACACTGAGGTCCTTTCTGGATCTAAACTGCATAGCATTCCAACATTACTACAGAAAGTCCAACTATGATGGATTGGGCACGTTAGAATATCAGATGAACATCTGCCCAAAAAACTATTTTATGGAGAATTCACACAGGGCAAGCTCTCACAAGGGGTTCAAAAGAAACAATACTGAGACACCCTGAAGGTCTCATTGATGAACTTTAGAATTAATTGTACAGCATAGGAGACACTGGCATAGGACCACCCAGCACAGTCTCATAAGTGAGGATGATGCACTCTATGAGGAAGGCAAAATTGAAGCAGCCCAAAAGAAATGTAACATACCTAAGTTTAGAATATGCACCTCAGGTGTTCACATGAACTATTTGTGCTCAACCTGGGGTAGAGAATTCTGGATCTCGTATTTGTCTAATCAGCCACAGTCAGACATACTGTAACTTGTTTCAAACATAGTTGATCTTTCAAACATTTTGGTCTTCTTAACTAACAAAAGACAAGATCCAATCAACAAGTATCATTCATTATATACTTCACCTTCCATCTTTTGAACACATTCTTTGAAATCTGAATTCATCAGAAATACATTGATTTTGTAAATGTTTCCTCCTTGTCTGCATTTGTGATCATAAGTTAGAACTTTGTTTCCATATGTTTTAGAGCCTGAAATTCTCCATGAACCACCATCATCACATGATGATGGGATATTTTAACTTTTTTTTGCTTTTTGAAATTTTTTTCCAATTTTTAATATATTATTTAAAATTTTAAGTTGAAAATTCTATGTCCTCACCCCCCAAACAGTAAGCAATTACATATAAATCATACATATGCAGTTTTGTAAAACACTTCACATTAGACATTTTTATAAGGAGACTAGGACAAAAGGAAAAATATGAAAGAAAGGAAGTGAAAAATAGCATGCTCCAATCTGAATTCAATCAATATCAATCTTGCTCTGGAAGTAGATAGCATGTTTAATCATAAATCCTTTGAGATTATCTTTAATCAGGAAAGCCACAGTGAGTGGATAGAGCACTGGCCTAGAGTCAAGAGGACCTGAGTTCAAACTGGACCTCAGACACTTAAGAATTACTTAGCTGTGACCTTGGGCAAGTTGCTTAAACCCATTTCCTTGCAAAAAGAAATCAAGTAAAAAGAAAGATTATTTTGGATCATTGTATTTCTGAGAATAGCTGTTATTCATAGTTTTTCATGTAACATATTGTTATGTGCTCCTGGTTCTGTTTGCAATAGTTCATGTAAATCTTTTCAGATTTTTCCTGAAATCATCCTGCTTTTTATTTCTTATAACCTAACAATATTCCATTGAAATTATGTACCACAGCTTGTTTAGTCATTCCCCAACATTAGTATCCTTTTGATTTCCAATTATTAGTCACCAAAAAAAAAGGTGCAATATTTTTTTGTACAAATACATGTTTTCCCCTTTTTTGTGCATAATTTTGGAGATATGGACCTAGGAGTGGCATTGATGAATCAAAGGATACACACTGTTTTATAGCCCTTTGAACATAATTCCATTGCTCTCCAGAATTGTTGGATCACTTCACTACTCTACCAATCAAGCATTAGTGTCCTAGTTTTCAACATCCAACATTTTCCTTTTTTGTCATATTAACCTCTCTAATAGGTATTATGAGGTAATACCTCAGAATTGTTTTAATTTGCATTTCTCTGATCAATAGTAAAAATCTCTTTTTTAATAGAGAGTACATAATTCATTATTAGCATCATTCTATCAATTCCTTGGTTATTACAATTTGACTGATTTCTGCCAAACTTCCTTTTGCTTCCATTTCACCTAAAACTCTCTTCTTTATTGATTAAAATTAAGCCTGCACCAGTTTTCATTGTAACTTCTTCAGTTCTCTGAAAGGTGAAATTGTCAACAAGGCAAGTCAGGAATTTTCTATGTACTCTGCTTTTAGTGAATGAGACTTCCAGCAACTGTCAGCAGACTTGAAATTCTCAGGCATTATCCTGTGTTGTTCTGTGCCTGTTTCAAGATCTATATTAATTTATAATTTCCAGTCAGGGTCCTCATCAGAATCAAAAGAGAAAATAAGTTATAACTCTGGCTAGATTTCTCATACAAATAAAAAAATTAAGTTCCTTGTTACCAGAATTTAGAGCTAAAAGAGAATTTGGAAATTATCCAGCCCCCTCATTTGACAGATGAGAAAACTGAAACTAAGAGACAAAGTAACTTGCCTGTGGTCACATAGGTAGTAAGTTGAATAAAATAGAATTCAATCCCAAGGTCTCTGATAGCACATTCAGGATCTTTTCCACTATTCCATGTGGTCAAGGACGCTTGATGACTTCTTAGACATTCTGTGGAGGGGTTTCATGTATTACTAGGGTTTACTAGATGACCTCTAAAGTGTCTTTCAACTCTAATATTTTATGAGTCTATAATTCAAGATTCATTTGGGGAATGGCTAGACTAAGCTAGGTTATAATGTGCATACCTATAAAATCTACTATAAATTTGATTGTCACCTATGTGTTTAGCTGCCACATCTGAGTGTTTCTTAAGAAGGGAAATTAAATAATGATGCAACTAATAGAAAATTGGTAAAATTTTATATCAGACTAAGTGTTATGGTGAAAAAGAGTTTGAGGACTCAGATTTCAATCTTACACTTCTCATATACTACCCAAATGACTTTAAGCAAATCTCTTCATCTCTCTTAGTCTTAATTTCCTCAACTGCAAAATGAAGTTGAACCAACTGATCTCCAAGAGTCTTTTCAGCACTAAATCCAAGATCCAGTGAGTCATATAAATGTAAGCTTGTCATTAGGTATAAAGAGATATGGTTATTATGACCTGGCAATGTTGAAGTGGGAAAGAATTTTAAAATACCATCTAGTATCCTTTTACTGATGAGAAAATTGAGGCTCCTTACATCCAAGGTAGTATTAGATAGATCATTTGTAGTCAAATGTTCTTTCCAACTCTACATATTATGTCCATAAACAATGGAATCAATGTGAATACATAAAAAGATATTGCAAGTAGGGTTGGTGGGAGATGGAACATGGACTTCCAATGTTGTGGCTTGCTTCCTTGGGGCCCACAGCACCGACCTCCTTCCTGGAGGGGAGCTGAGAATAAGGAGTCAAGCCACTACTTCCTTATGGCTCCAGCTCAATTTTATTACTGCTTAGCTATTACATATATACTGTTAGGTCTTCCAGGGTAGAACAAAGAATAATGAGGTAACTGGGGTCCCCACCAAGTACAAGTACAAGCAGTGTGTACGTGCAGCGTCTTGCATTACAGGATAAGGAGGCACATTAGGGGTGAGGTGGTAAAACACAACTGTGTCTAGTGCCCTTGGTCGGTGGGACATAATGTCCAGCTCCCAAGGACTCCAGCTCCCAAGGACTCCGGCACACCTTTATCTCTAAGGGCGGCTTGCCAGCTCCTGAGATTGTCCAGGTGGCAGTCCATTAGAATAGCCTGTGTTCCTACATTCCAAGAAGAAAATAGTAGAGAAATGCATGTGATTGGGGGCAAAATCTTCATAATGAGATCCTATAAATGTTTCTTTGTGGAGATTTTCAAATCTCAAAAAATTGCAGAGCCTCCTAAATGAGATTAATTAAAAATCAAAGGAAGAGGAGAATTACCTTTTATCAATCACCTACTATGTGTCAGATATTGTGTAAGCAAGCATTTTCTCATTTGATCTTAAGGATCAAAGAGTTTTGTTTTGCTATCCAAATGGGGGAAAAGTGGATGATGAATGACAATTGCACAGACTATGATAATCATTAGATGAACAACCTATAGAACTCATTCCTCAGAATACTTGGATAGACATTTCAAATGAGCAATGTATTGGGTCTGGATTTGAGAAGGAAAGATTGAACTGCTTTGGAGAAATTAGAAAGTTATCTTAATGAACTCAGATTTCTTAGTGAAACAGAGAACATCTTCCTCATATTCATATATTTCAAGTTATTTTGTAGGATCATGAGTCAGGGAATTACTTAAGAGGAGGGAACTGAGAATGGTTGCCATGGTATAGTAGATAAAGAACAAATCTCAGAGACTTAAGATCTGTACTGAAGTTCTATCTTTGATACATAATAGCTGTTTGGCACAAATAATCTTTCTTTGGTTATTTAGAATAAAACTTTTGTATTATAGATGAGTCTCTTTATCTGTAAAAGATGGAGTAGGATTAGATGACCTCTAAAGTTTCTTTCAGCTCTTAATTTTTGACTCTATAATCTTAAGAATTCTATAACTTTAAACAATTGAAATTGGGAATTACCCAAAAGGCAGTGAAGATGATAATGGTGAGCAAGAGCAGATATAATATTTCACTTAAGGAATCATGAAAGAGACATTATTTAAGACTGCCATCAAAGATATGTGTATCTGAAAAAGAAGGTGGATTGATCACACAGCAGGAGTGAGGAGTAACTGAAGGACAATCTATTGCTTCTTCACTGAGATCCACATAATGTCAGCAGAACTCAAAGAAAGCCCTCAACTATTTGGGTGGATCTTCTGTGGCAAATTTATGGAATACAATCAGAGCTATATAGGAAGGTTAGATATGAGTGGGGTTCAATTTACATCATTGATGGGAATAATCTCTTGAATGAGCTCACACACACACACACACACACACACACATACACACACACACATATACATATATATATATATATATATATATATATATATATATATATCAAACCTATTTTTTTCGTTCTGCAATTTTCTTATTAACCCTAGTTTGACCTCCCAATTCCAAACAACAAGATTGTACTTCTTTCTAAAGTATATGGAGACAATTAGCATAATGATAATTAATCATCTCTGGCATTCATATTATGCTTTAAGACTTGAAAAGAACTCACAAATATTATCATATTTTATCATTACAACAGTCCTGAGATATAGCTGCTATTATTAACCCTGTTTTATAGACAAAGAAGCTAAGAAAGAGATTAGGAGACTTGCACAAGGTCATGCAGCTAGTAAGCTCTCTGTGGCCAATTTTGAATTCAAGTCCTCCTGACACCAGCTCCAGCACTTTATCCCTTGTACAACCTAGTTGTTTCATTTATAATTTCCTTTTTATTTAATATTTTTCTTCTCTGATCAAACATCCATATTTCTATAAACCTATACTCATGGTTTTGAATTCCTTCATTGTCTTAGTGAGGCTCCCCTCAAAAAAATTAATTTTTTCAAGTCCTTCAAAAAACATAAGTAAACAGAAGTAAACACTGTCCACTTGTAGTTTGACCAGTGCAGAGTATAGTAAAATACAGATGAAGCAGGGCAGCCAAAGATAGGGCAATTTAAGTCTTCCTCTCATTGCCTTTGATTCCTTCTAGCTGACAAAAGGAACATTTTCTGGAGCTCTCCATTTAAAGTGCCTACTAGGTTTTAGAATCATTCTCATGACACATGTATTAACAATGAAACCTGGTTTTCATGACTAAGCATCTGAGAAAGAATAAACACATAGGTGCTTAGCAGGTTAAGAATAAATATGCCTTTTACTATCATTGGAATGATGGCTTCTCTGTCTACTGCTACCCCTGCTAGTAGGCATTAGTTAGCTAAGGGAAATCTTTATCAGTATTATGTATTCTCCTAACACTGGCAATATGATTCTTCTCCCCTCTCCAACCATTTCTTCAGCTTTCAAAACATTGTAGTTCTAGAAGAGGTGTCCATATGGTGCCTCGAACAACTTCTTCAGCTTATCATTTGCATGAATCTTGTGAGATTTTGGTGAATCAGACACTTTGGCACTCACACAAGGGTATTTTGTTCTCCTAGAAGATGAGTGTGAAGAGGAGAGGACATGAGCCTACATTCAGTTGATTCAGTGGATTGAGAAATAATAAGGAATCAAGGAGGACATATATGTTACCAGACTGAGAGACTGGGATGATGGTATGACTCTCTATAGCAGGGTCAGAGAACATCCAATGTTCAATAAATATTTAGTACCAGGCTCTGTACTAAATCCTGGGCCAAAAAGAAACAAAAGAAAATCTTACAATCTGATGGATGAAAAAAAATCTAATGGATGATAAAATAAGTGAACAAATAACTAGCTATGTATGGGATAAATAGAAAATAAGAGCAAGAAGGACATCAAATTAAGAGGAGTTTTGAAAGGAAAAGGAAGTCAGGAGGCAAAAATGACTCAACAGATACATATGCTTTGAAGTTTTTTAAATAAAGTCATCAGTACTTACTTCAAACCAAGGAAGATGCTTTGTGGCATACTTATGATACCTTTTCCCTCAGAGTCACTCAAAACTCATGCAAAAAGTTAGTGGAAGAGGGAATTCTAGGCATCATATGGGCACCCCTCCAAGAAATACAAGATTCTCAAATCTGATCACCAATGCTGCAAGGTAATCCAGACACTGTATAGAAGGGGAAACATTCAGAGAAAATACCTAAAGCTAAGAGATGGATTGACTTTACACAGCCAAAAAGCCAGTGTCATTGAATTGAAGAGCACATGATGGACACTAAGGTGTAAAAAGATTAAAGAAATGGGGGGGGATAGATTATGAGGAGCTTTGAATATCAAGATTTTTGTATTTGATTCCAGAGATGATGGGGAGCCACTAGTTTATTGAGTGAGGGAGGGGAGATAACATGGTCTGACCTGTGCTTTAGGAAAATTACTTTGGTGCCTGAATGGAGGGTGGATCAAAGTGGTGAGATAGCTGAAATAGGCAGTCTTACCAGTTGCTACTGCATAAGGCAATAAGGACCTACCACCAGAGTGGTGGTATTTTTAGAGGACGATGTCTGAGAAATATTGCAAAGATGAAATCAGCAATTTTTGGCAACAGATTATACTACTAAGCTGTTTGTCCTTTATTCTCATAGAGAAGAACATGACATTGGGAAACTGATACCATGACTTGAAAGTGAATTGGATTAAAATAAGGCAGGACTATGCAAAGTCAAAATCTCACTTCTTTTCTCCAGTTATCTAGGTCCAATTGCAAGATACAGATCAGAATGATCAGAGATGACCCCAGAGGTAACAGATTAAATATGGAGAAAGGATAGGAAGGAAGAGGATTGAGAGATAATAAGGAACCAAGGAGTACATATAGGTTACCAGATTGAGAGACTGGGATGATGGTATGACTCTCTACAGAAGGGTCAGAGAACATTCAACCCCCATGCTGAAGAAGTTCTATGAAATCCTTTGGTCTGGCACTGCAAAGGCAACCACAAGTGGGACTTAAAATTCCATTAATCTAGGAGCTTTTTAGGAGTTAATTAATTGTTTGACCAAATAGAACAAGTTAATTTTTAAATTTAAATTTTTGGCAGAATAAAAGTTTCCTAGCTCTGCTCTATAATAATAAGGATGGTAGGAGGATCAGGGAAGGTTTAGGAGAATAGATAATAAATTGAATTTGGGAGAGATGAGATGCAATGATATTGTTTGAATAGGTAGAAAAATTAGCCTTGGTAAAGAGGTCATTCAAATATCTTTTTGAAAAATCTAGTTCAAAATGCCCAAAAGGCAGTTGGAGATGTAGGACTGAAGATCAGTAGAGAGATTGAAATAGGATGAGTAGATTTGAAAATCACCATTATAGAGATGATAATTAAATCCATGAAAGCTGATGAGATAGAGAAGCAGATCTATGGAATACCTATGGTTTGAATGAGGATTAAGCAAAGGCATGGTCAGATAAGTAAGAAGAGAACCAGGAGAAAGAATTTTCCCTAAAACCTAGAGAGAAGAGAGTAACAAGGAAGGGAGGATAATAATGTGAAAGATAATATAGTGGTCAAGGAGATTGAGGATTAAGGGGAAAAATTATATTTGGCAACTAAGAAATCATTTATAACTTTGGAGAGAGCAATTTTGGTGGAATAATAAGGATGGAAGTCAGATTGTAAGGGGTTAATAAAAGAATGAGAGAAGAGAAGACTGGAGGCACCTATTATAGATAGCCCTTTCAAGGAGTTTAGCCACTGGGGCAGAAGAGATAAAGGACAATTGTTAATAGGAATGGAAGGACTAAATATGAGTTTTTTCAGGGTGGGGAAACAGACATGTTTGAAAGCCAGTAGAAAAAGAGCCAATAGACAGTGAGAGATTGAAAATAAGTGGTAGACTGGGTATGACAGAGGAAGCAATGTGTTGGTAGAGATGAGATGGAATGGCACTGTTTGAGCAGGTAGAGAAGTTAGCCTTGGTGAGGAGTAAGGTCACTTCATCATGTGAGACAGGGGTGAAGAAGGAGATAGTGGCAGAGGAATCTGAGTGATAGAAAATAAGAAAGAAGGGGTCTGAGGGAGCTATTTATCTCTAAGTGCCCAGAAGGAGCCAATGGAATAATCTGACTTATCTGGGTTGCAAGGGAATGGCAGTCATTTTTGAGAACTGACTCCAGTGGAGGATAAATTAATTTTTTTTCTTCCTGAGAACTTGGATCTGAGGCTCCCTCTATCTGTATCAATAGGAAATAGTCGAGTAATAAGAAATTACTAAGTCCCTTTGCCCAATGTGTAGTCATAACACTGCTAATAATTAATGTCACAGACTATAAATGGACTGTAGTACAGGAGGACATGACCAAGTTAACAGCTCCTACCCTTACAGCTATGACAATACAAAATAGAGTGACTTCACCAGTTAAGTTTGCTGTCATTCTCTGCAAAAAGTACTAGTCTCTTCATTTCAAAGTGAAAATGGTCATTCTCCATTTCAGGTTATCTCCCCACAGTATAAGTCGAAAATAATTCTTAATTCTCAATACAAATAATCTAGTTAAAAAGGGTAAATATGGAAGGAGATGTTTATTCAATACTCCTTGGCTGAGGTGAGCACTGGTGACCCTTTTTAACAAACTGCAAATTATATGTATCTATTACCTCTATGTAAATAAGCAGAAGCGACTATTCTTTACTAGATCAGTGGAATAAGTAATAACTTACTAGGATTTCCACTTGATATAACCTCTTCCCTCCATCCCCTTTTCAGGGAACCTCAATATCCAACAGTCGTCTGTCCACTTTATTTCTGTCCTTGTCTGTTTAACTTCCTCCTGCAAGGCCAGCTGCAGCTCAGTTGTGGACTATGTAATTCAATAGATTCACAGATATGTCTTGAGTCAATTTTAATTCTATTTAAAGGACAGTCGATAGAGCCATCTCTGGGGCTTTCTGAGATGAATTTCATATTCCAAACACTGAACAAAATAAGAGGGTAGAAATGTACTTCACTTTAGAAGATAGAATGAGGAAGGTTTGTGAAATGATCCAAGTCTGTCCCACTTCTCTTTTCAAAGAGATTCCTACTTAGACTTTGGAGTCTATTCAGGAAATGTATGAAGCAAAAGATATAGACTTTTTTTGGCTATTTAAGAAGAATGACATCTTTTGACTTGTTCTGGCCTTGGCGGGACAAAATAAAATATTAGTCAGTGGGAAATCAGCCAATATGAATATTCACTTACAAATACAGCATGAGCAATAAAGAGCCAAGAAGCACTATACAATTGAATTGAATTTGCACAAGGGGAAACTGAGGAAAAGAACAATAGAATAGATTTGTAAAGGACCTCAGAAGAAGAAGCAATCCAGACTATACCAAGGAGCTCTTCACCATTATGCCCTAAGAGTGGTCATTCTTAACCCTAATTGAGGAGGAGCATATCACCTCTGAAGGTGTCACATTCCATTTTGGGAGAGTAGTAATTTTTAGAAAATTTTATTCATATCTCAAAGATATCTCTTACTCTTTGTGGTTTCCACACATTGCTCCAGATTAACAAGCCTAATCCCTCTGGACTTGATATGACTTTAAATATCTAAAAGGAAGTACCATATTCTCCAAATTCTTCTCTTTCAGCAAGCCTCACTCTTCATATTGCCCATGACGAAGTGGAGTTTACAATGTCTTTGTATTTCCATGTCTTTGATTTATTCTTTTACCTTCACTCAAGTCAAATTTGACATTATTCTTATTTCCTGATAAGAAATGGGGGACTGGATGCTTCCATTTCTTTCAAGCACCCTTCATTTGGCATGAACCACAGTTCAAATATCATCAACTAATTCAGTTGATTTCCACTATCCTGGTTACCCTTATTTCAAGGTTACCCTAAGATCTATGAATAATTTTAAGTATTTAGATAGTCTTCAATAAAATTGTATTTCTTTGTAATATTGTTTTCTATATTTAAAAAAGACATTATTATGAGAAGAGACTCCAAACTGTCAAAGGGGTTCATGACATAGACAAAAAAGTTAAGAATCCCTGATCTAAATTATATCCAGCTATCAATGCCCATTATAAGTTGTGGAAGTCAGAAATAAACGTAATATTACTTATCTGATATTATCCTGGAAGTGCAATTTCAGGACTAAGTTAAGCAATTGTTGAAGTAAGAAAGTAATCAAAGATATGGAAAAATGCCCACCAAACTTCATTTTTTTGTGATTGACATGAATGGCATAGTTTGCTAATATGATCATAGTATGGTATAGCTGGGAAAAAGTAGAATCAGAGGTAAGAGACCTGTGTTTCAAATTCATTCCTCATTTCTATATAATTCTGCTACAGTGTTGACTTCATCAGGGAGATGAGGTACAGGGTAGGTCATGATACCACTATTTTTTCTTTATATCTTCTTTATTTGTTTTTCCAACTGCATTCAATTGTAGATTTACCAATCTTTTTTTTTTTTGCAAAAAATGCTGAAGAAAATAACATTAAAAAAAACAGTTTAGGTCAAATGGATGAAACAGTTCAAAAAGCTATTGAGGAGAAGAATGCTTTAAAAAAGCAAAAATGGCCAGATGGAAAAGGAGATAAGAAAGTTCTCTGAGTAAAACAAATCCTTCAGATGTAGAATTGAGCTAAAGGAAACTGATGGATTTTTTTTTTTAGGTTTTTGCAAGTCAATGGGGCTTAAGTGGTTTGCCCAAAGCCACACAGCTAGGTAATTATTAAGTGTCTGAGGTGGGATTTGAAGTCATGTACTCCTGATTCCAGGGCTGGTGTTTTATCCACTGTGCCACCTAGCCACCCCAGGAAGTTGATGACTTTGTGAGAAATGAAGATACAATAGTTCAACACCAAAAGAATGAAAAATTAGAAGAAAATGTGAAATAACTCATATTAAAAACAACTGATCTGGAAAACAGATTGAGAAAAGATAATTTAAAAATTATTGGGCTACCTGAATGTTATGATCAGGAAAAGTGCCTTGACCTCATTTTTAAAGAATTCCTACAGGAAAAATTGCCCTGATATCCTAGAAGCAGAGGGTAAAATAGAAATTGAGAGATTCCACCAATCTCCCCTGGAAAGAGATCACCCCCCCCCAAAAAAAAAAACAACTAGGAATATTATAGTCAAGTTCCAGAACTACCAAGTGAAAGAGAAAATATTACAAGCAGCCAGAAGGACAAAATTCAAATATCACGGAGCTGAAGTCAGGATCATACAGGACTTAGAAGCAACTACATTAAGGGCTCATAGATGTTGGAATATAATATTCCAGAAGGGAAAAGAGCTTGTATTGCACCCAAGAATCAACTACCCAGAAAAACTGAACATCCTTTTCCGGGGAAAAGATGGACTTTCAATGAAACAGGGGAATTTCAAATGTTCCTGTTGAAATGACCAGAGCTGAACAGAAAGTTTGACATTCAAATACAGAACTCAGGTGAAGATAGAAAGTGGAGGAGAAGGGTAAATTATGAGGGCTTTAATGATGATGAATTGCAAATATTCCTGCATGGAAAGATGATACTGATAATACTCATATGAACCTTGTCATTTAATAGAGCGGGTAGAATGAGCTTTTATAGATGAATGGCAGTAGAGAGCCGAATTTGAATCTACAATATATTGTAAAAATGGAGTCAATGGGTGAAAGAGAAATGTACTGGGAATAAGAGAAAAGAGAGGTAGAATAAGTTAAGATATTTCATATAAAAATATTTCATGTAGTTTTTGCAGTGGTATGGAAGGGGAGAAGGCGAGGGGGACTGAGGGAACCTTCATTCTCATCAGAAATGGCTCGAAGAGGAAACAGCATACACAATAGGGTATAGACATCTAGAGAAAAAAGGAGAGAAGGGGGATGGGGAATGGGGGATAGGGGTAATAGAGGAGAGTAGATCATAGGAGAGGATAATCAGATATAACACATTTTATTTTTTTACTTTTTGCAAGGTGCTGGGATTGGGTGGCCTGTCCAGGATCAAGGGGCCAGGTGGTAGCTGGGTCTCTGGGGTAGGATGCAGGCTGGGGGTCTCTTGGCCTCAGGGCAGGTGATCTGTCCATTGTGCCACTCGGCTTCCCCACAGCTGGCTTTTGAAGAGGTACAGAGTGAAAGGAGAGAGTAAATATAATAGATGGTAGTGGGGAATAATGGATGGAGGGAATTACAATCAGCTACAGCAACTGTGGAAAAATATGGAAGTAACTTCTATGATGGACTTAAGATAAAGAAAATGATCCACCCAAGATAGAACTGATAGTATCAGAATACATACTGAAACATATTTGTTTTTCTTTTACTTTATTTCTCATGAGGTTTTATATTTTTGTGGGAGAGGGGTATTATGTTTACTCTTAAACAAGAATATTTTAGTAATGTGTAAATAAAAAAAATAAAATCTTAAAAAAAACAATTAGCGCTATTCAAAAGTTAAATGGAATGCCCCCAAAAGGTAGTGATTTTCTCCTGATTGGAGGTTTTTAAACAAAGACTAGATGACCATTTTTCAGGCATGTTGCAAAGGGAATTAATTTTTAGTATGAGTTGTAAAAATATGTCCAATGGGTTCTTTGTCATTTATGTAATCCTATAATATTTTTTGATGAGTTATTAAACTAGAAAATCAAGAAAATACTATAGACATTGTATGCCTGAATGCCTAGTAGTATTTCAGTATTTCCTTTTGTATAATATTTAAAAGTATAAACTTTTTGGTAGTTAAGTAGTTCAGTTAAATTAGCACAAAACACACCATTTTGTTTCTTTGTTTTTGCAAGTCAATGGGTTTAAGTTATTTGCCCAAGGTCATACATCTAGGTAATTATTAAGTGTCTTAGGCCACTTTTGAACTCAAGATCTCCTGATTCCAGAGCCAATGCTTTAGTCACTGTGCCACCCA
Source organism: Macrotis lagotis (assembly GCF_037893015.1). NCBI lineage: Eukaryota > Metazoa > Chordata > Mammalia > Peramelemorphia > Peramelidae > Macrotis > Macrotis lagotis. The sequence continues at coordinate 754,535,558 of NC_133658.1, forward strand.
GCTGCCTCAATAAACCATTTTGTTTTAAATGGACGAGGCAGCATAGCACATACCTGTAATTCCTTGGGGGAGATTGAGACCAATGAATTTCCTGAGCTTGGCAAATCTGAGTTGTAGTAGGGATTGAGTCATCCATATTAATTCTGGCACAATATGGTCAAGTCCCAGAAGTCTACTAAGGAAGAGTGAGATAACCTTCGATCAGAAAAATGGAACAGAAATGATTAGTAATAGGATCACCTCAGTGTGTGGCCATTACACTTCCAGACCGGGTAAAATAGGGAGAACTTGCCTCAAAATAAATAAATAAAGATAGGACGAAATAAGCAATAACAACAATTGTCCATACCTCAAAATGTTATTATCCCTAATAGCTCTTTCTTTTGGAATGCAGAAGAAACTGTCTTTGCCTATTTCTTTTCACTGCAGCTATATTTATCATTTCAATAAAATTTAGAAGCTAGAAGGAATAGGTAATATGTTAGAATACATACCCTAGATAGATTTCCTCACTACCTCCAATGTATAATGTCCCAAACTGAATTCCTACTCATTCTAAAATTTGCCGGTCCTTTACAATCTCTTACGTTCTTGATAGGAACACCATTTTCCCTATCATTCAAACTCAAATGGCTAACCCTTTCTGTGACTCTTCCTCCACTTCCCATATCTAACCAGTTATCAGTAACTAATCAATTACCTCCCCATTCTACCTTCACAGTATTTCTTGACTGATTTTATTCCTTGTTCTTCCCCTTCACTGCTATTGCACTAATCTAGGTTCTCTTCATCTTTCATCTGAGCTATTATAAATAATAGCCTTTCTGGTTGAGAAAGTTTTCTGCTTTTTTCTTCCCAAATCAGCTTTTTCGACTGACAATCAAATAATTTTAATACATTGTTCTTAATGCATTACTCTGATATTTACAAGATTTGAAGTTGGAAGGAATCTTAGGAGATTATCTTAGCCAACCCCTTCATTTTACAGACAAAGAAACTAAACCTCCCAAAGTTTTAGTGACCTGCATAATATCACATAGAGACTTATAGGGTCAAAATTTGAATCCATGCTTTTCGCTTCAAATCCATTGTTCTTTCTACTACAACACTGTCCCTCCACAATCTTATCCTTCTCAGTCTATATCCACTACATTCATATAAATCTGTGTTTCAGTTCAAATCCTAGTCTCTCAGTCTTCAAATCATTCCTCATACCATCTCTCTGACTAGTATGGTCTCCACTATTGGCTAGCTGCCACCTCATCCATGAAGCCTTCCCTGGTTATCCTCACGGAAAATGATTTTTTCCTCTTTTAAAAGTCCTTATAGGACTTTGTCATAATAAAGGATATAATTTCTTAGTTTTGTGTATTCCTTTTGGTCCTTTTGCTATTTTATTCCCAAGGAAAGATGACATTTGGATTGTTTGGGGGTTTCAGATATACCTGCTGATTATTCACCATTGAATCTCCAATCACATGTTTGGACTCTGTGGTAAGCCCTGCCATGGAGTGAGTTACGATACAGCCAACAGAGGATTAGTATTTCAGGTGGGGAAGAAGCAACATGAGTGGGATAAAAATCTTAAGTAACAGAAATATTATTTTTGTTTCCCCCAGAACTCTAGTGATTAAAATCAAGGGCAGCATGCTTTTCAAATATGGTTACTTCTAAACTAATCAGTTTTCTCCAAATTTAGTATGCACCTACTAGAAATTGTGTTCCATTTTTAGGACAGGTGTTGCACTCCTTCCCTTTTGAGCAATGGGAAAGAGAGGTAAAAAAGAAAAATCCTTCTACAATAACAACAGCAGTTAATGTTCCTAGTAGCATGATACAAGAGAAAAAAACTCTGAACTTCAAGTCAGAAGATTTTTGCTCAATTTCTCTCTCTACTACTTACCATCTATGTAACCACAGGCAAATTACAGTCTCTCTGAAGAACCAATTTCCTCATTTGGGAAATGAGAAAGTTGGATTAGATGATCTTTTTCCAGCTCTAGATCAATGGTCCTAGAAGGGTTATAGATTTAGATGTGGAAAGAATTTTAGAGATATCTAATATCCTTGACTATAGATCCAATTTTTTCTTTTTTTGACATTGACAAAGTTTAGCTATATTTATTTTATTCTGAACTTAATAAAAACAAACATTTCCATAGCATAGTAAATGAAAAATGATTACATATGAGAGAGCAAATCTATTATGTACAAATTGCTATTCCTTCTAAATATATAATAAAAGTTAGTCATGTAACTTTCTTTTTTAACCTGTTTTCTTTCCTCCCCTTTCCCTGTCCTAAAGTTATTTGTCATTAGACATAAATATGGATATGTGTGTATATATGTATATATGTAATATTTATGTACATGTAAAACCATTCTATATATGCTTCTATTTATTAATTTTTTTTTCTCTCTGAATGTAGAAAGCATCTTCCTTCTTAGTCCTTTGTACTTAATTTGGGTATTTGTACTAGTCAAAATTACTTAGTCACTGAAAGTTGTTCTTAAATCAACATAATTGCTGTATACAGTATTCTCTTGGTTCTGCTCATTTTACTCTTCATTATTTTGTGCAAGTCTATCTGTATTGTCTAAGATCATTAAACTCATCATTTCTTAAAACACAATAGTATCTCATCACAGTCATATGCCACAACTTTTTCAGCCATTCTGTAACTGATGGACATTTCCACAATTTTCAATTCATACCTACTCTATGACGTTCACTATGCTAAATAATTGGTATGGTCATTCAAGGATTCAGTGACTGAATAAAACTTAGTATGGCAATATTCTGCCACTGAATTGGACTATTCATTGACACCAGACATTCTGCAAAGTGTTGTTATTAAAGGCCTGACACTGCTGTATCAGGTAGAGTCCAAGTCATTTCTTAATTGTATGATATAGAATGTTGGTTTTATACAGGGACCCAATTTTTTGGAAATGTGGCAGGTGGTGCAGTGGATAGAGCGCTGGCCCTGGAGTCAGGAGCCTGAGTTCAAATCCGGCCTCAGACACATAATAATTACCTAGCTATGTGGTCTTTGGCAAGCCACTTAACCCCATTTGCCTTGCAAAAACTAAAAAAAAATTGTTTCTGTTCTCATATCTATGCAGTTCAGTAATTTGAAGTTGCTGCCTTACCTTTGAGATAACTTGGTGTCACAGTGAATAGAGTACCAATATTGGCATCAAGAAGACTCATCTTTTTAAGTTTAAATCTGACCTCAGACACTTAATAGCTGTGTGACCCTGGGCAAGTGACTTAACCCTATTTGCCTCAGTTTCTTATCTGTAAAATGAACTGGAAAAGAAATGGCAAAACACTCCAGTATCTCTGCCAAGAAAACCCCAAATGGGGTTACTAAGAATTAGATATGATTAAAAAGTGATTGAACATGCCCTACCATTAGTATAAATAAAGAGATTCTTGGAAATTCATTGCTGAGATTTTGATGAGACAGAACAATAATTCTGCCTCTCTTCTTTCCCTGTTGTACCAGGATATATGACTAAATTATGAAACACAAATCACATTTTCAAGAACCTTTGTTTTCTGGAGTCAGCATTTCTGCTGTAACCTACATTTCAGAAAGGGAGTCATTGGCAGGGTCATGTGGGCCAAAGGCAAATTGGGTGAAAATGTAACAGTTTTCTTGCATGTTAACTTGGCAGGTGCAGGACCCCATAAAAGTGACTACAATTGTGCCAGTGGAAGGCAGAATCCCAGCTCTGATAACTCCTATTGTGCTTAGAAAAATAGCAATTAACTTAAAAGAATATAGTACCTATTAAACAATACTGAGTCCTCCAGATGCCATTTTACCAAAATAATATTTGTTCAGATCAATGATTTCATAGGTGTGAAGAAACTCCTGGTATGGAAGTCTCTTCCATTAATATAAATCAGCAACTTATTTGTAATTTATTATCTTAAATTATATCAGGACCTTGGAGGTCAGATGTTATGGTCACACAGCTAGTATGTGTCAGATGCAGGATTAGAACCTAAATTTTTCCTAACTCCAAAGTTGTCCCTCTCTCTAATTCTTTATATTGTATTTCAGAAAATTTAAATGAAATTTCAAGTATATTTGACTTGTTTAATAATTCAGTACATTCTTGTAGGTTTAAAAAAAAAGGCAGCATAAATGTGTGACAAAGATCTGTGTTTCCACCACAGACACAAACAAAAATCCCATCTATGACTACAATCTTAGAAAGGACTATAAAACACAGAGGTAAAAATGACTAGTCCACAGTCTCTTTATATTCAAATCTTCCTGACTCCAGGTCCACCATTCTATTCATTCAGCCATGCTATCTCTCAGATTTAACAATGACTAAATATGGATTTCCATGTTGGATATTAACATAGATAGAACTGATAATCCCATGACTTTAAGCAATGTCTTAAAGAACACATTCTCTAATGTCACCCCTCTGGCATATTTGTCTTCTACTCCATTTGCCCTGGCCATGTATTATTAGGAGTTAACACTGGAGTTTTGTTTAATCACCAGCTTCACTGCCCATGGCTGACTCCAAACTGATCGCTCAGGCCTGTTGATGAAAGTCCTAATTCATCCTTGTTAGAGCAATTAGAGGGAAAATTGGATAACCACGCCACTTCTTACAAAGGTCTATGTGTGACTATCTCCTCCCCCAAGAGGTTAAGCAAACACTCACTTTGACTTGAAGTGAAATAGATACTTTCCTTATAAGTGAAGTGGGACTAAATTAATATAGACTTGAAGAAGTTTTTAAGTGGGTGCTGAAGTTTGCTTCCTCCCACCCCCTCCCTTGTGTTGCATACAGCCTGGTTAAATGTTCTCCACCATTAGAATTCAATTATAATGAACTGTTATATTGCATATGCCCTTGTAACATGAGCTACACCTCATTCCAGATGGCTTTTCTTCTTGCCCTTGACATTCGAGTGGTCATTTGAAAGTAGAAACTTTTTAGACTTATTACATTTGCCCAAAGGGAATGAGGCCATCTCTGGCTAAGTCTCTGACTGGGAATTGTAGTGGGGTGGGGGTGGGGAGGGGGTAATTTCCAAAGACAAAGAGGGCCAGGAAAGAAGAAGCAAAGAATTGTAAATGGGAAGCATTAATAACCTGAAATGGAATGCCAACAAAGCAGTACTTTTTGTCTCATTAAGGTTAGCCTCAAACCAAAGAAGAGGAAAATGCAACAAGAAGAGTCCTTTTAAAGAATCACAAAATACTCAAGTCCAGAAAGACCCTTGCAGAGCCATAGAACCTATCATCACTTAGCCTCCAAATAGGATTATGACTAATCTATCACTAACTTAGGAAGTGAGGTTGGTCAGTGAGATGGAAAAGAGGGAGCCCCATTCCACACAAATCAGCAACCTTCTCTGGTGACCCATTCTAGGTCCACACATCCCCAACAGTCAGAAATCCTCATATGGCTATTGTATTTGCCCCTTTCATCTTTCCTTCCTCAACAACCCCCCCAGAGCCCCCAAAGTGCATGCTTCTGCAGGGTAGAGAATGTGCTGACAGAGAGAGATGCTTTGGAAAGCCTTTTAGAGACACTATTTTGTGGAGCTGGTGTGAGATCACCAAGCACATGTTCTTAAGAGAGGTTATGTGGCTATTTCTTCTAAAGGGGAAGAGAATGGGGTCCAGAGTCACCCTCAGCTTCAATTTTAGAAATCATTTTTCCTGCAGCAACAAGATGCCATGATAGTAACAAAGATAACTTGCATACCATGCCTTCAGATCCATTATTCTCACCTTGTTTAATCACCTCTAATAACAATGAACATTTAGGGAGTCACCAATGGGCTGCTCACTTCAAATGTATATAGTCCTTGCCTACTGAATTGAACTATATATCTAAATAAAACCAATGAGAGAAGCAAGCCACAAAAGAACCAGGAAAATAAAGATACTCTTCATCTTTAAGTACAAAAAAAGACAATGGAAAAGTGTAGGATGGGACCAGCCTACCCATTCAATGCACTTGGTTTCTCCTCCTAGCTTGTTGCCAGACTATTGGCATGATCCCAAGAATGTTATTTCAGCTTTGAGGTATTCTTTCTATAAAATGGATCATTGTATTCCTGGCTTATATCCATTATTTATAGATAGAGACAGATATGTATTGGCCCTGAGGAAACCATATGGGTTAACCCAACCAAAAAAAAAAAATATTCATAGGCTCATATACTTGGAAACGGAAGGAACATAAGAAATTTAACCACTCAATGAGACTTTGTGTGCATGTGTATTATATTTTAAGTTTTAAATGATAGAATGATATAGTGAAGAGGTATCAAACCCATGGCCAAACGTTACCTGAAACTGTCGTGAGTATGGACCAAATAAAATATTAGGAAATATTTAATAAAATAAATAAAACAAAACAATATAAATAATACTAATGTGTGGTTATTTAAATGGACACACTGCTAACAGAGATCTTTATGTACAGTTTTTCTGACTCCCCCCCCCATTTCCTTATAAGTTGGCTCTACTGCCATCTTGGATAAAGGACCACATCGATGCCAGAAAGATCAGGGTTTAATGCCAACATCTGATCAATACTAGTAATATATGTCTGGACAAGTCATTTAAACTCTCCCTGTTCTAGGCAACTCCTTAGTCTCAGAGGAGTTGATGACCTTGGAAGATGGAATTGTCTCAGTCATGATTTCCTTATAACAATAAAACACAAATTCAGTCTCCAACCCTTTCCCATTTTTGTTGTTGTTTTAATTTTACAGTCATTTCCTGATATGTCCTACTTCCATAAAAACTTTTCTTTTAATAGAGAAAAACAGTTAGCAAAACCAAACAACAAATTGACCCCTTTTGAAGGCATGCAACCTTGCGTACCCAGAGAGTCATACCTCACTACTGAGAATACAGAAGTGTATTTATTTATCTGTTCTCTAGGACCAAGATTAACCATGATAATAAATGTGAGATCAGCTTCCAGTTAGTAGAATTATTGAAAGTTATGTTGACTCAACATCCCATTGTTCTCAGGCCTGCTTATCAATCAGTGTCAGAGGAGGTCCTGGTGGGAAAGGAAACACCAAGTCTGCAGCAGCTTTTTGTATTACCTGCTCTTTGAAATGTATCTCTACCTGCAAACTGTCAAGTTCTTGCTACCTTAGGGAGGAATTGAGAAGCAAGGGCCCAACCTCTTTTGCTAAGATGGACCTATCTGAATTGTCTTAAATTTATCTGTAAAAGTTGTCCCTACTTTGAAACCATTGATGATCTTCAGTGATTAGCCAGTCAATGTGCTGTTATATGGATATACTTATAATAAAATCCTTTTAATACCCTTTGTCCTGAGTTTTGCCTCATTAATAAAGGTAAAAAATCCCAAATGAAGAATTTTCCTTTCAACTGTATTATTGTTTTATTATTATTATAATAACTTTAATATATTGTTCTCCTGGCTGTTTATTTCAGTCTAGAGAATTCCATACAAGTCTTCTCATGTTTTCCCCCAAAAAAACTCTTCATTTATTATCAGAATAGACAATAGACAGTAGAATTCTTGTACTGGAGTCAAGAAGATCTAAGTTCAAATCCTAACTCAGAAATGTATTACCTATGTGACCTAGGAAAATTCACATTAATTCTGTCTGCCTCAGTTTTCTTAACTCTAAAATGGAGTTAAAAGTATCACCTTCTTTACAGGCTCAAATAAGATACTATTTGTGAAGATCAAATAAGATAATATTTGTAAAAGTATTTAACATAATCCCTGGCACATAGTAGATTGTATAGAGATACTTATTCCCTTTCCGTCCTCCTTATGAAACAATAAAAATTACAATATATTTATAAATCAACTATAAAATTTATAAATTTGGCCAGTCTCTAAATGATAGGCACTGACTTTCTTTTCAGTTTTTTTTTGTTAATGGGAAAAGTTATACTATGAATAAATGATTATTTATGGAACTTTTCTTTCTGTTTTTAATCTTATCACATTATTTGCTCAATTATGGCATAGATGGGCTACTATTCATTTAATGATTTTTCAATCTTATAAATATTATATTTGTTTCCAATTATATTCAATGATAGTTTCTAACAATCATTTTTGGCAAGGTATGAGTTTTACAAGATTTTTCCCTCTTTCCCTTCCCCCCCCCCCCGGCCAAAAGAAGGCAATCTGATATGGGCTTCATGTTTTATCCATGATAAGTATAGATCAGAATTGAACTTGGTGTGAGAGCAGAATCAGCTCTAAAAGGAAGGAAAAAAATTAGTGACAGCAAAATTACATATTACATAAGGCAACTTTAAAAAATTGAAGATAATAAGCTTTAGTCTTCATTTAAACTCCACAATCTCTCTCTCTCTCTCTCTCTCTCTCTCTCTCTCTCTCTCTCTCTCTCTCTCTCTCTCTCTCTCCAGATATATATATATATATATATATATATATATATATATATATATATATACATATATATATATATGGTATTCTCCGTCACACATCCTCTAAAATTGTCCCTGATTATTGTAATGATGGAATGAGCAAATCCATCAAGTTTGATCATCACCCCATATTGGTGGTATATATAATGTTCTTCTAGTTCTATTCATATCTCTCAGCATTGATTCATGCAAGTCTTTCCAAGCTTTTCTGAAATTCCATCCCTCATGATTTCTTATAGAACAATAGTGTTCTATCACATACATATACCACAATTTGTTCAGCCATTCCACAATTGATGGTTATCCCCTCAATTTCCAATTCTTTGACACTATAAACAGAGTTGCTATGAATGTTTTGTACATGTGTGATTTTTACCCTTTTTCATGATCTCTGCAGGATATAGACCCAGTAGTGGTATTGCTGTATTGCTGGTTCCAAGGGAGGGCATGCACATTTTAATTGCCCTTTGGGCATAATTCCAAATTGCACTTCAGAAAGGTTGGATCAGTTCACAACTCCACCAACAATGCATTAAAATCTCAGATTTTTCACATCCCATCCAACATTGATCATTATCCTTTCTGGTCATATTGGTCAAATTTGCATTTCTCTAATCAATGATTTAAAGCAATTTTTCATAAGACTATAGATAGCTTTGATCTCTTCAACTAAGAATCATCTTTGTGTATCCTTTGACCATTTGTCAATTGGAGAATGACTTTTTTTTATAAATTTTCTCTATATATTTTAGAAATAAGTCCTTTTTCAGAAACACTAGTGGTAAAAATTGTTCCCCAATTACTACATTCCATTTGATCTTGGTTACAGTTTTTAATTTAATGTACTCAAACTTTTTAATATAATGTACTCAAAATTATCTAGTTTATTTTTTATAATGTTCTCTATCTCTTCTTTGATTATAGGTCTGACAGGTAAACTGTTCCTTGTCTTCCAAATTTGCTTATAATGTTCTCTTTTATGTCTAAATCCTGGGCCCATTTTGACCTTATCTTGGCATAGGGCATGAGATGTTGGTCTAAACCTAGATTCTGTCCTACTATCTTCCAATTTTCCCAGCAGTTTTTATCTAAAAGTGAGTTTATCTAAAAAGTGAGTTCTTAACCCAGAAGCTGGACTCTTTGGGTTTATCAAACAGTAGATTACTCTAGTTATTTCCTGCTATCTCTTTTGTACCTACTTTATTCCATTGATCCACCACTCTATTTCCTAGCCAGTATCAGACAGTTTTTATAACTGATGCTTTATAATAGAATCTTAAGCTCAGGTATAATTAGGTCTCCTTTTGCATTTTTTAAATTAATTCCCTTGATATTCTTGTATTTTATTCCTTCATATGAAGTAATCTTTTAGAAGTTTAATTGGTATATTTAATAATTTTCCTAAGATACTACCAGTTATTTTCCAGAACAGTTGTACTAATTCACTAGTCCACCAATATTGTATTAGTGTTCTTACCTTCCCATACTGCCACCAACATCAACCTCTTCAAATTTTTATCATATTTTCCAATTTGATGAATCTGAGGCAAAACTTTAACCTGACCCCATCAATTTACAAAACAGAAAATTGAAACCCAGAAAAGTTATGATTCACCCAAAGTCTCAATTACTAGATGTGGTATGTGATAGCACACAGCACCAGATACCATACATAAACTCAATGAAATGCAACAATGACTTACTAAATTCCTGTTATATTTGTTTTCTTAGTTTGAGGAAAATACAACTATAAAAGAAATATGGCCCCTGCATATAAGACCCTTCCCAAGTTAGGATTACAGAACTTGTACACTACTAACTAAAAGTGAAAACTGATATAAATATATAGGGGAGGTAAACTCTTGACAATTTCCTCAACTCAAGTCTAGATGAATAGATAGTTGATAGAGTTGATAGAGTGCTGGACCTGGAGTCAGGAAGAACTGAATTCAAATCCAGTTTCAAATACATAATATCTACAGGACCCTGGGTAAGTTATTTAAGCTTATAACAGAGATAATAATAATAATTATCTACCTCTCAATCTTGTGAGGATAAAGTGAGATAATATTTTAAAAACTCATTGAGTACCTTAAAGCATTATATAAATGCTAGCGATCTTTATGACTAATCCATTTTACATATAAATGTCAGGTTCCTCTTCTTTATGTATAGATCTATTTATGCCATTGCTCTATTTAAAACACTTCAATAATTTCCTCTTACTTTTTTATTTTAAATAAATTTAAATTCCTTAGCCTTGCATTAGAAGCCCTTAAAATACAGTTCTCATTTTATCTTTATTTTTTCTAATTACATACAAAGGTAGTTTTCAGCATTCATCCATTTGCAAGTCTATGAGTTCCACATTTTTTACCATCCTCCCTTTGCTCTCCCTCCCCATGGTAGCAAATAATCTGGTAAAAGTTGTACATATAAAACATGTTTAACATATTTCCATATTAGTCATGTTATGAAGAGGAATTAGAATTAAAGGGAAAATACCATGCAAGAGAGAAATGCCATAAAAGAAATTTTAAAAAGTGAACATAGTGGTTCTCATTTTTACCCAATCTAACTTCCAGTCTTATCTCACCCTGCTCTTCTCTGCCTACTCTATACTTCTGTCTCACTCGATTATTCACTGTTTTTGGAATAAGAATCAATGAAAAGAAAGCATTTATTATGTGATTATATGTGCCAGTTCATATCGCTACCTTCAAGGAGTTTACATTCTAATAGAGGGAGACAGTTCACATGGGTAAAGAGTGACTAGAGAGAGCTACTTGGTTTGGAAAGTTTCAGAGATGATGAGAGGAGACATAGAGAAATATATAAACAGACCTTGTCTAGTAGCTAACATTGTATTGATTTGATTGTGGTAAAAGGGTACACTTCTAGAAGTAAGAAGCTAGCAAATGAATAAAATGGTGTATGGATGGAGCAGGGGACTGATATGGTGAACCACACATAATGCCTCACCAATCAAGAACTTAGGGGCACTGAACTTCAGAGATGAAAGGGTTATATTTTCCAGGACATGTTTTCAGATTCAGGCAAGCAATGCGGACAGAAAGTAATGTGAACAGAGGCTCATTTCATGTCTCAAATACAGACCCACAGTAGTGCTGAGGAAGCTGAGATGGGAAGGGTGGGAAGAAAATAAGGGACTCAAGTACTTAATTCCTTCCACCTCTTCATATAACATTCCTTTTCCTCAGGTTATTCATAACATCACAGATTTAATGCTACAAGGAACCTTAGAAGTTATCTTTTTATAGGTGAAAAAAATGAAGTACAGAGAAGTTAAAATATCCAAAGTCAATAAGGTCAATATAAGTCACTTTTCCATCAAAAAGTGTGACCCACATCTCCTGATGTCAAAACCACTACAGTGTATTTGTTGGTCTTTTATTTTCCCCTGATTATCACTATATAACAATCTCAATAGTTGAAAGGACTGGCCATCCTTTGTGACTGTAATATAACCCCCATCTTCCCTCTTTCTGTGATTTGAAATCCTTTCCCATCCTTCAAAATGATCCTTAAAATACATTTCCTCCATGAATTTGCCTTGATCCCACAATTTGGAAATGATCTTTCCTTCTTTCCAAAGCACACACAATTTTGTTTGCACCTCACTGATGTTAGAACAGTTAATTCAATCCTTGGAAGATTTTTTTCCCCATAAGTATGGAGTCACTATAGTTCATCAGAATATGGCAGGGGATGACACATACCCAGAAGATACTCTTTATGGAGAAAATGCACTTGACTCCTAGTTAGACCTGACAGTTGGATTTCAATTGTTTAGGTCATTCAATGACAGCCTTGCAAATTTGGACTTTATTCAATAGGTAATCCCTGAAGTTTTTGAATAAAAAGACTGTACCTAATAGTATGGAAAGTTTTAACAACTATTCTAACAATGGTGTGGAAAAGAGTGGAAAATGGAGAGGAAAGTTGAAGGCTATTGAAAAAGTCTGGGCAATAGATATGAAGAGTCTGAAACAGGAGGATAACAGTATAAACATAAAATGGGATAGATTTAAGAGAAATTTCAGAAGTAGAAGGATATCCTGGGGAGTAAAGAGGCTTTTTCAAACCCTATGGCAACTCTGCTTATTTGGAAAGAAAAAAGTGAACAAATGTAAAGAGGATAAATAACATTAGGCTATTTATTTCTAAATATGTACAGGTCCTGTAGAGTATGGATATGCAGCAAGATATGAGATAGGAGGTAAGCAGCAGAGCCAATCTCAGCAGTTTATCAGTCCTAAACTCCAAATTTCTAGCTCCAAACTCCCTTACATCATTCAGTCACTTTAATACTCCTTGTTCTTCCTCACTTAGCTAGGGTAGCTTCACCATTGACTCAGTTTTTCTGAATGGTTAATACAGGTAAAGGTGGGTACTGAGACCACTTGAGACAGCAGGTAATCAACAATGCCCCAACAATAAGACAACAGAGGACATTAGGTGAATGGGATAGAACATTGGGCCCAGAGTCAAGAAGACCTGAGTTGAAGTTTGACCTCAGACACTTTATAGTTGTGTGACCCAAGGCAAATCACTTAACCCTGTTTGTCTTAGTTTTCCCATATGAATAATGAGCTGGAGAAAGAAAGGGCAGATCACTCCAGTATCTTTGACAAGAAAACCCCAAATGGGGTCACCATGAGTCAGACATGACTGGAATAATTCAACAAAAAAAAAAGATCCTGAGAATATAACCAAAATGACTCCATCCTAACCTAGTGTCTTAAACATTTGCCTAGTGTCTTAAATATTTGATCTTGGTCTGGATTTATGTAAGCTATGTAGAAGGAAGAAAGGAAATCTCCACTCACACAACTACCAATCCAGTTCAAGCCTTCATCACTTCTCACTTGCCCTGGTTCATAGCATCCTAATTGATCATCCCATCACTAGTCTCACTGAACTACAATTCATCCTACACAGAGCTGCTAAAGTCATTTTCCAAAAGGGTGGCTCAGATCATGTCTCCACTCAGGTTCTTTAATTTGCAACAGTAAATTCCAGTTTTTCCTACTGCCTCTAGCATCAAACATAAATTCTTCTATTTGGCATTACATATCATAACAATCTGATATCTTCCTATATTTCTGTCTTCTTACATCTCAGTTCCTTGCTTATACTCTGAAATCCAGGTTGACTGGCCTATTAATGGGCCTTGCTCTTTCATTCATACGAATCTCCATGCCTTTGCACTATTCCCCATGCCAAGAATCCATTTCTACCTTACCTTTGATCTCCTGCAGTCTCAGGTTTCCTTCAAGACTCAGCTAGAGCTTCTACCTATAGCTTTTCCTGTTCTCCCTGCCCCCCCACCCCAACCCTCATATACATGACTGCTACTGGGCTACATTCCCAAATTTCATTTTTTATTTCATATTCATTTTTCATTATCATATGTGCAAATATTAGAAATTAAAGTTTCATATATGTAAATATATTTTATTATATTTTTATATTGTCTTCCTCATTTCAATGTAAACTCTTTGAATATAACTTTACTTTTTTAATTTTTTTGCCCATGATTTAGTTTATTATATGGCCCTAGCAAGTTCTAAAAGGTGATTGATTGATCTCTACCCGGAAGGTGGGGTAAGTTAACTTTGGTGATCCAGAAGCAAAGGTCCAGCATTGACTCTCTACTCTACGCAAGCTCTGTGATCTCATCAATATAGGCAACTTTCCCTTTGAAATTCTCTCCTTCCTTGCAAATTGGCAAGTTTGTAATTCATAATCTTAGTAATTTGCTTGAGGACTGAGGTTCTAGATGATCAAGTGTAATCTGTTCCCCTCTACCTTAGATGCAACTTTGTTGTATCCTGACTAGGGTAAGGATCAGAATAAACCATGTTGTCTGTCATAGGCACAAACCAATGAGCCAACATTTGGGCTCTGTAGTGAGAGTGAAAAAAGAAAAAAAGTAGTCGTCTTCCATAATGATAATAGCATACATTGATAGAATGTTTTAGGAATTATAATCATTCTTGAAATGAGATAAATGGGCCACAATCAATCAATCGATATTTATTGAACATCACCTATGTGCCAGATACATTGAGGATATAAAGAGATGAAAGACTGTCCCTGGAATCCCAATCTTTTTCTTTAATTGATATTTTATTTTATTTTTTCCAATTGCATGTTCTAAAAATTTTTTCAACATTCATCCACTTGTATATTTAGAAGTTACACAATTTTCTTCCACCCTTCCTTCCCACCTCAATGGCAGTCTAGAAAATATTGTACGTGTACATTTGTTTTTAAAATGTTTATATATGTCATTTTGGGTATGAGGAAGTAGGACTAAGGAAAAAGAAAGAAAACCATGGGATAGGAAGAAAAAACTTGAGATAATTTTTTGTAAAGTGAACATAGTGTTCATTTAGTTTCTGTTTGCAGCTTTTTATTGTTGTTTTCCATCTGGATATGGATGACATTGTCCATAACAGGTCTCCCAGAGCTGTCCTAGATATCCAAATTGCTGAGAAAAGCTGCATCCATCATAGTTGATCAACTCACAGGGTTACTTTTCATGTGTACAATGTTCTTTTGGTTCTGCTCCCTTCACTCAGCATCAGTTCTTGTAATTTGTCCCATGCTTCTCTTGAATCAGACCATTCATGATTTCTTATAGGACAATAGTACTCCATAACATTCATACACCATAACTTGTTCAAATATTCCCCAAATAATGAACATTCCCTCAATTTCCAATTCTCTGCTACTCCAAAAAGAGCTTCTTTGAATATTGTTGAACATCTTGGACTTTTCCCCATTTTTTTTTATATTTTCTTCTAGGTATAAGCCTAGTATTACTGATTCTGGGTCAAAGGATATGGTCAGTTTTATTGTTCTTGGAGAATAGTTCTATATTACTCTCAAGAATTTGCATTTCTCTTATCACTAATGATTTGGAGAATTTTTTCATATGATTATATACAGCTTTAATTTTTTTTGTTTGAAAACTGTTCATATCCATTGACCATTAATTAATTGAGATCACTTGTAACTTTAATAAATTCAATTTAATTCTCTAAATATATTAGAAATGAGACCTTTATCAGAATCCCTAATTGTGAAAATTGTTTTCCAGCTTTCTGTTTTCCTTGTAATCTTAACTGCATTGGTATTTATTAGTACAAAAACTTTTTAATATAATATAGTCAAAATCATCCATTTTGCAATTTGTAATGTACTTTATTCCTTGTTTGGTCATAAATTTCTTCCTTTTCCATAGATCTGACAGATGGAGCATTTCTGGATCTTTTGATTGGCCTATGATATTACCTTTTATGTCTAAATTCTGTATATATTTTGGCATAGGGAGTGAGTTTTTGCCATAGTATTTTTCAGTTTTCCCAGCAGTTTGTGAGTTCTTCAGAAGTTAATGTCTTTGTCTATATCAAACAATAGATTACTATAGTCATTTACTACTGTTTCTTTTTTAATCCATTCTAATCCACTGGTCTATTACTCTATTTCTTTTTTTTTCTTCTTAAATTATATTTATTTTTATTTTTTATTTATTTATTTTTTGTTGTACAAATGATGCTTTTTTATACATTACTAAAATATTTTTGCTTAAGAGTAAACATAACACCACCTCCACCCAAAAAATACAGACCCGCATGAGCAATAAAGGAGAGAGAAAAAAATTAAAATAATAATAATAGTAGTAGTTAGTAGTAGTAGTAGTAGTAGTAGTAGTAGTAGTAGTAGTAGGTGTATCCAGGTGGCGCAGTGGACAGAGTACCAGCCCTGGAGCCAGGAGCCCCTGAGCCCAAATCCAGCCCCAGATACCCAACAATCACCCAGCTGTGTGACCCTGGGCAAGCCACCCCAACCCCATTGCCCTGCAAAAACCAAAAAAAAAAAAAAAGACCTAAAATAAAATAAAATAGTAATAATAATAATAGTAGGGGTGGCCAGGTGGTGGACAGAGCACTGGCCCTTGAGCAAGGAGCACCCGGGTCCAAATCCTGCCTCAGAAACCCAACAATCACCCAGCTGTGTGGCCCCAGGCAGGCCACCTGGCCCAATTTGCCCTGCAACCCCCCCAAAATAATGATAATAATAAAAAATGTTCTTCAGTCTGTGTTCCAACACTACCAGCTCTGTCACAGGCAGATCACATTCTTTATGATAAGTCCATCACAAAAGCTACTTCCATATTTTTCCACCACTGCTATTGCTGATCGTAACACCCTTCATTTGAACTTCTCCACTACCATATACTCTATTTTCTCTCTCTTTTCACTCTGTCTATGCTGTAGGGTAACTAAATGGTTCAGCAGACCAATCCCTGGTACTGGGGCAAAGAGGCCCCAAACCTACATACCACCCCTCAGGCCCAGCATCCACCCAGCCCTATGGCCCCAGACAGGCCATCCAATCCCAGCCCCTTGCAAGAAGTAAAAAAGAAAATGTGTTATATATGACCACTCCCCCACCATGGTCCAGCCTCTCCTCCATCACTCACATCCCCCCCTTCCCCAGTCCCCCTTCTCTCCTTCTTACTCCAAATGTCTATACCCCATTGAGTATATATGCTGTTTCCTCTCCTAGCCACCTCTGATGAGAGCAAAGATTCCCTCATTCCCCCTTGCCTTTGCCCCTTCCATATCATTGCAATAGCTTATTGTAATAAATAAAAATCTTATATGTAATATCTTAGCCTATTCCTCCTCTCCTTTGTCTTTCTCCCATTACATTTCCCTTTTATCTATTGACTCCATTTTTACACCACAATATATCTTCAAATTCAGTTTTCTCCTGCTTCATCTATAAAAGCTCTTTCTACCTGCTTTATTAAATAAGAAGGTTCATATTAGTATTATCAGTATTATCATGATGTAGTTCATCATCATTAAGTCCCTCATATTTTCCCCTTCTCCTCCACTCTCTATGCTTCACCTGAGTCCTGTATTTAAAGATCAAACCTTCTGTTCCGCTCTGGCCATTCCAACAGGAACATTTGAAATTCCCCTGGTTCATTGAAAGTCCATCTTTTTCCCTGGAAGAGAATATTCACTTTTGCTGGGTAGTTGATTCTCGGTTGCATTCCAAGCTCTTTTGTCTTCTAGAATATTATATTCCAAGCCCTATGAGCTTTTAATGTAGTTGCTGCTAAGTCCTGTGTGATCCTGACTGCAGCTCCACAGTATTTGAATAATGTCCTTCTGGCTGCTTATAATATTTTCTCTTTGACTTGGGAGTTCTAGCACTTGGCTATAATATTCCTGGGGGTTGGTTTTGTTTTGGATCTTTTGCTCAAGGAGTTTGGTGGATTATCTCAATTTCTATTTTGCCCTCTACTTCTAGAATATCTGGGCAATTTTCCTGTAGTAGTTCTTTGAAAATGATGTCAAGGTACTTTTCTTGATCATGACTTTCAGGTATTCCAATAATTTTTAGATTATCTTTCCTAAATTTGTTTTCTATATTAGTTGTTTTTTCAATGAGTTGTTTTACATTTTCTTCTAATTTTTCATTCTTTTGGTTTTGAAGCATTGTGTCCTGATTTCTGGTAAAATCAGCAACCTCCCTCAGTTCCATTCTTTGTCTGAAGAATTTGTTTTCCTCAGAGAGCTTTCTTATCTCTTTTTTTCCATCTGGACAATTCTGCTTTTTGAAGCATTCTTCTACTCAATAACTTTTTGAATGGTTTTATCCATTTGACCTATGCTGGTTTTTAACATGTTATTTTCTTCAGCATTTTTTTGGATCTCCTTGACTAAGCTGTTGACTTCTTTTTCATGTTTTTCCTGCATCTTTCTCATTTCTTTTCCCAATTTTTCTTCTATCTCCCTCACTTGATTTTCAGAGTCCTTTTTGAGCTCTGTCATAGTCTGAACCCAATTTCTGTTGTTTCTGGGATTCTTTAGATGCAGGAGCTTGTACTTCCTCATCTTCAGATTGAGTGTTTTGATCCTTCTTGGAATTATAGGCAAAGTATTTCTCAATGGTTTTTCCTCTTTTTTCTCTGCTTGCTCATTTCCCCAGCCTTCTCCTGGTTTGGGGGTGCTTCCTGAGCTTTTTGAGCATGTGAGGCTCTGTCTTCCTTCCTGGTCTGTGAATGACTACAAGCACACCCCTCTGCCACAGGGCTGAGGTGGGGGGGGCATGCTGTTCACTATGTGCCCTGGGCTTCACGGGCATGCTCTGGCACAGGTCCCCCAGCTGATCCCCCAAGTTGTGCCCAGTGCTCCCCAAGTGTAGGTCAGGAAACTGCCCACACTGACGTGAGCCACGGCTCACAGCATGCTGGGGCTGCCTGTAGGAGGCTGAAGTTCCTTCACTCTGGCAGGTTGCCCCTCTAACCCCATGGAGCAGAGCCTTTCCACTCTTTTCCAAGTTACCTTGGGTTAGAGAACTGCCTCACTGGATCCCTCTGTGGATTCTGTCTCTTTAAAATTTAGTTAGAGTCCTTAGTTTATGAGTTTTCAGAGAGAGCACCTAATAGACATCCTCTCCTGTCGCAATCTTGGCTCTGCCCCCCCCCATTACTCTATTTCTTAACTAATGTCAGACAGTTTTAATAACTGCCACTTTATAATGCAGTTTTAGATCTGATATAACTTTGCATTTTTTCATCAGTTCCCTTGATATTCTTGACCTTTTGTTGCTCCAGATGAATTTTGTTACTATTTTTTCTAGCTCTATAAAATAGTTATTTGGTGTGGGTGTTTGATTGGTATGGTGCTGGATAAATAATTTAATTTGGCTAGAATTTTCATTTTCATTATATTAGCTCAGCTTAACCATGAGCCATTGATACTTTTCCAATTGTTTAGATCTGATTTTATTTGTGAAAGGTGATTTGTAATTCCCAAATATTTTATGTTGCCTATAGTTAATTTAAATGGAATTGTTCTTTCTATCTCTTGCCCTTGGGCTATATTGTTCATATATCAAAATACTGATGATCTATGTGGGCTTATTTTATATCTTGGTATTTTGCTGAATTTATTGTTTTAAGTAGCTTTTAGATGATTTTCTCAGGTTCTCTATATATACCATCATATCATCTGCAAAGAGAAAGTTTTGATTTCTCATTGCCAATTCTAATTCCTTAAATTTCTTTTTCTTCTCTTATTGCTAAAGCTAACATTTCTAATACTATATTGAATAGTAATGATGATAATGGGCATCCTTGTCTCAACTTGGGTCTTATTGGAAATAATCCTAGTTTATCCCTAAAACATAATATTTGTTGATTGTTTTAGATAGATACTGCTTATTATTTTCATGAAAATTCCATTTATTCCTTTACTCTCTAGTGTTTTTTAATAGGAATGATGGTGTATTTGGTCAAAATCTTTTCCAGCATCTATTGAGATAATCATATGATTTTTGTGGGTTTTGTTATTGTTATGTTCAAATATTCAGAGTGTTTTTCTGATATTGAATCACCATATATACCTGCTATAAATTCTAGTTGGTATCTTATAGTAATAATTTATTATGATCTTTTTGCTAAAATTTAATAATAATTTCTATTTTATTCATATAAAAATTTAGAGATAAAAAAATTCCCCTAAAAACTGCTTTGATTACATCCCATATAATTTGGTATGATGCCATTGTTGTCATTTTCTTAGATGAAATGGTTGATTTTTTCTATGATTTGTTGTTTGATCCACTCTTTATTTAAAATTTGATTATATAGTTTCCTATTAATTTTGGTTTATCTTCAAATGCTCTTTATTACATTTTATTTTTCTTGCATCATGATCTGAAAAGCATGCATTTATTATTTCTGCCTTTCTGCATCTGAATGAAAGGTTTTTATGCCTTACTACAAAGTCAATTTTGGTATAAATGTCAAGAACTGCAGGAAAAATGGTATCTCCATTTCTATCCCCATTCATGTTTCTCCAGAGGTTAATCATACCTCAACTTTAAAAGATTTTTTTCACCTTCTTAACATCCTTCTTGTTTATTTTGTGGATAGATTTATCTAATTCTGAAAGAGGAAGGCTGAGATCCAATACTATTTTAATTTTCTCTATCTCCTTACAATTTGTTCAGCTTCTCCTCTAAGAATTTGGATACTATACCATTTGGAGCATAAAGTTTAATAATGATATAACTTCATTTCCTATAATTCCTTTTAAGAAGATATCATTTCCTTCCTTATCCCTTTTAATGAGATCTATTTTTGCATTTGCTTTCTTTGAGATCAGCATTGCTACCTCTAATTTTTTTAATTTCTGTTTGAAGCATAATATATTTTGCTCCAATCTTTTACCTTTATCCAGTACATATCATTCTGCTTCAGAAGTGTTTCTTGTAAATAACATATTGTAGAATGATGGTTTTTAATCCATTCTACTATCTGCTTCTGTTTTATGGCAAACTTCCTCCCATTCACATTTACTGTTAAGATTATTAATTCTGTATTTCCCTACATGCTATCTTTCCTCAGTTATACTTTTCTCTTTCCTTTCCTCTTATTCCCCTCACAATGTTTTCCTACCTTTTCCCTTTAACTTTTCTTTTTAATTTTAACTGCATTTTTAATTTTACCTTCACCTTCCCTTTTATCAGTCCTTTCTCCCCTGTTCTTTCTCTCCGCCTCTCCCTCCCCACTTCCCTGTAGGGTAGTATAGATTATTTTAAACCAAATTGGAAATGTATGTTATTACCTTTCTGGGCCAAATCTATTGATAGTAGGCTCTACTATTGAGTTCACACTCTCCTACTTTCTCTCTACTATAATAGTTCTTTGTGCCTCTTCACCTAGTGTTATTTATACACTAATATCTAGCCATCTCCTAGTATAATTTTTATTTTCTAATATCTTTCTTGGGTGTTTTGGGGTTTTTTTTAGGTTTTTTCAAGGCAAATGGGGTTAAGTGGCTTGCCCAAGTCCACATGGCTAGGTAATTATTAAGTGTCTGAGACCGGATTTGAACCCAGGTACTCCTGACTCCAGGGCCGGTGCTCTATTCACTGCGCCACCTAGTCGCACCTATCTTTCTTGTTTTAACCTTTTCTTGAACTTCTTTGTGAAAATATGCTCCTTTAATCTGTTCTGATAGAAATACCATTCTCAAAGGATGACTGATTGCTTGATTGATTGGTAAGCAGCATTGTCCTATGTTCATTATATACACTACCTCCTTCTGCCCCATTAGAAATGCACTTCTCAGGGAGGCTAAGTGGTGCAAGGGGCAGCTGGGTGGCACAGTGAATAAAGCACCGGCCTTGGAGTCAGGAGTAGCTGGGTTCAAATCTGGCCTCAGACACTTAATAATTACCTAGCCCTATGTCCTTGAGCAAGCCACTTAACCCCATTGCCTTGAAAAATCTAAAAAAAAATGAAATGCACTTTTCAAGAATCATAAACTACAACTTTTCAAGTACCCTTCATGGACAGACAATTCTCATGAGTCAAAGCACCCTGTAACACCAAATCATTTTATGAATTATTTATTCCTCTCCTCCACCAAACACACTCCCTCCAATTGTAACCAAAGCATCAAGCAAAGCAAACTCACTTCATGATACTTTCATATCTAGTTCTTTTAAGTAAGCTGTCTCCCTCCATCTCCATAGTACTCCAACCATAAACTTACAACTCTCCCCAACCAAAGTATCAGGTACACTGTCTCTTTTAGCTTTCATTTTAATTCTTCAACTGTAGCCCTATAAGCCTTGTTTACTAAAGTATGTATTAAGACAAGATGACTTCCTAATCCATTTTTAAGTCATTTGCTTTTCCTAAAACGGGTACTTTACATTTTCTTCAATTTTTTTCAGTCTTTTGATTTTGTTTAATGCCATCTTGGTGTCACATATGTTCATTAGTTTCTATTTGTTCAAACCCTAATTTTTAGGGTTTCATTTTTTTTCACATAGCTATTGAATTTCATTTTCCAATTGGTTAACTTCAAAATGAGTTGTTTTCCTTTTGCAGTTGATTAATTTTACTGAATTTATGAGTTGCATTTCCTTTACAGTTGGTTAATTTAACTTTTAGATGAGTTACATTCCTTTTCTAGTTGGTCAATTTTCTTTCTTGATGAGTTAATTCTTTTTCCACTTGGTTATTTATACTTTTAAAGGAGTTGATTTACTTAATTAATTTTTCATAATCTTCCTGTATGTCTCTAATTTCTGTTTTTTTCCATTTTTTCTTCTGTCTCTCTTCTTTATTTTCTTTAAAATCTTTTTTTAAAGCTCTTCCATGAGGTTTTGGTTTTGAGTTAAATTCATAAACGTCTTCATGACTTCCATGTAGATAATTTGCCACTGCTTTCTCCTGAGATGGCATTTTTATCATCTCTATTTGAATAGAAACTTTCTATAATTAGCACCTTTTTTTGGTTCTTGATGACTTTCCTGCTCTCCTACCTAGCTGGATTCTATTTCCCCTTTTCCCCCAAAGAGACAGACCATCACTGAAGATCCTCCATGATGTCTACAAATGAGAACTTATTTTCCTTTTTTTTGGTAGAATCTGTAGCTTTAAGGTCTATATATAGAGGCTTGATTTAATGGTGTGTAGGGAAAAGCTTGAAGAGCATGCTGGCTCCACATTGGATCTTGGCTCTGTCCTAGAAGTCAGGAGCTTACAATCTAAACAGGGAGAAAGCATAGAAACAGAGAAAGGTTAATGATCTTAGTCATGATCACACAGAAAGCAAATACTGATGACATAAATCAGACCTAAGGCTCTGCTGACAAGTCTAGTTCTCTTCATATTATTCCATGCTGCCTTGCTAAAGGCAGGGATATGTGACATGTATACAAATAACTACTGATAACAGCCTTTCTGTTAGGCTATTTCTGTTAAATTTTGGTTTGACTTCTTCCAGAGGGGACCAAAGATACTAAGGTCTTTAGATCTGAATTTCTTGCCAGTTTGGGAAGTAAAGATAACACTAAATGAGAACTGGAGGGCAAGTTTTTCTCTCCCCAGAAGGAGTTGGAAGAAAGTCTCTGAAGAGACCAGGAAGACATCAACTAGAGTAAAAAAAAAGAAAGATTTCTTTGAATATCCTCTAGTTCTGGGTATGCAGCCAAACAAAAATCCCTCTTCATAAACAGGGTTAGTAGACCAGAATTAGTTACCAAATGTCTGCATGTGTTCCCTATTCCTTGAAGGAATTGCTTCAGTCAACCATATAGGTTCTTAAGGTCTGGGTTTATTGTCCAGTCTTTCCTTCCACTATAATACAAGTTAGAATATTAGCACATGGGAAATTACAAAGTGAGTTTCATGGGAAATTAATGGAGTCAAGGGTCAGTTTTAGCTAGGGAAGATCAACAGAAGCTCCATAATGGAGATAGCTGATACCTGAGCTTAGATTAAATGGATTTCAAAAGGGAAAGATGTAAAGCTAGTTCTTTCCAGATGAAAAGGAAATTGTGAAATGCTTAATGAAAATAGAGAGAAGACTGGGAAGTAGCAAGTAGTACAGTCTGGATAGTACTTAATCTGCAAAGGGTGGTGCATAAAATAATTCTAAAGAAGTGTGTGGGAATCAGATTATGGAGGATCTTGAATGACAAACTTGATGGATTGCATTTTATTTCCCAGAAAATGGGGAGCTACTGAAGTTTATTGAACAAAGAAGTAAAATGTGATCCAAGCTGTACATTAGCAAGACTTTTCTGGCAATAGTAAAAAAGATAGATTAGAGAGGTATGAGACTGGAAATAGCAAGATCAAAATTTAAGGTATTACAATAGTCTTAGGAACAGATAAAAGATGGATGAACTAAGGTAGTGGCTATGGGAAGGGGAAAAGGTAAGAAATTTTAGTGAATAAAGGCTTCTAGGAGCAGTTCAGTATCACAGTGAATAGTTCACTGGTCTTAGAATTGGAATGACTCATTTTCATGAGTTCAAATCCAGATTCAGATACTTAACCAGTTATGTGATGCTGGGCAAGTCATTTAACCATGTTTACCTCAGTTTCCTCATCTGTAAGATGAACTGGAGAATGAAATGGCAGACAACTCTAGTATCTTTGTCAAGAATCCAAATGGATTCACATAGAGTCAAGTACAATAAAAATAACTCAGCAACAAGATTTCTCGAAGTATTGTAGTCAGCCTCCAACAAAAGCAGAATGTATCTACTGGTTCAAATTGAACTCACTATCCCTTGCATGGGTAGACTTATCCTTATCTTCTTTGCCTCTCTAAACTACAGATCTTATTAGAGACTTGTCTCTTTGGCATCTGCTATGTGATGGCAATCATGGCAGTCAGTTTCAGCAAGATGCCCAAAATGGACCTGAGGCACTAACAGATTACAGCCTGAGTTTCACCCAGGAGTGTGTGCCCTGTAGGTTTGCACAAGGTCAATATAGTCCCTTCCTTGACATTTTTGATAAATTTACCTCTTGAGCCTTCCTGCTCTGTGGCCTGTTATTTCCTAGAGAAAGCAACAGGATCTCATGCTATCATTTTCAGGCAGTTTCCTTTTAAAGGGAGATTTGGATATTCTAACCCCTGTCTAGCAGACTTTAGTCTTTACAAAGTGCTTTTCAAGTAAAAAGGGTTTTTCATTGAACACTTCAATTTGGGGGATTAAGTGCTGAAGAAAAACAACCAGAAGTTCAAAGCATGATGGGAGCACTAGCATTAGTGGAAGTATTACTCAGATTAATTTTGTCTTCATGCATTCGAACAACACAGGCATCAGCCAAGTACATGATTAGTCAGGTTATTGTGGCTTTTGGCAAGGCTATTGTACAGGTGGAAGGAGCAAACAAAGGCGAGACAGTCCATCTAGCCAAAGTCCGCAGCTGGATTAGAGGAAGCACTTAAGAGACGCTGTTTTGAGTACTGGGTGATTAAAACTTGAGTCATTTACTGCCTGGTGGTTGTTTTTTGACATATTCTTATAATGCTTTTCATAATTCTTTGGGTACTGTTGTCTATTCGAGCTGTTGTTTATGCTCTTCTTCCTGCTTCCATGCCATCCATCTTTCCTTCCTCCCACAATACTTACGAAAAAATATAAATCACTCTCAACACAGACCAACTGGAGGCTCGTTGGCTTGAATTGAGCAATGAGAAATTAGCTAAAGGGTGGAGTCTGGAAATTGTTTGCAAGTTTCCCTTGTTACAAGCTGTAATCCTAGATTTGGCTCAAAGTCCTCATTCTTTTCTGGGCCGCAGTCCATATATGTCCTGATATGGAAGACATAGTAAATGCTGATTTATTTGGGATCTGCTAAATCAAATTTGAGGACTATTTAGAATAGTACTTGGATGAATGCTACCTTTTTTGCATCATCTAAAGAAAGGATTTGCTGAGAAAATTGAAGTCATAATGGAAATAAAACTGTAGGGGGATGGTTTAAACTTACTTATAAGAACAAAGTGTTTTTTTAATAGTTTGGTCCTATACTCATGCAAATAATTAATGGAATCTAAGTGTTTTATTTTCCAATTCCATTTTGTAAAGAAAGGTAGATTTATTACTTTCAAGTAAAAAAAATGCAACTGGAAAAGGAAGGGTTGCCTCAGAAAGGTCTTTAGGAAAATTGCTTATTAAAGCAGCAGCAAAAGCAAGATTTATTAAAATAGAATCTCAGAATCATATTTTAAATTAGAGCATATGATTATATTGTAATTGATTAAAGTAGATCTTTTAAGAATCTTTATAGGACAATACTTTATTAGTCTAGTTTCAATTGAAGTTACAAAATCTCATTTGTTTATTTTAAAAAAAAGCAAATTTACAGTTCATGCAGATTTCAGACAGAAAGCATGGAAGGAAGAAATTGAAAAGACTGGGAATGGCCTCTTGCAAAAGTATGACTTTAGTTTACTCTGGAAGGATGTCAGGAAAGCCAGTGGGGAGATATGAAGACAGAGAGCATTCCAGGCTAGTGAACAATATAGCTGGTGAAAAATTCCAGAATTAGGAAATAGTATGGTGGGTGAAAAACAGCAAGACCAATAAAAGGTCAGTGTGATGGATCATTGAGTAAGGGAATAAGACATTCCAGCAATGAGGCATAACTGATGAAAAGCCAAGGAGTCATAAGATATAATAATGTTAGTACTTCACCATTCTCATTCTACTCTACTCTCTATACATTTATTCAGGCCATCTGTACTAATTTTTTTCCCTCCATATAGTCTAATGGTCTAACATAGTAAGGTTCTATTAAATTTCAGAAATATTTTTTGAGCATTTCTGATATAAAAATAAAGATTTTCCTAACCTCTCAATAAGGAATAAATTATATTTACTTGGGATAAATGTAAAATTATACAATCAGGTTATCAAAATCACCATACAATTACAAAACAAGGGAAACATGCCAGAACACAAATGAAAAAGACAGAGGCACCAGATGAACCAGTTGATATTCTGTGACAAAAATAATTAAATAAATGGAATATAATCCTATTTTACATTAGCAAAAGTGTAGTGTATAGAACAAGCAAAGTAATATTTGTCGATGTATGTTCCAACCACAAGTGAAATTTATTGTCCATTTTCATTGCCACACTTATAGTGCATTTCAAGGACTCAATGTGGGATGATGATGATGATGATGATGATGATGATGATGATGTTGATGATCATAATGGTTTATATCAATTTAAGATTTGCAATTTTCCAATTCTGTTCTCAATAATCTTGAGTAGATGCTATTATTATCCCAGGAAATTGAGGCTATTATTATCCAGAAACTGAAGCAAGAGAGCAGTTAACTAGCTTACCCAGAGTCACACAGTTACTTATTATCTGAACCTTTATTTGAACCTAGACCTTCCTGACTTCTGATTCAGCACTCTTTCTACTGCTCCACCTTAGCTGCATGGTGTAAGAGAAAAATTGTCAGTTCTGGCAGAAAAGCTTGGTTCTACTCTCACCTCTGACTTTTACTATTCATGTTACCTTAGGCAATTCTCTACACCACCCTTGGTTCTCACATGTAAAATGAGTAGTTTAGACTGAATAGACTTTACTTTTAAATCCTGTGTTAGTGAAAGAAGAAATCATGCCAGGTAAAGAATGGTAAGGGATCAGAGATAGTGTTAGGATGAAAAAAAAAGAAGTCTTAGTAGAAGCATGATAGTTATTTCTAGGTATATGAAGAGTTATCATGAGGACAAAGGATTGGGTTGTTCTATTTATTTTTTAAAATTTTTTATTTATTTTATTTTTAATTTGTGGAATAAAACAAGGATTATTATCACATGGTTTAATTTAAAAAATGATTGCCCATGAAATTGCAGACATATTATGTAGAACTTACTATTCCTTTTAAATATATATATATATATATATATGAAATAAAGCTATCATATAAATTTTCCCCCCCTCCCCTCCTTTATCCTAGCAATGTCTACCATTAGACACAAATATGTAAAAATCACTCTATGTATGGTTCTATTTATTAGTTCTTTCTATAATACAAATAGTGT
Organism: Macrotis lagotis; assembly: GCF_037893015.1. Taxonomy (NCBI): domain Eukaryota; kingdom Metazoa; phylum Chordata; class Mammalia; order Peramelemorphia; family Peramelidae; genus Macrotis; species Macrotis lagotis. The sequence goes on from NC_133658.1 coordinate 754,563,447, forward strand.
GTTCCTTCTTAGGTTCTTTGTAGTTAATTTGAGTTTTCGTAATAGTCAAAATGACTTATTTGCCCAAAGTTCTTATTAGAACAATATTGCTTTTTTGTACTACATTTTCTTCATTATGTTCACCTTGATCTTCATTATTTCACACAAATTTATCCACAGACTTCTAGGATCATTGAACTCATCATTTCTTATAGCACATTCCAACACGATCATATACCACAACATGCTTAGCCATTCTCCATATGACAGACATTCCCACAATTCCCAATTCTTGCCATCACAAAGAGATGTATAACTATTTTAGAACATATCAGTTCTTTTCCTTCTTCCCTAATCATCTTTAATTATCTCCTGGAAAGGTAGAATTAGAAACAGGTGGAAGGTTTCAGAGAACATTTTTGCTTTATATAAAGAAAAATGTTCTAACAATGAGGGTTGTCCAAGAAAGGAAAGGACTGCTTCTAGAAGTATTAAGTGTTCAACCACTATTAGCTTCAACTCTCTCCCCATTCCAAACCATCCTCTACTCAGCTGTCAAAATGATCTCCTTACATCCTAAATTTCACCATATAAACTACTCAATAAAATAAGTGTCTCTGCCTTAACCTCAGAATTAAATATAAAATGCTTTTTGAGGACATATAAAACTTTACAAACTGAACCCTTAACACTATTGTTCTATTAGAAACCAGGAGGGACTGGAATTCAGAGAAGCCTGGAGGGATTTGCATGAGCTGATGCTGATTGAGATGAGCAGAAGCAGAAAAACACTGTACACCCTAACAGCAACATGGGGATGATGATTAACCTTGATGGACACGTTTATTTCATCAGTGCAACAATCAAAGACAATTTGGGGCTGTCTGCAATGGAGAATAACATCTGTATCCAGATAAAGAACCATGGAGTTTGAACAAAGTTCAAGAAATATTCCCTTTAATTTAGAAAAAACTGCTATCTTATTGTCTGATCTTGTTATCTCTTATACTTTATGTTTCTTCTTTAAGGATATGATTTCTCTCTCATCACATTCAATTTGCATCAATGTACAACATGGAAACAATGTAAAGACTAACAAATTGCTTTCTGTGAGGGGAGAGGGAAGTAAGATTGGGGGGAAAATTGTAAAACTCAAAATAAATAAAATATTTAATTAAAAAAATTATGCAGAGTTAAAAAAAATGATCCCTTCCTACTTTTCTAATTATACTTTACTTTCCTCCACATATTCTGTTACCAAAAAACCAATATTCACTTTCTTGCTCTTCTTCACACAGGAATCTCCATCTTATGATTCCTTGCCCTTTTGTTGGCTATGCCCCATTGCAGGATTATGCTACTCCTTCACTCCCTCTCTCAGAATTAGATAAATCTAACCACAAAATAAACAAGAAGGAAGTTAAGAAGATGAATGCAATCTTAGAAAACTTATGATAGACCTCTAGAGAAAACTTAATGGGAATAGAAAAGAATATACCTTTTCCTCAACAGTACATAGCACCTGTACCCAAATTGACCATGTGGTATAGCCTTTCTCTGTAAAACTATTGCTTGGCATAGGGCCCCTTGCATGATAAACATTTAATAAAATGCTTCTTGGCTGACTGAATGACTGATGGAACTTTAGGATTTGTATAAAGGGAATCTTTTAGGTCGGAGATATGACTTTCATTTTCCTTTCCTAATCCTAAAATCCATCATTACTTTCAAAGCTTTCCTGAGAAAAAGAGAGAAATCACTTTCCCACCACCACCTCGCAGTTCTACCAAAACTTTTTCCTTTATTAACTTGATTTCTTCTGTAAGGTGGATCCTCCCCCCGCATTTATTATTTACTCTTTAAAGGGCAGATTCCTTGGGTCTCACTCTGAATTATACCTTGATAGCTATTAAAATTCTGCCATTAAAAATAAGAACCACTGTATTTTACCATAATCACTTATTCACCTAGTGAACTATTTCAGGAAAATATGCACTAGTTCATTCTTTGTTGTCAAACCAGATCCTTCCATATCTCTAAGTCCTCAGGACCCTCCACGATATTTCTGGCTTTGATGAAGCTTTCTATGGATTTTTTCGAAAACATCTTTCTATAGGCTTCAACCTTATTGCAGAAGTCTTCCTCTCCTCCTGTCAACTATTCAGCTAATTATTAATTTATCCTATGTAAATTGTGATGTCAACATCTATTCAAATCAATCTTTTATTCATCTATATATGGTCTTTTTTTATTTATTTAAACATATTTATTTTTTCATCCATTTGTACATGTATATTTTTCAGTTTCAAAATTTCCTTCCACCCTCCCTTCCAACCCCACTCCCCTCAGCAATGAACAGTTAGGTTAGCATTGTACATACATATTTTTGAGAAACATATTTACAGAATAGTTATTTTTCAATATAAGGAATTAGGATTAAGGGAAAGAGATATTTAAGGCATAATTTTTATAAAGTGTTCAACAGATTCTGAAGGGTTGAGTTCTTTTTTTGTTTTCTGCTCTGTGTGTGTGTGTGTGTGTGTGTGTGTGTGTGTTGTTCATTTCGCAATTTTGTTGTTAATGTGTACATTGTTCTCTTGATTCTACTCCCTTCACAGCATCAGAGCCCATAAGTCATTCCAGAATCTGATCATTTATGGTTTCTTGTAGAACAATAGTATTCCATATAATTCATGTACGTCAACTTGATGGCCTTCCCCAATTGATGAGCAGCCCTCCAATTTCCAATTGTTTGCCATTACTAAAAAATCTACTATGAATAATTTGGAACTTGTAGAACATTTCCCTTTTTTACATAATTTCTTCTGGATATAGACCTAGAATTGGAATTAGGTATGAACAGTTTTATTGCCCTTTAGGTATAGTTCCTAAATTGCTCTCTAGAAAGGATGGATCCATTCACAAATCTACCAGGAATGTATCAATGTCCCAATCCCCCAAAAATCTCTCCAACATTGATCATTTACCTTTTTCTCATCTGGGTCAATCTGATAGGTATGAGGTGATAGCTTGTTGTTGTTTTAATTTGCATTTTTCTAAACAATAATGATTTGGAGAATTTTTTTTTCATATAGTTACATATACTTTTAATTTCTTCATTTGAAAACTGTTCATATCTTTTGACTTTTATCAATCGGGGAATGATTTGTAATCTTATAAATTTGATGCAATTCTCTATATATTTTAGAAATGAGACCTTTATCAGAACTCCTAATTGTAAAGATTGTTTCCCAGCTTTCTGTTTTCCTTCTAATTTTGGCAGCATTGATTTTATTACTGCAAAAACTTTCAAATTTAGTAGAGTCAAAATCATTCATTTTGAAGTTTATAATATGCTCTAATTCTTGTTTGCTCATAAATTTATCCCCTTTCCATAGATCTGATAGATAATTTCCTGGTTTATTAATTTATCAGTGGTATTGCCTTTTATGTCTACATCCTGTACTCATTTTGATCTTATTTTGGTAAAGGGTATAAAATGTGAATCTATGCCTAATTTTTGTCATACTACTGTCCAGTTTTCCCAGTAATTTTTGTCAAATAGTGAGTTCTTATCTCAGAAGCTGATAGCTTTGAGTTTGCCAAATAGATTACTGTAGTCATGTAGTCATCCATGGCAATTTCTTTTGAACCTCTCCTAATCTACTGATCCATTACTCTATTTCTTAATCAGTACCAGGCAGTTTTGATGACTGCCATTTTATAGTATATGTTTAGATCTTGTAGAGCTAGGCCACCTTCCTTTACATTTTTTTTCATCAGATCCCTTGCTATTTTTGACTTTCTTTTATTCCAGATGAATTTTTTTACTATTTTCCCTGGGTTGGTAAAGTAGTTATTTTAGTAGGTTGATTGGTACTAAATAATAATTTAATTTGGGTAAAATTACCATTTTTATTATATTAGCTCAACCTAAAGAGCAAATGGACATTTTCCCAATTATTTGGATTTGAATTTATTTGGGTAAGAAGTGATTTAAAATTGTGTTCATACAGTTTCTGGGTTTGCTTGGGATGTAGATTCCCAAGTATTTAATATTGTCTATAATTATTTTAAATGGAATTTCTCTGTCTATCTCTTGCTCTTGGACTTTGTTGTTCATATCTAGAAAGGCTAATGATTTATGTGGGTTTATTTTATATCTTGCTACTTTGCTGAATTTGTAAATTGTTTCAAGGAGGTTTTTAGATGATTTTCTCAGGTTCTCTAAATATTCCATCATATCATCTGCAAAGAGTGAAAGCTTTGCTTCCTCATTGTCAATTCTGATTACTTCAACTTCTTTTTCTTCTGTTATTGCTAATGTCAGCATTTCTAATACTATATTGAATAGTAATGGTGATAATGGGCATCCTTGTTTTACCCCGATTTTATTTGAAATACTCAAGTTTATTCCCATTATATATAATATTTGTTGGTGGTTTTAGATAGATTCTACTTATAATTTTAAGGAAAACTCCATTTATTCCTAAACTTTCTAGTGCTTTTAATAGGAATGATATTGTGTTTTTATTAAAGGTTTTTCAGCATCTATTGAGATAAGCATATGATTTCTATTGGTTTTGTTATTGATATGTTTAATTATGTTGATTGATTTCCTAATGTTGAACATCCCTTCCTACCTGGTATAAATCCTGTCTGATCATGGTGTTTTATCCTAGCAATAACTGGTGTAGTCTCATTGCTAAAATTTTATTTAAGATTTTTGCATCAATGTTCATTAGGGAGATTGGTCTATAATTTTCTTTGTCTGTTTTGGTTCTTCCTGGTTTAGGTATCAGCATAATGTTGGTGTTATAAAAGGAGTTTGGAAAAATTCCTTGTCCTATTTTCAAATAGCTTATGTAGAACAGGAATTAATTGGTCCTTAAAAGTATGATAGAATTCACTTGTAAATCCATCTGCACCTGGAGCCTTTGTTTTAAGGAGTTTCTTAAATGGTTTCTTAAATTTCTTTTTCTGAATTTGGGTTATTTAAACAATTTATTTCTTCTGTTAATCTGAGTAATTTGTATTTTTGCAAATATTCATCCATTTCACTCAGGTTATCCAATGGTGGTTACTTCACTCTTCATTTTTGATACTTTGATCTTTAAAAATTTAGCTTTTACTTAATTTGGTATTTTGGTTATCTTCTTTCTTTTTTTTAAATAAGATTAACCAAAGGTTTGGCAATTTTATTGGCTTTCTCATAAAACCAATTCTTAGTTTTATTTGTGATATCAATGGTTTTCTTGCTTTCAGTTTTATTAATTTTTCCTTTGATTTTCAGTATTTATAATTTGTGATTTAATTGGGTATCTTTAATTTGTTCTTTTTCTAACTTTTTTTAGTTGCATACCCAATTCATTTGAGGTTTATAAACTCATTGTTATCAAGGTATTATCACAAATTTTTTGATTAATTGCTTGATAAGAAGCATTGTCTTACATTACATTAAATTATAATTATAATCATTTTTACCTTACCCCCTTTTCAAGTATCTTTCAAGTACACAGAAGCTGCCTTATGAGCCAAAGTATGATCCAAAGCTATATAATTTCTTGAACTATTTGCACCCCTCCCCCCAGGCCTATTTTCTCTCACACTTTACCCCACCCAGGGTACTTAACCCCTTTTTTCAAGTGAAGCACAGGTTGAGTCAAACCCTGATCTAATTAACTGCAAGAATCTTGAAGATATCTAAATACTGGTAGACTCTGAAGGTCTCACTTAAGAACTTTACAAAAGTTACAGAGACACTAACTCAGGTCCTCACAGTTTATGATGCCCTCATTAGACAAGGTGCTAAGCAGAATAGAATTAAAGTGGGTCAAAGGATAATGAGACACTTAAGTTTAAAGTTAACTCCCCTGCTTTTCTACAGGACTTTTCCCCTTAAATATAGTAATGTCATCTTGGACCTTTTCAATGGAAAGATAAGATCCATATATATATATCCATCTCTTTTAAGTCTATTCTCTTCCATTATATTCAACCCTTTAATTATCCTAAGAGAAGTAAAGTTCTTAAGAATTAGAAATGCTTCCTTTTTAGGGCCATATACAATTTGATGCCTTAATCAACATTTGTTTTATTTTGTTTTTCCTTCCCCTTTTCATTTAACTTTTTATGCTACTTTTGAGTCATGTATTTGGTGACTGAATTCTCTGTTCAGCTCTGGTCTTTGCGTCAGGAAATTCTGGAAGTCCTCTATTTCATTGAATATCTATCTTTTCCCCTGATAGTATAGGCTGAATTTAGCAGGGTAGTATATTCTGGGCTGTAATCCCAGATACTTTACCCACTTCCTGTCCTTTAATGTTGAATCTGATAGGTCCTGTGTGAGTCTGTGTTTCCTTTGCATTTGAATTGTTTCCTTTTGCTGCTTACAGTATTCTCTCCTTTATTTGAGAGTTCTGGAATTTGGCTATAATAGCTCTTGGAGTTTTTATCCTAGGGTCTCTTTCTGGAGGGGTTCTGTGAGTTCTTTCAATGATTATATTGTTACCTTGTTCTAGTAGATTCATACAGTTTCCCCAAGGTCACACAGGTAGGTAATCATTAAATGTCTGAGGTCAAATTTGAGCTCTCCTCCTGACTCCAGGGCTGGTGCTCTATCCACTGCACCACCTAGCTGACAATTCTAATTTTTAAGGTTTTATTTTCTTCAATTAGCTTTTCCAGTTGGTTATTTTTACTTTTAATGAAGTTGATTTCTTTGGTCAATTTTTCATAATTTTCCTACATGAATCTCCTTTCTTTTTCCATTTTTTCTTCTTCTCTTCTTTGGTTTTTAAATTCATTTTTAAGCTCTTCAATGAGCTTTTGTATATAGTGCAATTTACAGACTGTTTTGATACTTCCCTTGTGATTGACTTTTCACTGCTTTATTCTTCAGACATGGCATTGTTATTATCTCTTTCAATAAAGTAGTTTTCTATGAGCATTCTTTTAGCTTTTTTGTTCATCTTTGTTGTTTTAGTTCTGCTCCTGGGGCATAGAGAGTATAAATGCAAGTTGTTTGTTTGTTTTTTTTTTCTCCACTAGGGCTAGAGTCTGATCCCTGCCTTGTCAATGGCCAAGATGTTGCCTATGCAGTCCAGGCCTTGCCTTTGCAGATTTTTTTTTTTCTTCCTATATGTCCAGGTTCTAACTTAGCAGTAGTTTCTTCCCAACCCAGTCCTGACTTTTACCCTGGTGTCCTCAGGGTTCAGACATTGTTTGGGGTTGGGAACCTCCTTTCTGGCTTGCTATCTAGCTGCCAGAAGCTATGCTGTTGTTATGCTGTCAGGACTTGGATTGCACTGTGTTTAAAAGCCTCCCACTGGCTTTCCCACTCTCTTGCCTCCTATGCTTTACTTCCCTTTTTCCCCCCAAAGAGACAGACCTTCACTGAAAATACTCAATGATGTCTGTAATTGAAAACTTCTTTGAATCTTCTCTTTTTCTTGGTGAGATCTGTAGTTTGAATATCAGAGTAGTGGCTTCATTTATCCTTGTTAGGGAAAAGCTCCAGGAGTATGTTAGCTTCATGCCACCATCTTGGCTCTACCCCAGAAGTCTCCATTTATGGTTTCTTACAGAACAATAATATTCCATAGTATTCATGTGCCATAACTTGTTTAGCCATCCCCCAATTGATGGGGATCCCTTCAATTTCCAATTCTTTGCCACTACAAAAAGATAAATACGGTTTTATGGACCTAAATATCATTATAAGCTCCTTTGAGAACAGGAAATATGTGTTGTTATTACTGAGAACAAACAAACAAAACAAAAAAAAAAAACCCTTTAAAGCCCCCTCCATTTTCCTCAACGTTTTATACTATCATCATACTCATAATAATATCCTACAGAGTAAAACCTTATTGTTTCAGATTAGATGGGGGAATATTTATACAAATACTGCTAAAAGAATGCAGCTCAATTATTTTCAAATATTATAAAGAACTCAAACTATACTTGGTTATTCAATATGAATACTTAAGCATCCTGCTTTAATGAATGAATAAAAATCATCCTAATTGATGTATCAAGTATTACTTTATCTGGGGATGATTGGAAGTATTTAACTTCTTTCACTCACTCTTTTTTCCAGCTAGACTGAACTATTGTTAAGCATTCTCCATTCTCATCCCATTTTCCATGCATTTATTCAGGCCATCTTCCCTGTTTTAAATGGACTCCCTCCACATTCTAACTCTTGAAAACCTGCTCTCTCTGGAAGGGTCAACTCTGATGTTCCTTCCTCCTTATAGTCTTAAATATCTTATCTCTCTTATTTACTAGTAAGCATCTTGAAGACAGATAATTTACCATCCTTTTTTCATCTTTATATTCCCACTACATATTACATTGTCCTGCACATATTGGGCACTTAAATACTTCTTGAATTAAATGCAAGTGAGTAAAATAACATTATATTCATTAAATAAAAAAGATTATCTGTAAAACTTTATTTATCTTATAAATTGCCTAGCAATCTTTTTCTTAGTAATACAAAAGCAACTTCAATTCAACTCCTTATCCAAAAGATCAGGTATTCTAATTTAATGAGGGTTCAGTTAATTAGATAAGTGATTTGACATACTGGAAATGAAACATTAGTAAGCAGCTTAATTCAGTAGATTTCAAAAAGCATTCCCCTCTGAGCTCTCACTTTCTAGCCTTGTAAATTTTCCCGAATCAATTCTTTTGGGGGTGCCTATTGTTCCCACTTTTCTTCCTCTCAAAGGAGAATAATTTTTGAAAACTTTCGGTTGGATCAAAGGTGCCCTTTGTGAGTTATAGGACTGAGGAAAATTAACGTGTTTTGGTTCTCTTGCTTTGTTTGTTTTGTTTTTAAAAAGTCAAGACCTCCCCTCCCACCAGTCCCCATAAGTCACAAATAGCTTTTCTTTCAAAGTTCACCCTTGTCAGGCCGTTAATCCTCCAAGAAGAAAAGTACACGTGACAGGTTTGGAAAGGTTTAGCTTTCAAATAAGAAAGTTATTAACTTTTACATTCTTTCTTGGCTGCCTTCCTCTCAGGGCTCAGTGGACTCTTAGGGAGTAGGTATCTAGGAAGCTCCTGACACCACATGTTTTAAAAACTTCGGTGGGTCATTTCCTAAATGACCCCTTATACTTAAGTCCCTATTTTCCCTGAAGGGAGAAAGTTATCCTTCCCTCAAAATTCCATTTCAGAGATGATGGCAAAGTAGAGGATATTTCAGGCTCTCACAGAATGTGCCAGAGAGTTGGTAGATTTTCTAGGCATGCAATTTAAGCTATTGGGTGATAGATTCAGGGGATCAGGAGAATTAACTTCTAGCCTACAGAGATATATGTCATTGATGTATAATAGGTTCATATAAAGTCAAAAATGGGTTATCCAGTACCTAAATAATTTGGGGACCTTGAGTCCTTCAGATTATTTACATCAGAGATTCTTAAACAATTTTACATCTTAATCCCCTTTGGCAGACAGTAGAAGCCTATAGATCACTTCTTGGAATAATACTTTTGAATAATTGAAGTAAACACTATATTTGATATAGGTAATGGGAAAGAAATTTCAATTCAAGTTCACATACCTACTGAAAATCATTCAAGGATCCTTGGGGGGGAGTGGGGAGGGAAAGTAGTGTACCCCAGATCAAGAACTCATATTTTGTTTCGTGAATTATAAGACCACAGACAGAAACTAAACTAGTTGAAATCTGGCTGCCTGGTTAAATGGGGCCCACACAGAGAAAAAGACTGATAGAAAATGAAGTTCTTAAAACAGGATCCCCACTGACTGTGATTACATAGGGAGGAAGAAAGAAGGGAAGAAGAGAGGGAAAGAAGGAAGGAAGGAAGGAAGGAAGGAAGGAAGGAAGGAAGGAAGGAAGGAAGGAAGGAAGGAAGGAAAGAAGGAAGGAAGAACATTTTTTAAAAGACCTGCTGTCTGTCAAACTCTTGTTAAATATTTTACATTATCTTATTTGATCTTCACAATTCTGGCAAACAGGTGCTAGAATTGGAGAGATAACTTACTGTTAAAAATTCAGCCAATTCTTCTCTGGTTCCACTTGGACTTGATCTTGAAGTGCACAATATTGTTATCCAAAACTAATATTTAATGCAAGAAAGTACAAATCTACAATAGCAACTAACTGGAGAAATTGAAAGTGAAACTATGAGAAAGATTCTCTCTCCTGCTATCTCCCTTTCTGTGAAGTGAGTTTACAATATGGTTGAAGGAAATGACAGCTGTTTTGCCATATGTCTGTATGATTTTTGTTTTTTATTTCATTTGATTTGTTGTTGTTGTTGTTGGAGGCAATTGGGGTTAAGAGACTTGACCAGGTCACATAATTATTAAATGTCCAGGACCCATGTTCTATCCACTGTGCCACCTAATTGCCCCTAGGTCTGTATAGTTTTAAGAAATTTGAACAGAGAAATAAGTTTATAGAACCAGTTCAATGAATCTTGCCCCTGAAAAACATTCACCAAACTATCAGAAGTAGGAAGAACCAGAGGTTTGTATGGATTTATTTTTTCTTTGGATGGGAGTGTGTGATCTTTGAACATGGTTTCTAGGTGGTGTAAAACTTTCCTGCCACTAGAAGCTCCCTGAAAGTTCTTTGTCTGGCCCATTTACTGCTCAGGGTTTGAGGTCTTATGACTTTTCTTTGGCCCAATATCGAAATTGGAATTAGTATAGAAGAACTCTGGAAAGTCCGTATATAACCCCTTTTTAACCTGAATTGGTTCATAAATACATGTATTGACTTTTAAAAGTTTGTATTAGGATTATATTCCCTATGCATGTATGTTATTTTTTTTATATTTGTTTTTAGTTCAAATTTCCCCAAAGTAATCAATATATTTTTCTGTGTATTATAATTATATCTCTGTTTTCAAAGAGAACTGTATGTGGGTGATTTATTGGAGTACTACTATCACAATACACTTTAACCTGTGCTGATAGTCCCAAGATTCAGACAATTAGATCTCCTAGAAATTTAGATGGAAAGTCTTTGAAAGTAATTCTGTTCAAAATTACAGGTACCCATGGCAGAAGACAAGTCATCTCCTTAACAACATTGGAAAATTGTCATATCTCCCCTATTTCTAGTTACATTGTATGCTGGAAAGGCCAATAAAGGTGGAGAGGGTATAATCAAGTATAATTCAAACCTGTAAGACTAACTATGAAATGAACCTCCAAAAAGAAGAGTTTAAGATTACTCAGAATGTTCTTAAATGTATTTTTTTTTTAGTAAAGTGAAGGAACCTCTTTGTCATCCTCACACCCATGAAAGAGTCAGAATATATGTGTATATGTGTGTATTTATACAAATATGCATATATGTAATTAGATGGGTACGTATAATCATATACATATGTAAGTTTGTGAAATTATAAGCACACATATGTACATGTATAAATATATTTCTAATCTTGTATAAATATTTGTACATGTATATGTGTATAAGATTCATCTTCCTGAGTTGAAATCTGGTCTCACATACTTGCTAACTCTGTGATCCTAGGCAAATCACATAACCCTATTTGTCTCAGTTTACTTATTTGTAAAAGGAGTTGGAAAAGAAAATGGCAAATCATTCCAGTATCTCTGTCAAGAAAATCCTAAATGGGGTTACAACAAAGAGTTGTCACAGCTGAAAAAGCAAGTATACATATATAAGCATATGCAATATATATATATATATATATATATATATATATATATATATATTTGCATATATAAATATACTTATGCATATCTTATATTTTTAAGTAAGCATTTTATACATATATTCATACACACACATATATGTATATATAGATTATATGTATGTATATATTATATGTATGTATATTATACATATGTATATATGCATATGCATGTATGTATATATTATATGTATGTATATGTGTATATATAGATTATATATGTATATATTAGATACCACACACACAGACACATGTGTGTGTGTGTGTGTGTGTGTGTGTGTGCATGTGTGTGTGTGTCCAGGGTGAGATAGGGAGGTCAGTATTATTTGATTATACATTTAGTTTTAGAGTCAGAAGAGACCTGAAAGAATATCTAGTCTAATGCTCCTTATTTTATAGATGATTAAACTGAGGTGAAATTGATTTACCAAGGTAACAGTGATAGAAGAGTGCCAAAACTGTAACTATATCTTTCCTCCTGCTCAAAATATTTTGTATTGAACATCCTGTGGCTTACTTCTCCCAAAATAAGACCAACCACATCTCCTCATCAGGATTTCAAGGAGACCCACTACAAGGGTGTGAAATGATTTCCTTTCTCTAATGCTATCATCTAAAACATTGTTTAATTTTGTTTCCCCCCTACTCTTAGATACCACTGATTAACACCCTAGTCCTGTTAAGTGATTCTATATAATTAACTTTTACAAATAGATATTTACCCTAAATACATGGTAATAAAAATATATAATAAACATTTTCCCCCTGTATTTTGGAGGTAGCATCTCTCTCCTCTATCTCCCCTTGATCTCTGGGCAGAATGAGCCAGTTTTACTCAGTTCCTATATATCTTTGGTCTCACCATGTTCATGTCCAGATGCAGCATGTGTATTGGATATGTCATCATCACAGCTATTGCTTAGATAAAGTCATCACTTAAGATCCTTCCTTGCTCCTTGGAGCATCTGTGTTGAGAGAACTGGAAAATCTGGATGTTGGAGTTCTCACCTTGCACTCTTGCCCTTTTGCAAATCAAAGAGTTTCCAATCCCTTCACCTAAAATGGGAAAAAAAAATATTTTTATTTGAAAAGAACATTTTCAAAGCCAAAGGACCAAGCGATATTTCACAGGGTCACATTTTGACTTCTGAGGAAAGAAGGTCCCAGACCTCTCCCTTCACAGCATTTTCTCTCACAGGACACCAACACTGAATAAGCCAAATCAACAAATTGCAATTGAAGAGAATGATTGTTGATTTTTGCTCTAGAGACTTTTGGAACTATTTTCAATTTGTACTTCTTAGCTTCTCCTAAACACGTGGTCAGCAGATTGTAAACAGCTACAGCATTACCATGCATTTACAAGTCTCTTCAAAATTTGTCCAGAGGCAGTGCTAAGATAAGTTGAACTCTATTTAAAGAAAAATTCTAGAATACCAGAGTTGAAAGACTTCTCAGAGGTCAACTAGTTTTCAACTCTACTTGAAGTATAAATCCTACAGCATTTCTTGGTATGTGTCAGGAAACACACTACATTCTAAAGTAAAAGCATTCTGTTTTTGTTCAACCCTTGTTGTTGGAAGTCTTTCCTTATATTAAGATTAATTTTGAAGGGGGCAGTGCCAAGATGGCAGGCATGAAGGGAGCATTTCCCAGGAACTCCTTCCCCACAAAAGTCTAAAAACCAAAAAATGACTCTAGTCAAAATTTAGAGGGGCAGAAACCACAGAAAGATTGAGTGATACATTTTCCCAGTCCAAGATAACTTAGAAGTTCCGCAGGAAAGGTGTGTTTCGACAGGACCTAGGGTTGGAAAAAAGCCTCAGCCACAGCACAGCCCAGTCCAACCCAGCGCAGAGATCACTAGCAACACTTGAAGGGGCAGGGAGAGAACTCTGCTACACCAAAATGAATGTGGAGTGAGGAGCACTGGCTGCAGAATCTGCAGCAAGAATCTGGAGAAAGCAGCCTGCACCCCCAGAGACGATTAGGGGTCAGGGAACATTGCAGACATTTCTCTGTGCTCCCTCAGGGTAGGACTCTGCTGTTAGCCTGCACTCATATACAAGTTGCAGTTTGGGCTTCCATACTAAGTAACCAACCAGTATCCCTCCTTATAGCTCCAGGGCAGAGGGAAGTGAAGTGGTCATCTATATATCAAAAGCAAAGAAAAAAATAGACCTTGGAGGAATAAAGGTTCCAGGAGGGGTTCTCCCCCCAAAGCCCAAAGCCTTAGAAGTGCTGTCTTGGGCTAAGGAAATGAGTAAGCAACAGAAAAAGAAGAATCTGATCATAGAGAATTACTTTAGTTCCATGGAAGATCAAAACACATACTCAGATGACAACAAAATTGAAGCTTCTGTATCCAAAACCTCCAAGAGAAATAGAAAATGGGCTGAGACTATGGATGAGCTCAAAAAACACTTTGAAAAGCAATCAAGGGAGATGGAGGAAAAATTGGGAGAAGAAATGAGAGTGATACAGACAAATCATGAAAACAAAATCAACAGCTTGGTGAAAGAAATACAAAAAGATACTGAAGAAAATAATATGTTAAAAAGCAGTTTAGACCTAATGGCAAAAGCAAACCAAAAGGCAAATGAGGAGAAGAATCCCTTAAAAAGAAGAATTGGCCAGCTGGAAAAGTAGGTTAAAAAAGCTCTCTGAAGAAAATAACTCCTTCAAATGCAGAAATGAACTAAAGGAAGCTGATGACTTTGCAAGAAATCAGGAAGAAATAAAACTCTTCCAAAAAAGTCAAAAATTAGAGAGCCAAGATGGTGACAAGAAGTGATCTAGTCTTAGGCACTCTCTGATAAAACTTGAAACTAAGGACTCTAACTAAACTTTCGAGAGACAGAACCCAGAAAGGGATCCAGTGAGGCAGTTCTCCTACTCAAGGTAACCTGGAAAAGAGCAGAAAGGCTCTGCTCCCTGGGGTCGGAGGGGCAGCCCGCCAGAGGGCTGGCCGGCCAGAGAAAAAGAACTTCAGGGTGCTGGGAGCTGCAGCTCATAGCAGCCGGGGAGTCTCCTGAGCTGCACCCTGGGGAGCACCAAGCACAAAGTGGGGGAACAGCGGGGGACCTCTGCCAGAGCTAGCACGTGGAGCACAGCCCTCAGGGCACACAGTGAGCAGCTTGGTCTTTCTGCAGCCCAGATCCAGAAACAGAAGCAGGCAGAGCTAGTAAGCAGGAGCCTCCAGGGCATGAGCCCATTGAGCTGAGGGAAGGGAGTGAAGAGAGACTGCCAAGCTCTGTCCTCTGTCCCTGGAACAGGATTCTGGGACTCTGAGCACATTCAGATCCTGATAGCAGTCTAGTCCCTCCAATAGAACAGCAGCCCCCCCCCACCTCAGCCCCGTGGCAGAGGGGGGTGCTTATGGTCATTCACAGACCAGGAGGGAGGACAGAGCCTCACACACTGAGACCATTGTGGGAGTGTCCCAAAAGCTCAGGAAGCACCCCAAAACCAGGCCCAGGCTGGGAAAATAAGCAAGCAGAGAAACAAGAAGAAGACCATTGAGAAATATTTTGAATATGAGCCCAAGAAGGATCAAAATACTCAGTCTGAAGATGAGGAAGCACAAGCTCCTGCATCTAAAGACTCCAAGAAAAACAGAAATTGGGATCTGCTATGATAGAGCTCAAAAAAGACTTTGAAAATCAAATGAGGGAGTTGGAAGAAAAACTGGGAAAAGAAAGAAGAGAAATGCAGGAAAAACATGAAAATGAAGTCAGCAGCTTAGCCAAGGAAATCTAAAAAAATGCTGAAGAAAATAGCATGCTAAAAACCAGCTTAGGTCAAATGGATAAAACAGTTCAAAAAGTTATTGAGGAGAAGAATGCCTTAAAAAAGCAAAATTGGCCAGATGGAAAAAGAGATAAGAAAACTCTCTGAGGAGAACAAATCCTTCAGACAAAGAATAGAATTCAGGGAGATTGATGAATTTACCAGAAATCAGTGATCAATACTTCAAAACCAAAAAAATGAAAAATTAGAAGAAAATGTGAAATATCTCATTGAAAAAACAACTGATATGGAAAACAGACTTAGGAAAGATGATTTAAAAATTATTGGAATACCTGAAAGTCATGATCAGGAGAAGAGCCTTGACATCATTTTCAAAGAATTACTACAGGAAAATTGCCCTGATATTCTAGAAGCAGAGGGCAAAATAGAAATGGTGAGAATCCACCGATCCCCCTGAGAAAGAGATCCCAAAAAACCAACCCCTAGGAATATTATAGCCAAGTTCCAGAACTCCCAAGTCAAAGAGAAAATACTACAAGCAGCCAGAAGGGCACAGTTCAAATATCATGGAGCTGCAGTCAGGATCACACAGGACTTAGCAGCAACTACATTGGAAGCTGGTAGGGCTTGGAATATAATATACCGGAAGGCAAAAGAGCTTGGAAAGTAGCCAAGAATGAACTACCCATCACAGCTGAATGTCCTCTTCCAGGGAAAAAGATGGACTTTCAATGAACAAGGGGAATTTCAAATGTTCCTTTTGGAATGGCCAGAGCTGAACAGAAGTTTTGATCTTTAGATAGAGGATTCAGGTGAAGCATGGAGTTTGGAGGAGAGGGGGAAAATATGAAGGACTTAATGATGATGAACTGCATGTATTCCTCTTTAGAAAAATGACACTGATAATACTCATATGAACCTTCTCAGTTAATAGAGCAGGTAGAGGGAGCTTTTATAGTTGAAGCATAGGAAAAAGCTGAATTTGAAGATAAAATATGGTGTAAAAATGGAGTCAATAGAAAAAAGGTAAATGTAATGGGAGAAGGAAAAAGGAGAGGGGAAATAGGCCAAGATATTTCATATAATAAGTTTTTTTCTTTATTACAATGAGATATTGCAATGACATGGAAGGGGGGAGGCAAGGGGGAATGAGGGAACCTTTGCTCTCATCAGAGGTGACTAGGAGAGGAAGCAGCATATATACTCAATGGGGTATATGCATCTGGAGTAAGAAGGAGGAGCGAGCAGGGGGAAGGGGTGGGGATGTGAAAAAAAGGAGGAGAGGATGTACCATGGGGGGAGAGTGGCCAAATATAACACATTTTCTTTTTTTTACTTCTTGCAAGGGGCTGGGATTAGAAGGCCTGTCCAGGACCATAGGGCCAGGTGGATTCTGGGCCTAAGGGGTGGTATGGGCTTCTTGGTCCCAGGAGTAGGGTTCTGTCTGCTGCGCCACTCAGTGACCCTACAGCAGAGTCAGAGTGAAAGGAGAGAGAAAAATACAGTACATGGTAGTGGAGAAATAAGAAAGGAGGGAGTTACGATCAGCAATGGCAATGCTGGGAAAATATGGAAGCAACTTTTGAGATGGACTTACCATAATGAATGCGATCCACCCATGACAGAGGTGTTGGTGTTGGAACAAAGACTGAAGCACATTTTTTATTATTATTATTTGGGGGAGGGTGCAGGGCAAATGGGGCTGGGTAGCCTGCCTGGGGCCACATAGCAGGGTGATCCTTGGGTGTCTGAGACCAGATTTGGACCCGGGTGCTCCTGGCTCAAGGGCCAATGCTCTGCTGCCACCCAGCCACCCCTACTATGATTACTATTTTATTTTATTTGGGGCATTTTTTTCTTCTTTTTGGTTTTTTCAGGGCAGTGGGGTTCGGGTGGCTTGCATGTCACATGGCTGGGTGATTGTTGGGTCTACGGGGCTGGATGTGGGTTCAGGTGCTCATGGCTCTAGGTCTGGTGCTTCGTCCATTGCGCCACCTGGCCATACCTACAATTATTACTATTATTTTTTTAATTTTAATTTTTTTCTCTCCCCTTTACTTTATCGCCCAAGCAAGTCTATATTCATGGGGGGAAGAATATTTTATTAATGTAAAACATTAATGTAAAAAAAATTGTACAAAATGAGAATTAAAAAATAAAATTAAAAAAGGGGAAAAAAGTCAAAAATTAGAAGAAAATATGAAATATCTCACTGGAAAAACAACCGACATCAAAACCAGATCCAGAAGAAATAATTTAAAAATTATTGGACTATCTGAAAGCCACAATCAGGAAAATAGCCTAGACTTCATTTTTCAAGAAATAATACAGAAAAATTGTCCTGAATCCTAGAAGCAGAGGGTAAAATTGAAATTAAGGGAATTTACCAGTCACCTCCTGAAAGATATCCCAGAAGAAAAACTTCCAGGAACATTATAGCCAAATTCCCAAACTCCCAAATCAAAGAGAAAATTCTAAAAGCTTCCAGAAACAAACAATTCAACTACTGAGACTCCACAGTCATAATTATACAGGATCTGGGAGCATTAAGGGCTCATAGGGATTGGAATATGATATTCCAGAAGGCAAAGGATCTTGGTTTACAAGCAAGAATCCACTACCCAACAAAACTGAACATCCTCTTCCAGGGGAAAAGATGGATGTTCAATGAAGTAGGGGACTTTCAAACTTTCCTATTGAAACAACCAAGGCTGAACAGAAAGTTTGATCTCCAAGTACAGGACTCTAATAAACCATAGAGGGGGTGGATGAGAAGCACTAACTATGAGGAACTTAATGATATTGAATTGTTTTTTATTCCTGCATGGGAAGAAGATATTGATAACTCACATGAACTTTCTCATTTATAAGAGCTGTTAGAAGGAGCATATATATAGACAGGTCACAGGTAGGAGAGGAATATAACGGTATACTATAGTAAAAATATGGAGTCAATGGGTCATAAAGGAAGGTACTGGGAGGAAGGGAAATGAGATGAAGAAGAAGCTGGGAAATGAGATGAAGAAGAAGCTAAGAGATTTCACATAAGAGTCAAGAAAAAGCTTTTTCAATGGAGTGGAAAGGGGGGAGGCAAGAGCAAATGAGTGAGCCTTCATTCTCATCAGAAATGGCTCCGAGAGGAAATAACATACACACTTAATAGGATGAGGAAATCTATCTTACCCTAGAGAAAAATGAGAAGAAAGGGATGGGATTAAGGGGGAATGGGGGAAGGGAAGGGGGGAATAGGTGATAGAAGAGAGGGAAGATCGAGGGAGAGGGTACTCAGATACAACACACTTTTGGGCATGGCCAGGATGAAAGGACAGAGAGAATAGAGTAAATGAGAGTGGGGAGGAATAGAGTGGAGGTACAGCTAGTAATAGCAACTGTGGAGGGAAATATTGAAGCAGCTTCTCTGGTGGATTTATAATAAAGAAAGCAACTCACCCCAGAGACAGAGGCATTGGAATCTGAACACAGACTGAAGTACATTTTTTCCCTCTCTCCCTATTCTTGAGGTTTCTCATCTTCTTGGGGGGGTTACTCTTATGTTTACTCTTATATTCAATTTTGATCAATGTATAGCATGGAAACAATGTAAAGACTATCAATTGGCCTTCTGGAGGGGATTGTAAAATCCAAAACCTTACAAAGAATGATAGGTAAATACTACTATTGTATATAATTGGAAAACATATAAAATGTTAAAAAAATTTCAGGAAAAAATTAATTGTGTCTTCCTAATTTCCACCCTTTGATCCTGGTTCTGCCTTCTAGGACCAAGGAAATCAAATCTAATCTCTTGCCCACATGACATTACTTCATATCTTTAAATCCACAAGAAGCTCCCCCTAAATGTTCTCTTTTCTGCACTTCCTTCAACCAATCCAAATATGACATGATTTTGATGACTATCCTAGTCACTCTTTGTGTGTGTGTGTGTGTGTGTGTGTGTGTGTGTGTGTGTGTGTGTGTGTGTTTTCTCTAACTTGTTAACATCCTTCTCAAAATAGGGCTCCCAGCATTGGAAAGAATTTTCCAGATGAAAATTGGCACAATTTACTTAGCAAAGTTTACTTGTTGATCAGTTATCTCTCAAATATTTCCAACATAGTGCCAGATTTTTTTTTGGCTTAATGTAGATCCTGATACAAAATTCTGGGTCAGATCCTAACTCTACCTCTTAGTATCTGACCGACTTCGAACCACTCATCCCCCCCCCCCCTTGCACTCAGACTGAGAGTATTGGATTCAATGACCAAAAGGGTTTGCTTCCAGCTCCAAATATATGATGTAAAATTATTTACTTGCTCAATTAATCAAGTTTCTACCCTGGTTCTCTCTTCAGTATTTCTGTATTCAACATATTTAGTATGATTTTGTACTCATCCATAGGTTGTTTAATAGATATTCTTGGTCTTTCTGTGTGCTTGTGTGTATGTGTGTGTTTCTCCTAAAAGATACAAACTCTGAAGACAGAAGATGTTATCTCTTGATTCCTCTTTACATGCCTTCATCCTCTCCTCTTTATCTTCTTCCTTCTTACTCTTCCTCCTCTTCATTATTCTTGACCTCCTTCTCTGCTTTCTCCTCATCCTTTTCCTTCTCTTCTTTCTCTCCTTTGTCCTTCTCATCCTTTTTGTCCCCCTCTTTCATTCATTATTTCCTCCTCTT
Organism: Macrotis lagotis; assembly: GCF_037893015.1. Classification (NCBI taxonomy): domain Eukaryota; kingdom Metazoa; phylum Chordata; class Mammalia; order Peramelemorphia; family Peramelidae; genus Macrotis; species Macrotis lagotis. The sequence continues at coordinate 754,583,564 of NC_133658.1, forward strand.
CTTCTCCTCCTTTTTTAATACTCCTCAAATTTTTTCTTCTCCCTTTTTATTTCTACTTTTTCCTCCATCTCCCCCATTCCTTCCCCTTCTTTTATCTTTCTCTCTTCTTTCTCCCTTTTCCTTCTATTTTCTTCCTTCTTA